>NC_140123.1:0-20000 GCF_964035555.1 Netta rufina
TTGCCATGGTAACTATGGGGTTGGGTTACTATGGAAACTATGGGGTTTAGTTGCCATGGCAACCATGGGGTAGTGTTGCCATGGTAACCATGCGGTTGTGTTGCCATGGTAACCATGGGGTTTGGTTGCTATGGTTAGCATGGGGTTCTGTTGCCATCGTAACCATGGAATTGTGTTGCCACGGCAACCATGGGGTTGTGTTGCCATGGTAACCATGGCGTTTAGTTGCCATGGCAACTAGGGGGTTCTGTTGCCATGGTAACCATGGGGTAGTGTTGCCATGGCAACCATGGGGTTGTGTTGCCATGGTAACCATGGGGTAGGGTTGCCATGGCAACCATGGGGTTGTGTTGCCGTGGTAACGATGGGGATGTGTTGCCATGGCAACCACGGGGTTGTGTTGCCATGGGAACCATGGTGTAGTGTTGCCATGTTAACGATGGGGTTGGGTTGCCATGGCAACCATGGGGTTCTGTTGCCATGGTAACCATGGCGCTTAGTTGCCATGGCAACTATGGGATACTGTTTCCATGGTAACCATGGGGTAGTGTTGCCATGGCAACCATGGGGTTGTGTTGCCATGGTAACGATGGGGTTGGGTTGCCATGGCAACCACGGGGTTGTGTTGCCATGGGAACCATGGGGTTGTGTTGCCATGGTAACCATGGGGTTGGGTTGCTATGGCAACTATGGGGTTTAGTTGCCATGGCAACCATGGGGTCGAGATGCCGTGGTAACCATGCAGTTGGGTTGCCGTGGTAACCATGCGGTTGTGTTGTTGTGGTAACCATGCCGTTGTGTTGCCATGGTAACCATGGCGTTGGGTTGCCATGGCAACCACGGGGTGTGGATGCTATGGTAACCATGGCGTTCTGTTGCCATGGTAACCATGGGGTTGGGTTGCCATGGTAACCATGGCGTTTAGTTGCCATGGCAACTATGGGGTTCTGTTGCCATGGTAACCATGGGGTAGTGTTGCCATGGCAACCATGGGGTTGTGTTGCCATGGTAACTATGGGGTTGGGTTGCAATGGTTATCAGGCGGTTCTTTTGGAATGGCAACCATGGTGTAGTGTTGCCATGGTAACCATGGGGTTGTGTTGCCATGGGAACCATGGGGTTGTGTTGCCATGGTAACGATGGGGTTGGGTTGCCATGGCAACCACGGGGTTGTGTTGCCATGGGAACCATGGGGTTGTGTTGCCATGGTAACCATGGCGTTTAGTTGCCATGGCAACTATGGGATACAGTTGCCATGGTAACCATGGGGTAGTGTTGCCATGGCAAACATGTGGTTGTGTTGCCATGGTAACGATGGGGTTGGGTTGCCATGGCAACGACGGGGTTGTGTTGCCATGGTAACTATGTGGTTGGGTTGCTATGGCAACTATGGGGTTTAGTTGCCATGGCAACCATGCGGTTGAGATGCCGTGGTAACGATGCGTTTGTGTTTCCATGGTAACCATGGGGTTGGGTTTCCATGGCAACCATGGGGTTGTGTTGCCATGGTAACCATGGCGTTTAGTTGCCATGGCAACTATGGGGTTCTGTTGCCATGGTAACCATGGGGTTGTGTTGCCATGGTTACTATGTTGTTGGGTTACAATGGTTATCAGGCGGTTTTATTGGAATGGCAATCATGGGGTACTGTTACCATGGTAACCATGCGGTTGTGTTGCCATGGTAACCATGGGGTTGTGTTGCCATGGCAACCACGGGGTTTGGTTGCTATGGTAACCATGGCGTTCTGTTGCCATGGTAACCATGCGGTTGGGTTGCCATGGTAACCATGAGGTTCTACTGCCATGGTAACCATGGGGTAGTGTTGCCATGGCAACCATGGGGTTGTGTTGCCATGGTAAGTATGGGGTTGGGTTGCAATGATTATCAGGCCGTTCTTTTGGAATGGCAACAATGGGGTAGTGTTGCCATGGTAACCATGCGATTGTGTTGCCATGGTAACCATGGGGTAGCGTTGCCATGGTAACCATGCGGTTGTGTTGCCATGGTAACCATGGGGTAGTGTTGCCATGGCAACCACGGCGTTGTGTTGCCATGGGAACCATGGCGTTTAGTTGCCATAGTAACTATGGGGTTCTGTTGCTATGGTAACCAAGGGGTAGTGTTGCCATGGCAACCATGGGGTTGTGTTGCCATGGTAACTATGGGGTTTGGTTACTATGGAAATTATGGGGTTTATTTGCCATGGTAACCATGGGGTAGTGTTGCCATGGTAACCATGCGGTTGTTTTGCCATGGTAACCATGGGGTTTGGTTGCTATGGTTTACATGGGGTTCTGTTGCCATCGTAACAATGGGGTTGTGTTTCCATGGCAACCATGGGGTTGTGTTGCCATGGTAACCATGGCGTTTAGTTGCCATGGCAACTATGGGGTTCTGTTGCCATGGTAACCATGGGGTAGTGTTGCCATGGCAACCATGGGGTTGTGTTGCCATGGTAACCATGGGGTAGTGTTGCCATGGCAACCATGGGGTTGTGTTGCCGTGGTAACGATGGGGTTGGCTTGCCATGGCAACCACGGGGTTGTGTTGCCATGGGAACCATGGGGTTGTGTTGCCATGGTAACCATGGCGTTTATTTACCATGGTAACGATGGGTTTGGGTTGCCATGGCAACCACGGGGTTGTGTTGCCATGGGAACCATGGGGTTGTGTTGCCATGGTAACCATGCGTTTGTGTTGCCATGGTAACCATGGGGTAGCGTTGCCATGGTAACCATGCGGTTGTGTTGCCATGGTAACCATGGGGTTGGGTTGCCATGGCAACCACGGCGTTGTGTTGCCATGGGAACCATGGCGTTTAGTTGCCATAGTAACTATGGGGTTCTGTTGCTATGGTAACCATGGGGTAGTGTTGCCATCCAACCATGGGGTTGTGTTTCCATGGTAACTATGGGGTTTGTTTACTATGGAAACTATGGGGATTAGTTGCCATGGTAACCATGGGGTAGTGTTGCCATGGTAACCATGCGGTTGTGTTGCCATGGTAACCATGGGGTTTGGTTGCTATGGTTAGCATGGGGTTCTGTTGCCATCGTAACCATGGGGTTGTGTTGCCATGGCAACCATGGGGTTGTGTTGCCATGGTAACCATGGCGTTTAGTTGCCATAGCAACTATGGGGTTCTGTTGCCATTGTAACCATGGGGTAGTGTTGCCATGGCAACCATGGGGTTGTGTTGCCATGGTAACTATGGGGTTTATTTGCCATGGCAACCATGGGGTTGTGTTGCCGTGGTAACCATGGGGTTGGGTTGCCATGGCAACCACGGGGTTGTGTTGCCATGGGAAACATGGCGTTTATTTACCCTGGTAACGATGGGTTTGGGTTGCCATGGCAACCACGGGGTTGTGTTGCCATGGGAACCATGGGGTTGTGTTGCCATTGTAACTATGGGGTTGGGTTGCTATGGAAAGTATGGGGTTTAGTTGCCATGGCAACCATGGGGTTGAGATGCCGTGGTAACCATGCAGTTGCATTGCCATGGTAACCATGCGGTTGTGTTGTTGTGGTAACCATGCGGTTGTGTTGCCATGGCAACTGCGGGGTTTGGTTGCTATGGTAACCATGGCGTTCTGTTGCCCTGGCAACTATGGGGTTCTGTTGCCATGGTAACCATGGGGTAGTGTTGCCATGGCAACCATGGGGTTGTGTTGCCATGGTAACTATGGGGTTTATTTGCCATGGCAACCATGGGGTTGTGTTGCCGTGGTAACGATGGGGTTGGGTTGCCATGGCAACCACGGGGTTGTGTTGCCATGGGAACCATGGCGTTTATTTACCCTGGTAACGATGGGTTTGGGTTGCCATGGCAACCACGGGGTTGTGTTGCCATGGGAACCATGGGGTTGTGTTGCCATTGTAACTATGGGGTTGGGTTGCTATGGAAAGTATGGGGTTTAGTTGCCATGGCAACCATGGGGTTGAGATGCCGTGGTAACCATGCAGTTGCATTGCCATGGTAACCATGCGGTTGTGTTGTTGTGGTAACCATGCGGTTGTGTTGCCATGGCAACTGCGGGGTTTGGTTGCTATGGTAACCATGGCGTTCTGTTGCCCTGGCAACTATGGGGTTCTGTTGCCATGGTAACCATGGGGTAGTGTTGCCATGGCAACTATGGGGTTTTGTTGCCATGGTAACCATGGGGTAGTGTTGCCATGGCAACCATGGGGTTGTGTTGCCATGGTAACTATGGGGTTGGGTTGCAATGTTTATCAGGCGGTTGTGTTGCCATGGTAACAATGGGGTTGGGTTGCCATGGTAACCATGGGGTTGGGTTGCCATGGCAACCACGGGGTTTGGTTGCTATGGTAACCATGGCGTTCTGTTGCCATGGTAACCATGGGGTTGTGTTACCATGGTAACGATGGGGTTGAGTTTCCATGGCAACTATGGGGTTCTGTTGCCATGGTAACCATGGGGTAGTGTTGCCATGGCAACCATGGGGTTGTGTTGCCATGGTAACTATGCTGTTGAGTTGCAATGGTTATCAGGCGGTTGTGTTGCCATGGCAACCATGCGGTTGTGTTGCCTTGGTAACCATGGGGTAGCGTTTCCATTGTAACCATGCGGCAGTGTTGCCATGGTAACCGTGGTGTTGGGTTGCCATGGCAACCGTGGGGTTGTGTTGCCATGGTAACGATGGGGTTGGGTTGCCATGGAAACCATGGAGTTTAGTTGCCATGGCAAACATGGGGTTTTGTTGCCATGGTAACGATGGGGTTCGCTTGCCATGGCAACCATGGGGTTGTGTTGCCATGGTAACTATGGGGTTGGGTTGCTATGGCAACTATGGTGTTTAGTTGCCATGGCAACCATGTGGTTGAGATGCCGTGGTAACCATGCGGTTGTGTTGCCATGGGAACCATGGGGTAGTGTTGCCATGGCAACCATGGGGTTGTGTTGCAATGGTAACCATGGGGTTGGGTTGCCATGGCAACCACGGGGTTTGGTTGCTATGGTAACCATGGCGTTCTGTTGCCATGGTAACCATGGGGTTGTGTTGCCATGGTAACCATGGGGTTCTGTTGCCATGGTAACCATGGGGTAGTGCTGCCATGGCAACCATGGGGTTGTGTTGCCATGGTAAGGATGGGGTTGGGTTGCAATGGTTATCAGGCGGTTCTTTTGGAATGGCAACCATGCGGTAGTGTTGCCAAGGTAACCATGCAGTTGTGTTGCCATGGTAACCATGGGGTACTGTTGCCATGGTAACCATGAGGTTGGGTTGCCATGGCAACCATGGGGTTGTGTTGCCATGGTAACCATGGCGTTTATTTTCCATGGCAACTATGGGGTTCTGTTGCCATGGTAACCATGGGGTAGTGTTGCCATGGCAACCATGGGGTTGTGTTGCCATGGCAGCCATGGCGTTTAGTTGCCGTGGCAACTACGCGGTTTGGTTGCTATGGTAACCATGGGGTTCTGTTGCCATGGTAACCATGGGGTAGTGTTGCCATGGCAACCATGGGGTTGTGTTGCCATGGTAAGTATGGGGTTGGGTTGCAATGGTTATCAGGCGGTTCTTTTGGAATGGCAACCATGGGGTAGTGTTGCCATGGTAACCATGCAGTTGTGTTCCATGGTAACCATGGGGTAGTGTTGCCATGGTAACCATGGGGTTGGGTTGCCATGGCAACCATGGGGTTGTGTTGCCATGGTAACGATAGGGTTTGGTTGCCATGGAAACCACGGGGTTGTGTTGCCATGAGAACCATGGGGTTGTGCTGCCATGGTAACCATGGAGTTTAGTTGCCATGGCAACTATGGGATACTGTTGCCATGGCAACCATGGGGTTGTGTTGCCATGGTAACCATGGCGTTTAGTTTCCATGGGAACTATGGGGTTCTGTTGCCATGGTAACCATGGGGTAGTGTTGCCATGGCAACCATGGGGTTGTGTTGCCATGGTAACTATGGGGTTGGGTTGCAATGGTTATCAGGCGGTTCTTTTGGAATGGAAACCATGGGGTAGTGTTGCCATGGTAACCATGCGGTTGTGTTGCCATGGTAACCATGGGTAGCGTTGCCATGGTAACCATGCGGTTGTGTTGCCATGGCAACCACGGGGTTTGGTTGCTATGGTAACCATGGCGTTCTGTTGCCATGGTAACCATGCGGTTGGGTTGCCATGGTAACCATGAGGTTCTGCTGCCATGGTAACCATGGGGTAGTGTTGCCATGGCAACCATGGGGTTGTGTTGCCATGGTAAGTATGGGGTTGGGTTGCAATGATTATCAGGCCGTTCTTTTGGAATGGCAACCATAGGGTAGTGTTGCCATGGTAACCATGCGATTGTGTTGCCATGGTAACCATGGGGTAGCGTTGCCATGGTAACCATGCGGTTGTGTTGCCATGGTAACCATGGGGTAGTGTTGCCGTGGCAACCACGGCGTTGTGTTGCCATGGGAACCATGGCGTTTAGTTGCCATA
Source organism: Netta rufina (assembly GCF_964035555.1). Classification (NCBI taxonomy): domain Eukaryota; kingdom Metazoa; phylum Chordata; class Aves; order Anseriformes; family Anatidae; genus Netta; species Netta rufina. Next base: position 6,456 of record NC_140123.1, read on the forward strand.
GTAACTATGGGGTTCTGTTGCTATGGTAACCAAGGGGTAGTGTTGCCATGGCAACCATGGGGTTGTGTTGCCATGGTAACTATGGGGTTTGGTTACTATGGAAACTATGGGGTTTAGTTGCCATGGTAACCATGGGGTAGTGTTGCCATGGTAACCATGCGGTTGTTTTGCCATGGTAACCATGGGGTTTAGTTGCTATGGTTTACATGGGGTTCTGTTGCCATCGTAACAATGGGGTTGTGTTTCCATGGCAACCATGGGGTTGTGTTGCCATGGTAACCATGGCGTTTAGTTGCCATGGCAACTATGGGGCTCTGTTGCCATGGTAACCATGGGGTAGTGTTGCCATGGCAACCATGGGGTTGTGTTGCCATGGCAACCATGGGGTTGTGTTGCCGTGGTAACGATGGGGTTGGCTTTCCATGGCAACCACGGGGTTGTGTTGCCATGGGAACCATGGGGTTGTGTTGCCATGGTAACCATGGCGTTTATTTACCATGGTAACGATGGGTTTGGGTTGCCATGGCAACCACGGGGTTGTGTTGCCATGGGAACCATGGGGTTGTGTTGCCATGGTAACCATGCGTTTGTGTTGCCATGGTAACCATGGGGTAGCGTTGCCATGGTAACCATGCGGTTGTGTTGCCATGGTAACCATGGGGTTGGGTTGCCATGGCAACCACGGCGTTGTGTTGCCATGGGAACCATGGCGTTTAGTTGCCATAGTAACTATGGGGTTCTGTTGCTATGGTAACCATGGGGTAGTGTTGCCATCCAACCATGGGGTTGTGTTTCCATGGTAACTATGGGGTTTGTTTACTATGGAAACTATGGGGTTTAGTTGCCATGGTAACCATGGGGTAGTGTTGCCATGGTAACCATGCGGTTGTGTTGCCATGGTAACCATGGGGTTTGGTTGCTATGGTTAGCATGGGGTTCTGTTGCCATCGTAACCATGGGGTTGTGTTGCCATGGCAACCATGGGGTTGTGTTGCCATGGTAACCATGGCGTTTAGTTGCCATGGCAACTATGGGGTTCTGTTGCCGTGGTAACCATGGGGTAGTGTTGCCATGGCAACCATGGGGTTGTGTTGCCATGGTAACCATGGGGTAGTGTTGCCATGGCAACCATGGGGTTGTGTTGCCCTGGTAACGATGGGGTTGGGTTGCATGGCAACCACGGGGTTGTGTTGCCATGGGAACCATGGGGTTGTGTTGCCATGGTAACCATGGCGTTTATTTGCCATGGTAACGATGGGTTTGGGTTGCCATGGCAACCACGGGGTTGTGTTGCCATGGGAACCATGGGGTTGTGTTGCCATTGTAACTATGGGGTTGGGTTGCTATCGAAAGTATGGGGTTTAGTTGCCATGGCAACCATGGGGTTGAGATGCCGTGGTAACCATGCAGTTGCATTGCCATGGTAACCATGCGGTTGTGTTGTTGTGGTAACAGTGCGGTTGTGTTGCCATGGCAACCACGGGGTTTGGTTGCTATGGTAACCATGGCGTTCTGTTGCCATGGTAACCATGGGGTTGTGTTGCCATGGTAACCATGGGGTAGTGTTGCCATGGCAACTATGGGGTTCTGTTGCCATGGTAACCATGGGGTAGTGTTGCCATGGCAACCATGGGGTTGTGTTGCCATGGTAACTATGGGGTTGGGTTGCAATGTTTATCAGGCGGTTGTGTTGCCATGGTAACCATGGGGTTGGGTTGCCATGGTAACCATGGGGTTGGGTTGCCATGGAAACCACGGGGTTTGGTTGCTATGGTAACCATGGCGTTCTGTTTCCATGGCAACCATGGGGTTGTGTTGCCATGGTAATTATGGGGTTGGGTTGCAATGGTTTTCAGGCGGTTTTTTGGAATGGCAACCATGGGGTAGTGTTGCCATGGTAACCATGCAGTTGTGTTGCCATGGTAACCATGGGGTAGTGTTGCCATGGTAACCATGGGGTTGGGTTGCCATGGCAACCATGGGGTTGTGTTGCCATGGTAACGATGGGGTTTGGTTGCCATGGAAACCACGGGGTTGTGTTGCCATGAGAACCATGGGGTTGTGCTGCCATGGTAACCATGGAGTTTAGTTGCCATGGCAACTATGGGATACTGTTGCCATGGCAACCATGGGGTTGTGTTGCCATGGTAACCATGGCGTTTAGTTTCCATGGGAACTATGGGGTTCTGTTGCCATGGTAACCATGGGGTAGTGTTGCCATGGCAACCATGGGGTTGTGTTGCCATGGTAACTATGGGGTTGGGTTGCAATGGTTATCAGGCGGTTCTTTTGGAATGGCAACCATGGGGTAGTGTTGCCATGGTAACCATGCGGTTGTGTTGCCATGGTAACCATGGGTAGCGTTGCCATGGTAACCATGCGGTTGTGTTGCCATGGTAACCATGGGGTTGGGTTGCCATGGCAACCACGGCGTTCTGTTGCCATGGGAACCATGGCGTTTAGTTGCCATGGCAACTACGGGGTTCTGTTGCCATGGTAACCATGGCGTTCAGTTGCCATGGCAACCATGCGGTTGTGTTGCCTTGGTAACCATGGGGTAGCGTTTCCATTGTAACCATGCGGTTGTGTTGCCATGGTAACCATGGGGTTGGGTTGCCATGGCAACCATGGGGTTGTGTTGCCATGGTAACCATGGCGTTTAGTTGCCATGGTAACGATGGGGTTGGGTTGCCATGGAAACCACGGGGTTGTGTTGCCATGAGAACCATGGGGTTGTGTTGCCATGGTAACCATGGAGTTTAGTTGCCATGGCAACTATGGGATACTGTTGCCATGGTAACCATGGGGTAGTGTTGCCATGGCAACCATGCGGTTGTGTTGCCATGGTAACCATGGGGTTGGGTTGCCATGGCAACCACGGGGTTTGGTTGCTATGGTAACCATGGCGTTCTGTTGCCATGGTAACCATGGGGTTGTGTTGCCATGGTAACGATAGGGTTGAGTTGCCATGGCAACTATGGGGTTCTGTTGCCATGGTAACCATGGGGTAGTGTTGCCATGGCAACCATGGGGTTGTGTTGCCTTGGTAACCATGGGGTAGCGTTTCCATTGTAACCATGCGGCTGTGTTGCCATGGTAACCGTGGTGTTGGGTTGCCATGGCAACGGTGGGGTTGTGTTGCCCTGGTAACGATGGGGTTGGGTTGCCATGGAAACCACGGGGTTGTGTTGCCATGAGAACCATGGGGTTGTGTTGCCATGGTAACCATGGAGTTTAGTTGCCATGGCAACTATGGGATACTGTTGCCATGGTAACCATGGGGTAGTGTTGCCATGGCAAACATGGGGTTGTGTTGCCATGGTAACGATGGGGTTCGGTTGCCATGGCAACCATGGGGTTGTGTTGCCATGGTAACTATGGGGTCAGGTTGCTATGGCAACTATGGGGTTTAGTTGCCATGGCAACCATTCGGTTGAGATGCCGTGGTAACCATGCGGTTGTGTTGCCATGGGAACCATGGGGTAGTGTTGCCATGGCAACCATGGGGTTGTGTTGCAATGGTAACCATGCGGTTGTGTTGCCATGGTAACCATGGGGTTGGGTTGCCATGGCAACCACGGGGTTTGGTTGCTATGGTAACCATGGCGTTCTGTTGCCATGGTAACCATGGGGTTGTGTTGCCATGGTAACCATGGGGTTCTGTTGCCATGGTAACCATGGGGTAGTGTTGCCATGGCAACCATGGGGTTGTGTTGCCATGGTAAGTATGGGGTTGGGTTGCAATGGTTATCAGGCGGTTCTTTTGGAATGGCAACCATGGGGTAGTGTTGCCAAAGTAACCATGCAGTTGTGTTGCCATGGTAACCATGGGGTAGTGTTACCATGGTAACCATGGGGTTGGGTTGCCATGGCAACCATGGGGTTGTGTTGCCATGGTAACCATGGCGTTTATTTTCAATGGCAACTATGGGGTTCTGTTGCCATGGTAACCATGGGGTTGTGTTGCTATGGCAACCATGGGGTTGTGTTGCTATGGTAACGATGGGGTTGGGTTGCCATGCCAACTACGCGGTTTGGTTGCTATGGTAACCATGGGGTTCTGTTCCATGGTAACCATGGGGTAGTGTTGCCATGGCAACCATGGGGTTGTGTTGCCATGGTAAGTATGGGGTTGGGTTGCAATGGTTATCAGGCGGTTCTTTTGGAATGGCAACCATGGGGTAGTGTTGCCATGGTAACCATGCAGTTGTGTTGCCATGGTAACCATGGGGTAGTGTTGCCATGGTAACCATGGGGTTGGGTTGCCATGGCAACCATGGGGTTGTGTTGCCATGGTAACCATGGCGTTTAGTTTCCATGGCAACTATGGGGTTCTGTTGCCATGGTAACCATGGGGTAGTGTTGCCATGGCAACCATGCTGTTGTGTTGCCATGGTAACCATGGGGTTGGGTTGCCATGGCAACCACGCGGTTTGGTTGCTATGGTAATCATGGGGTTCCCTTGCCATGGTAACCATGGGGTTGGGTTGCCATGGCAACCATGGGGTTGTGTTTCCATGGTAAGTATGGGGTTGGGCTGCAATGGTTATCAGGCGGTTCTTTTGGAATGGCAACCATGGGGTAGTGTTGCCATGGTAACCATGCGGTTGTGTTGCCATGGTAACGATGGGGTTTGGTTGCCATGGAAAGCACGGGGTTGAGTTGCCATGAGAACCTTGGGGTTGGGTTGCCATGGCAACCATGGGGTTGTGTTGCCATGGGAACCATGGGCTTGTGTTGCCATGGTAATGATGGGGTTGGGTTGCCATGGCAACTACGCGGTTTGGTTGCTATGGTAACCATGGGGTTCTATTGCCATGGTAACCATGGGGTTGAGTTGCCATGGTAACCAAGGGGTTGGGTTGCCATGGTAACCATGGCGCTTAGTTGCCATGGCAAATATGGGGTTCTGTTGCCATGGTAACCATGGGGTTGTGTTGCCATGGCAACCATGGGGTTGTGTTGCCATGGTAAGTATGGGGTTGGGTTGCAATGGTTATCAGGCGGTTCTTTTGGAATGGCAACCATGGGGTAGTGTTGCCATGGTAACCATGCAGTTGTGTTGCCATGGTAACCATGGGGTATTGTTGCCATGGTAACCATGGGGTTGGGTTGCCATGGCAACCATGGGGTTGGGTTGCCATGGCAACCACGGGGTTTGGTTGCTATGGTAACCATGGCGTTCTGTTGCCATGGTAACCATGGGGTTGTGTTGCCATGGTAACCATGGGGTTCTGTTGCCATGGTAACCATGGGGTAGTGTTGCCATGGCAACCATGGGGTTGTGTTGCCATGGTAAGTATGGGGTTGGGTTGCAATGGTTATCAGGCGGTTCTTTTGGAATGGCAACCATGGGGTAGTGTTGCCAAAGTAACCATGCAGTTGTGTTGCCATGGTAACCATGGGGTAGTGTTGCCATGGTAACCATGGGGTTGGGTTGCCATGGCAACCATGGGGTTGTGTTGCCATGGTAACCATGGCGTTTAGTTTCCATGGCAACTATGGGGTTCTGTTGCCATGGTAACCATGGGGTTGTGTTGCTATGGCAACCATGGGGTTGTGTTGCTATGGTAACGATGGGGTTGGGTTGCCATGCCAACTACGCGGTTTGGTTGCTATGGTAACCATGGGGTTCTGTTCCATGGTAACCATGGGGTAGTGTTGCCATGGCAACCATGGGGTTGTGTTGCCATGGTAAGTATGGGGTTGGGTTGCAATGGTTATCAGGCGGTTCTTTTGGAATGGCAACCATGGGGTAGTGTTGCCATGGTAACCATGCAGTTGTGTTGCCATGGTAACCATGGGGTAGTGTTGCCATGGTAACCATGGGGTTGGGTTGCCATGGCAACCATGGGGTTGTGTTGCCATGGTAACCATGGCGTTTAGTTTCCATGGCAACTATGGGGTTCTGTTGCCATGGTAACCATGGGGTAGTGTTGCCATGGCAACCATGCTGTTGTGTTGCCATGGTAACCATGGGGTTGGGTTGCCATGGCAACCACGCGGTTTGGTTGCTATGGTAATCATGGGGTTCCCTTGCCATGGTAACCATGGGGTTGGGTTGCCATGGCAACCATGGGGTTGTGTTTCCATGGTAAGTATGGGGTTGGGCTGCAATGGTTATCAGGCGGTTCTTTTGGAATGGCAACCATGGGGTAGTGTTGCCATGGTAACCATGCGGTTGTGTTGCCATGGTAACGATGGGGTTTGGTTGCCATGGAAAGCACGGGGTTGAGTTGCCATGAGAACCTTGGGGTTGGGTTGCCATGGCAACCATGGGGTTGTGTTGCCATGGGAACCATGGGCTTGTGTTGCCATGGTAATGATGGGGTTGGGTTGCCATGGCAACTACGCGGTTTGGTTGCTATGGTAACCATGGGGTTCTATTGCCATGGTAACCATGGGGTTGAGTTGCCATGGTAACCAAGGGGTTGGGTTGCCATGGTAACCATGGCGCTTAGTTGCCATGGCAAATATGGGGTTCTGTTGCCATGGTAACCATGGGGTTGTGTTGCCATGGTAACCATGGGGTTGGGTTGCCATGGAAACCACGGGGTTTGGTTGCTATGGTAACCATGGGGTTGGGTTGCCATGGAAACCACGGGGTTTGGTTGCTATGGTAACCATGGCGTTCTGTTTCCATGGCAACCATGGGGTTGTGTTGCCATGGTAATTATGGGGTTGGGTTGCAATGGTTTTCAGGCGGTTTTTTGGAATGGCAACCATGGGGTAGTGTTGCCATGGTAACCATGCAGTTGTGTTGCCATGGTAACCATGGGGTAGTGTTGCCATGGTAACCATGGGGTTGGGTTGCCATGGCAACCATGGGGTTGTGTTGCCATGGTAACGATGGGGTTTGGTTGCCATGGAAACCACGGGGTTGTGTTGCCATGAGAACCATGGGGTTGTGCTGCCATGGTAACCATGGAGTTTAGTTGCCATGGCAACTATGGGATACTGTTGCCATGGCAACCATGGGGTTGTGTTGCCATGGTAACCATGGCGTTTAGTTTCCATGGGAACTATGGGGTTCTGTTGCCATGGTAACCATGGGGTAGTGTTGCCATGGCAACCATGGGGTTGTGTTTCCATGGTAACTATGGGGTTGGGTTGCAATGGTTATCAGGCGGTTCTTTTGGAATGGCAACCATGGGGTAGTGTTGCCATGGTAACCATGCGGTTGTGTTGCCATGGTAACCATGGGTAGCGTTGCCATGGTAACCATGCGGTTGTGTTGCCATGGTAACCATGGGGTTGGGTTGCCATGGCAACCACGGCGTTCTGTTGCCATGGGAACCATGGCGTTTAGTTGCCATGGCAACTACGGGGTTCTGTTGCCATGGTAACCATGGCGTTCAGTTGCCATGGCAACCATGCGGTTGTGTTGCCTTGGTAACCATGGGGTAGCGTTTCCATTGTAACCATGCGGTTGTGTTGCCATGGTAACCATGGGGTTGGGTTGCCATGGCAACCATGGGGTTGTGTTGCCATGGTAACCATGGCGTTTAGTTGCCATGGTAACGATGGGGTTGGGTTGCCATGGAAACCACGGGGTTGTGTTGCCATGAGAACCATGGGGTTGTGTTGCCATGGTAACCATGGAGTTTAGTTGCCATGGCAACTATGGGATACTGTTGCCATGGTAACCATGGGGTAGTGTTGCCATGGCAACCATGCGGTTGTGTTGCCATGGTAACCATGGGGTTGGGTTGCCATGGCAACCACGGGGTTTGGTTGCTATGGTAACCATGGCGTTCTGTTGCCATGGTAACCATGGGGTTGTGTTGCCATGGTAACGATAGGGTTGAGTTGCCATGGCAACTATGGGGTTCTGTTGCCATGGTAACCATGGGGTAGTGTTGCCATGGCAACCATGGGGTTGTGTTGCCTTGGTAACCATGGGGTAGCGTTTCCATTGTAACCATGCGGCTGTGTTGCCATGGTAACCGTGGTGTTGGGTTGCCATGGCAACGGTGGGGTTGTGTTGCCCTGGTAACGATGGGGTTGGGTTGCCATGGAAACCACGGGGTTGTGTTGCCATGAGAACCATGGGGTTGTGTTGCCATGGTAACCATGGAGTTTAGTTGCCATGGCAACTATGGGATACTGTTGCCATGGTAACCATGGGGTAGTGTTGCCATGGCAAACATGGGGTTGTGTTGCCATGGTAACGATGGGGTTCGGTTGCCATGGCAACCATGGGGTTGTGTTGCCATGGTAACTATGGGGTCAGGTTGCTATGGCAACTATGGGGTTTAGTTGCCATGGCAACCATTCGGTTGAGATGCCGTGGTAACCATGCGGTTGTGTTGCCATGGGAACCATGGGGTAGTGTTGCCATGGCAACCATGGGGTTGTGTTGCAATGGTAACCATGCGGTTGTGTTGCCATGGTAACCATGGGGTTGGGTTGCCATGGCAACCACGGGGTTTGGTTGCTATGGTAACCATGGCGTTCTGTTGCCATGGTAACCATGGGGTTGTGTTGCCATGGTAACCATGGGGTTCTGTTGCCATGGTAACCATGGGGTAGTGTTGCCATGGCAACCATGGGGTTGTGTTGCCATGGTAAGTATGGGGTTGGGTTGCAATGGTTATCAGGCGGTTCTTTTGGAATGGCAACCATGGGGTAGTGTTGCCAAAGTAACCATGCAGTTGTGTTGCCATGGTAACCATGGGGTAGTGTTACCATGGTAACCATGGGGTTGGGTTGCCATGGCAACCATGGGGTTGTGTTGCCATGGTAACCATGGCGTTTATTTTCAATGGCAACTATGGGGTTCTGTTGCCATGGTAACCATGGGGTTGTGTTGCTATGGCAACCATGGGGTTGTGTTGCTATGGTAACGATGGGGTTGGGTTGCCATGCCAACTACGCGGTTTGGTTGCTATGGTAACCATGGGGTTCTGTTCCATGGTAACCATGGGGTAGTGTTGCCATGGCAACCATGGGGTTGTGTTGCCATGGTAAGTATGGGGTTGGGTTGCAATGGTTATCAGGCGGTTCTTTTGGAATGGCAACCATGGGGTAGTGTTGCCATGGTAACCATGCAGTTGTGTTGCCATGGTAACCATGGGGTAGTGTTGCCATGGTAACCATGGGGTTGGGTTGCCATGGCAACCATGGGGTTGTGTTGCCATGGTAACCATGGCGTTTAGTTTCCATGGCAACTATGGGGTTCTGTTGCCATGGTAACCATGGGGTAGTGTTGCCATGGCAACCATGGGGTTGTGTTGCCATGGTAACTATGGGGTTGGGTTGCAATGGTTATCAGGCGGTTCTTTTGGAATGGCAACCATGGGGTAGTGTTGCCATGGTAACCATGCGGTTGTGTTGCCATGGTAACGATGGGGTTTGGTTGCCATGGCAACCACGCGGTTTGGTTGCTATGGTAATCATGGGGTTCCCTTGCCATGGTAACCATGGGGTTGGGTTGCCATGGCAACCATGGGGTTGTGTTTCCATGGTAAGTATGGGGTTGGGCTGCAATGGTTATCAGGCGGTTCTTTTGGAATGGCAACCATGGGGTAGTGTTGCCATGGTAACCATGCGGTTGTGTTGCCATGGTAACGATGGGGTTTGGTTGCCATGGAAAGCACGGGGTTGAGTTGCCATGAGAACCTTGGGGTTGGGTTGCCATGGCAACCATGGGGTTGTGTTGCCATGGGAACCATGGGCTTGTGTTGCCATGGTAATGATGGGGTTGGGTTGCCATGGCAACTACGCGGTTTGGTTGCTATGGTAACCATGGGGTTCTATTGCCATGGTAACCATGGGGTTGAGTTGCCATGGTAACCAAGGGGTTGGGTTGCCATGGTAACCATGGCGCTTAGTTGCCATGGCAAATATGGGGTTCTGTTGCCATGGTAACCATGGGGTTGTGTTGCCATGGCAACCATGGGGTTGTGTTGCCATGGTAAGTATGGGGTTGGGTTGCAATGGTTATCAGGCGGTTCTTTTGGAATGGCAACCATGGGGTAGTGTTGCCATGGTAACCATGCAGTTGTGTTGCCATGGTAACCATGGGGTATTGTTGCCATGGTAACCATGGGGTTGGGTTGCCATGGCAACCATGGGGTTGGGTTGCCATGGCAACCACGGGGTTTGGTTGCTATGGTAACCATGGCGTTCTGTTGCCATGGTAACCATGGGGTTGTGTTGCCATGGTAACCATGGGGTTCTGTTGCCATGGTAACCATGGGGTAGTGTTGCCATGGCAACCATGGGGTTGTGTTGCCATGGTAAGTATGGGGTTGGGTTGCAATGGTTATCAGGCGGTTCTTTTGGAATGGCAACCATGGGGTAGTGTTGCCAAAGTAACCATGCAGTTGTGTTGCCATGGTAACCATGGGGTAGTGTTACCATGGTAACCATGGGGTTGGGTTGCCATGGCAACCATGGGGTTGTGTTGCCATGGTAACCATGGCGTTTATTTTCAATGGCAACTATGGGGTTCTGTTGCCATGGTAACCATGGGGTTGTGTTGCTATGGCAACCATGGGGTTGTGTTGCTATGGTAACGATGGGGTTGGGTTGCCATGCCAACTACGCGGTTTGGTTGCTATGGTAACCATGGGGTTCTGTTCCATGGTAACCATGGGGTAGTGTTGCCATGGCAACCATGGGGTTGTGTTGCCATGGTAAGTATGGGGTTGGGTTGCAATGGTTATCAGGCGGTTCTTTTGGAATGGCAACCATGGGGTAGTGTTGCCATGGTAACCATGCAGTTGTGTTGCCATGGTAACCATGGGGTAGTGTTGCCATGGTAACCATGGGGTTGGGTTGCCATGGCAACCATGGGGTTGTGTTGCCATGGTAACCATGGCGTTTAGTTTCCATGGCAACTATGGGGTTCTGTTGCCATGGTAACCATGGGGTAGTGTTGCCATGGCAACCATGCTGTTGTGTTGCCATGGTAACCATGGGGTTGGGTTGCCATGGCAACCACGCGGTTTGGTTGCTATGGTAATCATGGGGTTCCCTTGCCATGGTAACCATGGGGTTGGGTTGCCATGGCAACCATGGGGTTGTGTTTCCATGGTAAGTATGGGGTTGGGCTGCAATGGTTATCAGGCGGTTCTTTTGGAATGGCAACCATGGGGTAGTGTTGCCATGGTAACCATGCGGTTGTGTTGCCATGGTAACGATGGGGTTTGGTTGCCATGGAAAGCACGGGGTTGAGTTGCCATGAGAACCTTGGGGTTGGGTTGCCATGGCAACCATGGGGTTGTGTTGCCATGGGAACCATGGGCTTGTGTTGCCATGGTAATGATGGGGTTGGGTTGCCATGGCAACTACGCGGTTTGGTTGCTATGGTAACCATGGGGTTCTATTGCCATGGTAACCATGGGGTTGAGTTGCCATGGTAACCAAGGGGTTGGGTTGCCATGGTAACCATGGCGCTTAGTTGCCATGGCAAATATGGGGTTCTGTTGCCATGGTAACCATGGGGTTGTGTTGCCATGGCAACCATGGGGTTGTGTTGCCATGGTAAGTATGGGGTTGGGTTGCAATGGTTATCAGGCGGTTCTTTTGGAATGGCAACCATGGGGTAGTGTTGCCATGGTAACCATGCAGTTGTGTTGCCATGGTAACCATGGGGTATTGTTGCCATGGTAACCATGGGGTTGGGTTGCCATGGCAACCATGGGGTTGTGTTGCCGTGGTAACGATGGGGTTGGGTTGCCATGGCAACCACGGGGTTGTGTTGCCATGGGAACCATGGGGTTGTGCTGCCATGGTAACCATGGCGTTTATTTGCCATGGTAACGATGGGTTTGGGTTGCCATGGCAACCACGGGGTTGTGTTGCCATTGGAACCATGGGGTTGTGTTGCCATGGTAACTATGGGGTTGGGTTGCTATGGAAACTATGGGGTTTAGTTGCCATGGCAACCATGGGGTTGAGATGCCGTGGTAACCATGCAGTTGGGTTGCCGTGGTAACCATGCGGTTGTGTTGTTGTGGTAACCATGCGGTTGTGTTGCCATGGTAACCATGGGGTAGTGTTGCCATGGTAACCATGGGGTTGGGTTGCCATGGCAACCATGGGGTTGTGCTGCCATTTTAACCATGGCGTTTATTTTCCATGGCAACTATGGGGTTCTGTTGCCATGGTAACCATGGGGTAGTGTTGCAATGGCAACCATGGGGTTTTGTTGCCATGGTAACGATGGGGTTGGGTTGCCATGGTAACCATGGCGTTTGGTTGCCATGGCAACTATGGGGTTCTGTTGCCATGGTAACCATGGGGTAGTGTTGCCATGGCAACCATGGGGTTGTGTTGCCATGGTAAGTATGGGGTTGGGCTGCAATGGTTATCAGGCGGTTCTTTTGGAATGGCAACCATGGGGTAGTGTTGCCATGGTAACCATGCGGTTGTGTTGCCATGGTAACCATGGGGTAGCGTTTCCATTGGAACCATGCGGTTGTGTTGCCATGGTAACCATGGGGTTGGGTTGCCATGGCAACCATGGGGTTGTGTTGCCATGGTAACGATGGGGTTGGGTTGCCATGGTAACCATGGCGTTTAGTTACCATGGCAACTATGGGATACTGTTGCCATGGTAACCATGGGGTAGTGTTGCCATGGCAACTATGGGGTTCTGTTGCCATGGTAACGATGGGGTTGGGTTGCCATGGCAACCACGGGGTTGTGTTGCCATGGCAACTATGGGGTTCTGTTGCCATGGTAACCATGGGGTAGTGTTGCCATGGCAACCATGGGGTTGTGTTGCCATGGTAAGTATGGGGTTGGGCTGCAATGGTTATCAGGCGGTTCTTTTGGAATGGCAACCATGGGGTAGTGTTGCCATGGTAACCATGCGGTTGTGTTGCCATGGTAACCATTCGGTAGCGTTTCCATTGGAACCATGCGGTTGTGTTGCCATGGTAACGATGGGGTTGGGTTGCCATGGCAACCATGGGGTTGTGTTGCCATGGTAACGATGGGGTTGTGTTGCCATGGTAACCATGGCGTTTAGTTACCATGGCAACTATGGGATACTGTTGCCATGGTAACAATGGGGTAGTGTTGCCATGGCAAACATGGGGTTGTGTTGCCATGGTAACGATGGGGTTGGGTTGCCATGGCAACCACGGGGTTGTGTTGCCATGGTAACTATGGGGTAGTGTTGCCATGGCAACCATGGGCTTTAGTTGCCATGGCAACCACGCGGTTGAGATGCCGTGGTAACCATGGGGTTGTGTTGCCATGGTAACCATGGGGTTGTGTTGCCATGGTAACCATGGCGTTTAGTTGCCATGGCAACTATGGGGTTCTGTTGCCATGGTAACCATGGGGTAGTGTTGCCATGGCAACCATGGGGTTGTGTTGCCATGGTAACTATGGGGTTGGGTTGCAATGGTTATCAGGCGGTTCTTTTGGAATGGCAACCATGGGGTAGTGTTGCCATGGTAATCATGCGGTTGTGTTGCCATGGTAACCATGGGGTTGGGTTGCCATGGCAACCACGGGGTTTGGTTGCTATGGTAACCATGGCGTTCTGTTGCCATGGTAACCATGGGGTTGGGTTGCCATGGTAAC
>NC_140123.1:640000-910569 GCF_964035555.1 Netta rufina
GTAATTTCACCACACTCCTGTGCGATGGATTAATTACAGAGCTGTAGCCCTGCAAGCGAGCAGACCTCTTTGAAGAGAGGAATCATACGTCTGGAGTCTGGCATAGAAAATGAGCCTTCGTGAGACCACAGGAGTCTGCTGATCAGCAAGCAAATTGGCCAGGCGCGCATCAGCTAACTGGTGCTGGCTGAAGCCTCTGCTCCAAACTACAGGAGACATCAGAGAAGTTTTTAGCCTCAGGACGAGGAAGTCTTCCCGACTTTATGGGGCAGAATGAGAAACAGTGCCCTGGCACTTGGGCTGGAATCCCCCCTGGCAGTGCGATGTCTGGATTTGTGAGTCTGAAGGAAGCAGCCGTGGCACTCCAAGCTGGGCTGGGTGTATTTATTACTTCCTATGCATTGCAGGTACAAGAGCTGCTTTGGGAGAGAAGAAAAACCCTTAAGGTCCTGTACCCGTGAGCCACATCCTGCTGCTGGGAGCTTCCCTTGCAGCGGCAAGGAGCAGAGGAGACCACCTTCACCGACCAAACAAAAAGAACAAGAACTGGAACACACCTGAAACCACTGAATCTACTGCTGAGCCAGAAGAGCAGCTTCTGCAGCTTAAAAGGTCGCGGAGTACTTCCTGAATTACTGCTGATCGCTGATGGCTGCTGAGAACTGCTGCCTTGCAATCAATTTCTCAAGAAATTAGTTTTAGATAAGTGAGTTCTCACCATAATAAACCAGAGACAAATCCATTCAATTAGCTACCAACTAGCAAATATTGCTGTCTAAAAAGCGTTAAATCCCTACATCAGCTAAAAGCTTAAAGGATTCACATACCTGATAGGTACTGTATTGGGTTTACATGCAAGATTTTGGTTGTGGGGGGCTGCAGGGTGGCCTCTGTCCAGCAGAGAGCCCAGCAGCTGCCCTGTGTCAGGTAAGGGCCAGGTTCAGCTGACTCCAAAGGGACCTGCTGCTGCCCAGAGCCAGGCCAGTAAGAGATGTTGTTTGTGCCTCTGGGAGAGCAGATTGAAGAAAGGGAAAACCAAAACTGCTGCACAACAGCAGCTGGAGAGAGGAGAGAGAAGCAGCCCTGCAGCCCCTAAGGTCAGTGCAGCAGCAGGGCAGGAGGTGCTCCATCAACCAGAGCACAAGTTCCCCTGCGGCCTGTGGAGAGGCCCCTGGTGGAGCAGGCTGTCCCCCTGCACCCATGGGTCCCACACGGAGCAGATCTCCACGCTGCAGCCCCCCCATGGGTGGAGGAGCCCCCAGTGGAGCAGGAGGATGGGGTCTGGGGGGAGCTGCCGCCCACCTGTGGGGACCCCGTGCTGGAGCAGTTTGGGACTGGGGGATGGACCCCGTGGGACGGAGCCGTGTGGGAGCAGTTCTTGAAGCCCCTGAAGGATCAGTTTGGGAAGGACGGCATCCATGGGAGGGACCCCACGGGGAGCAGGGGCACAGAGGGACCGTGAGGGGTGGCGGGGATGAAGCCTCAGGGACTGACCGCAGCCCCCATTGCCCGTTCCCCTGCACTGCTTGGGGGGAGGAGGTGGAAGAGGTGGATGGGGGGAAGGTGCTGGAGTTTGTTTTTTGTTCGTTCCTCCCTGCTCTATCTTGTTAGCAATAAATTTTGTTAATCTCCCTGTTCTGAGTCTGTTTTGCCCATGACAATAACAGTTGAGTGATCTCCCTGTCCTTATCTCAGCCGTTGAGCCCTTTCCATCACATTTTCTCCCTTTTTTTTTTTGAGGGGTGGGAGTGAGCGAGTGGGGGGGGAGTGAGGGAGTGACCCTGCTCCAACACCGACCTGAAGCACTCCAAGTGCCGCTCACCACGCACTGCAACCTGCGTGACCGGAGGCTGGTGTTACAGTGCCACGGCGGCACGCAGCAGTACCTCTAACAGAGAGCAGCCATTGACCTGGAATCACTGAGAGCAATTTACTCTGCCATTTCCAGAGCATCTTGCAACTGCCTGGCAGGTTCCTGCTCCGAGCCCTGCTGCTGCCAGCAGGAACAAAGCAAGGGCAGAGCTGGGGCTGCCCCGTGCTAACCAAGAGGCCTGCGACTGAGAAAGGAAACCGTCCCCGAGGCAGCACGTGTTTTGTAATGACTGCGAGCGAACACGGCTGGCTGTGTAACCTACACGGCTCATTCAGTCGGCTCCTGTCTCCTCCAAGCCTCATAAATTTCACCCAGTTTACTCCAGGCAGCCGATTTGCCCAGGATTTGCCTTGCTGCGCCGCCTCTCGGGAGCCTGGACACGGACTGAAGACAAGAAGTGACAGCACTGGCTGCACCAAGGGCTGGACTTTGGAAGCACCTTATCACTTCTCACCGGCCAAAAAAAATCAATTTCTCTGTGAGGTCGTTAGCGTGTCCACGTTGTGCAGAGCCAAGGTTCATCCTGCCTGCTACTGCCGACTCTCTGGTGCAGCCATCCTCGCTGGCACTGCCAACAGTGGGCAGTAGCAGACGCTTAAAAAACCACAGAAATAACAGAGGAAGTGGTATTTCTGATGGTGTGTATTTCCAGCTGCCAGCAACTGAAACCATGGCAGTTCCTGAGCCAGAATTTGCATCCAGACTATTGTATTTGCATTGTATTTGTATTGTATTGTATTGTATTTGGTGAGAAAGAACCCCTTTGTATTCATTTTTGAAAGCCCCTCACACAGGGGGTACAAGATGACTAAAAGGGAAAGATAAGCACTTTGCAGGAGGGCTCAGGACGTGTGCAGTCCATACAGGCTGCCTTAAAAACCCATCACATCTGCGTGATGCCAAGCAAAACAGGCCCCTGATCAAGCAAGGCTTCAGTTTACCTCACAAAAGCATCAAAAGCTAAAGAGGAAAACATGAATAAGTGGGAAAGACACAAGAAGTACATTTAATAAAGAGACGGCAGACATGAGGCAGACAGAACGAATGCAAAAGGAGCACCCCAAGCTGTGCTGAGATAAACATCAGAGTGCTCCTAGATCATCAACAGAAGCCTGTAATCAGCATCAAAAGAACTCAGTCCCTTGCTCTCATTCATCCTAAACACTGCTGTTCTGCTGGTTTGGAGGAGCTCTGCAGCCAGGACCCGGACAGCCTGCACTTGCACCTGAAGGCAGCTGCTCTGTAAGGATGCAGGTGGCTCCCATCCACAGATGTTAACACATAGCTGCAAACCCCACCGCTGGGCCACAGGGCCAGCACTGCAATTAAGGGAAAGGATGGAAAGGTTTCTCCTACAGACACGGGTGATCCCAGCAGGAAAATGCAGCCCATGCCTGCAAGAGGCCCGTCAGACAAACACAGCGCTTTGTGGCAGGATGCCTCTCCGGCTGCAGAGCTGCTGGGTTACACCAGAGGCAACCTGTTGCTGTGTCTGGCTGATCATACCAGCAACAATTTAAACAGCATAAACTCTGGCTCAGGTTGATGTGTATCTCTGCTGTTTGATGCTGAGCAGATACCGTTCCTCTCACTTAACAGCCGCTGAGGTTTGCAGTGTTACTTACAGAGAGGAGGCCCAAAGAGCACAGTGTCGAGAGCTTTCAGCTGCAGTTTCTGCCTGTGGCTTCTGTCTGTCATTTTCAGAACAGTTCCCATCATGGTAGCGTTGTTTACGGCTAGCCTGTAAAAAAAAAAAGAATGAGGCACGGTCATATCCATCTGAATTAATAACTGCCCATAATTAGTGACATGGAAACTAGAGGAGGAGAAATGTGATGAACAGGACCAATAAACTACCTGCTTAGACCATCAGGACAAAAGAAATCCCTCAAATAAAGTTGTTTCTTATAAAGAAGATCTGTATCAAAGTGTTAAACAGCATCATGGCAGTGTTTAAGAACCATTTGGACTGTGCTCTCAGCCATATGGCCTGAATTTTTGGGTAGACCTGTGTGGAGCAAGGAGTTGGACTCACTGATCCTTAGGGGTCCCTTCCAACTCGGGATATCCTTTGATTCTACGATCATCTTTGGCTTCAGTTAGAGAGGATAAAAAAGTATGGCCATGCCTATTTTATTTATCCTGACAACCTAAACTACTGACATAATTATTTTATTAAATCAATTTCCACTGATAGCCTTTGACACCTGACTATAGGGACATACTTCCCACACAGAAGAAACCTGAGCACACACCTTGCACTGCCTTGAACACCTTTTTTTTTTTTTTTTTTTTTTAAACTTATCCGTCAGTTTATAGGTTCCTGTACAGAGAGAATAACCTTTACCCAAAAAGCTGCACTCAGATTTTTCAAGTTTGTCATGAGTTTAAGCCACTTTACAGCCAGCACTTCTCTTGAGGATCTTGTGGGTTTGAAGTCTCCTTTGCTGGAGCATCAAGAGGCATGAATTAACAGCACGTACCAGTGCTGGGTGGTGCAGAGACACACACCTACCCCTGAGCCAGTGCCCCTGAACTTCTAGATGCAACCCAGCAAGCAGAGATCATCCCTTTGCTGAGGATGATGACCAATGACAGAGAAGCCTGGTGACTTCCCTGGGATTATGAAGGAAATCTGTGGCAGAGCCAGGACGTCACCTAGATCTGTTTTGCTCTAGCTCGGGGTTTTAGCTCTGAAAACACAGCTCGGGCATATGCAGACTGATGAACTCTGGTCCCAAACCAGCACGGACAGCATTTCCAACCACACCGCTCAAACTGCAGCCTCTCCTTTCACCCACAGCAGGTACCTGCCCACTTACAGCTAAATCAATCCCTGCAAAGAACACTGCAGCAGAGCCAAACCCTCCAAGTGTAACTGAAGCAGAACAGGAATCTTACGTGGCTCTGCACACGCAGATGAACTGCACACGATGTTATGAGCCACCTCAAGTCTGTTCTTCTCCCTGGCATGCCTCCCACAGACTACGCAGTGAGCACTGACCTGGGCATGGCATGTCCACTCAGCTGCAGCTTTCTGAAGGTCTCTTCGTACTGCGGCAGCTCGACATAGGTAATGAGCCACTGAACCACCTCGTCAACCGTCCAGTTATACACTGTGGGTAGAAAACATGCAAGCAGCTTAGGATTTTCACCAAGCAACTAAAATCATCAAGTCAGCAACAACAGCATAACCAGTTACTTCCCCGGATACACCTCTTCCTATTGCCTTCAGCAAAGGGAAAACATTTGTAGAGTTGAAACAGATACATTCCTACAAAACATGCAGTGAGTCAGCATCGGAGGCCATGAGATCTCAAGGGCTGTTATACCAGGAATGTACCAGTGGCCGAGGTCCTCTGGGAGCCCCAAAGTACACGCAGGTGGTAAGGGAAACTGCTTAGCTTTCTGTCATCCAAGTGATATTGCTGCTGTCTCCTAACTGCCAGCAAAGCACGTTTGTCCAGGGGAACCTTTCTGTGCAGTGGCCTCACCTGCCTCGTGGATTTCCATCATGCGCGGTCAGCCTGGGAGCCCTGCTTTGAGGGGCTTAACATCAACACTGAGAGACACATAAAGCTCAAATACCAGGATAACAAAACCATTGGGAAGGGAGCTTCTGCCTTTCCAGCTTAGTTCTGCTGTACTTACAGCAGCAACGTGAAAGCAAAGGAAATCAGGCAACATAATCTTACATTGGGGTTGTTATTTTGCAATGCTTTAATTTATCAGCTTCTGCCTTTGCTGAGCGTGGGCTGAGTTCTCGGGGCATTTACCCAGCCTCCAGCAGCTCACAGAGCTCTGTGCTGGACGCCCACTCTGCCGGTCACTGCCTCGCACCCAGCCCAGCGTCCTCCAGGCTGACTCACGCGCGGTTTCCAACAGCCAAGAGGAGAAAAGACCCATTTACTACTGGCTTAAAGGGCTGTGTCAACACTGAACTCAAAGCTTCGTGGCCCCGTCTTAAATGTCAACAGTGATTTGCCCCACAAATATGAGAAGCATCTTCCAAATCACTCCAGCGAGCTCGGTGCCTCCAACAGCAGGATGACAGAACCGACGGGACGAGAGCCAGGAGTTCAGCAGGAGACAGCAAGGCTTCAGAAGAAGGTACAATCCTCACGTAAACTTGCAAAATGATTCATAGGTGCATGTTCGGAAACGCAAAGCTTTAGGAAACTCCCTGTAGTTACAGTCCCTGGACCACAAACTGTGGGAAACTCATTTCTGTGGCCAGAAGCAAGATGTGAAACTGAAGCTGGGAGGGAAAGCGGTGCCTGTGGCCGTGCCCAGCGCAGCAGGACAGCCCAGCTGCACCCACAGAGCCCCCCAGGCCAAGGGGCCCACGGGAGGCAGAGACTCAAGCAAGCTCTGAAGCACCTGGGCACCCTGCTAGCCCCATCTGCTCCACGCTGGAGGCCCCCAGAGGGTCCCATTGGGCTGCACGGCCACGGCAGGGGCACGACAGCATGCACTCCGCCGCGTGAAGAGATGGAGGCTGCGCCTGCTCTGCACCCTGCCCGCAGGCCATCTCCTGCTTCAAAGAGCCCCACGTACCGAGGGATTTATATAAATCAAAGCCAAGCCATTGTAAAAGCACCCCAACCTTTCGGAAAAGGGATGCAGGGAATGGGCACACGTGTCCTGGACACGCCTCGAGTGCTGTGTCAATGCTGCCCTTCGCAGCCGCACAGAGCCCTGGCCTTCTCGCCAGCTTCTACTGTTTTACAGCTCGCTTTCAAACGCCCGGATTAGTCTCCAAACGAGACCACTTTTGGAACCAGTCATTAATTTTATCAGCCAGATACGCAGAACAATGAGAAAGAAAAGCAGCGCGCTAATTACATCCCCCAAAACAAGAGCCGTACCACAGGAGCTGCACGCAGAGCAATGCCACTTCCTGCACTTGTCAGCAACAGGAAGAGAGCAAAAGCAGCTCCGCAATTAAGGGACCCGGGGAGTATCCCGGGACGGTCTCCTCCATCCCCTAATGGCTTCTGTGCTTACCCAACCAACGCTGAAATGCACTTCTGGCAAAGTCATCTGTAATCAGCCGCACCACAGAGTGAATATTTCTGACACAAGGCTTCCCCTGAACACAGCAGGCAGAGCGATTCGGGAGCGTCCTGCTGGCTCCAAGAGGCTTGGGCAAGAATTTTAACCATGTGGCTGCGCATCTCCGTGGGACAGGGAGTCTGGATAAACAATGCCAGGGCCGTGCCCAGAATCCCTGCACCTTCAGACAGCCCTTCAAAGAACGTGGTCCTGGGACTGGGAGAGATGGTAACGTGCCTCCAGCTGTACCTACACAGGGCTTTGAAGGCACTGAGCACATCCCATCCCTGGGTAATTTAAAAGCCGAGGCTGACAAATCACATGCAAATGGTACAGGACACGAAGGAGAAATGGAAAACTTGATAAATTCATCAGAAGACTAAAAGCCATTTTTTCAAGCAAGAGGTGTTCATAACATTATCTGATCTTGGAGGACAGAGGGAAGGGAAAAGACTACAGGTGAATTGATCAGCAGCAATTAAAACTATCAGGATAAAAAAAGATGTTCTCAGTCTTAAGAGCAGCAAATAGCATACTGAATAGAAAAGGACAACTGAGGAGCAAAATGCAGTCACTGGCAGAAATGGTCCATGCCACAGATCACAGGAAACCCCCAGTATATCAAGAATAAAAGTTTCTAACACAGAAAGAAGGGGGAGGGGTGAGTTTTAAGATTTCTCAAAGCAGAAATTCTAAAATTCTGGTCAGGGAAAAAATGAAAGTGAAATTGTGCCAAGAAGTCCCAGTGAACCTAAAAACTTCTTCAAAAATTCAGAAGTTTTAGGGAGTTTCCCACCAGGGACTGAACTTTCACCACCTCCCTGGACTAAGCTGCTGAGAAGAACAAAACCATTTAATGAACTTGCAGCTTACGTCTATGTTGAATGCATTTATGTACACTTTAGCATTTTGGGATTTTATTCTACCTTTTTTGCACTAGTTTAAGGAGCATCTCAAGTTCAGCAAATTTCTTCTCAGGGAAATACAATCTGTAGAAAAACTCCCACACAGCTCTATTTAATATGTAGGATGTTAGTACCCCATAAAACATCAGCTGAAACTAGAATTTAAAGGAGAAACTGGAATAGGGCAGTATTTGGATCTATTTTAACACGTTTATAGGAGTAGAGAAAGAAAAACAATTTAGGCTTTTATGGCTGTACTCAGATGCCAGCACTAACAGTTGGAAAGAACCAAGAGCAAAAAAATGCAGAAATGCCCAAAAGAAGGAAGCTGGAAAAATAACTTAGAGAAGGCAGCAAAAGCAGAATAAGAGTATTTTCCCTGTGATGTACACACAGCCCTTTGTAGCAAGGAGTGTGTGTGTGTGGTTATTTAGATTATTTAATTTTGCTTGTGTTTTTTATTTTTTTACCTTCAGATGTCTTCCAGGCCTTCCAAAGATCTTCCACGCTAATGAGCTTGTCTTCTCCATGGAAAGTGCTGTGCTTGACCGTTGGGTCATGGTAATTCAAGTCCTCTCTCAAGAACTAGGAGAAGAAGAAAGAGCAGGATTATTCTTCGATTCATCATTTAGACAACAGGAGAGTTAAGAAGTATTTCACCTTACAATTACTATTACATCCGCATGTTGTCACGGAACACTTTCTGTAGCAAAGCCCTACAGCTCTGGGTTGCAGCACCTCAGGCTTTATTCACTCAGACTAAAACTACATCATCTGCCTGGCTGAGTTGCTGTAAGAAACACTGCCACTACTGAACACCTGCAGCTTGTTGGAGCTGCATGCATTTATCTCTACTTCCAGTCTCACAGTTGCATTTTGCCTCCTTTTTCATGCTGGGGAGGCTGCCCCTGGCCTGGAGCTGGTGGCGAGAGCCCAGCAGGGCCCCGAGGTGCGGGAGGGCCTGGAGCACCTCTGCCGTGCTCTGCCACGGCTTCTGCAGTACCTCTGGCACTTGGGAAGACAAGCCAGGCAATAACCAGCAAGTACTTATGTTAAATTAATATTACATTGATTTTAATACAGATAAACACAGAGTACCAGAATAACATGACCTGTGCTGTGGGGATTGCAGACTTTTCTCCGGATTGTAACCGCTCCCAGAATTCAGCTAAATGGTAGAGTGGAACCGACTTGACGCCAGTGGGGTAACAATGAAAATAAAATAATTATTATTACTGGATGGGATTTGCAACTCCAAACGAAAGCTGAAGCCCGTGCTGTCCGCAGGGGCCGAGGTGTGTTCCCTCTGGAGGCCGCAGGGAGGGCAGCGCCTTGCTTTCGTGGAGGCAGCCTCCTGGTCCCCGCGGGCTCCACTGGTCACAGCGGGCTTACCGGGACAAAGCAGCTCCCAGCACATTTCCTGAAAAGTTAAGTCCAGTGGCTTACTCAATTAAATGAAAAATAATGAAAAAAAAGGAGACTGCGGTGACGTAAAGGACAGCCCACGAGCTCACTGTGCCGGTGCTTGCAGCCTGCATTCCCAGTCCCCAGATGCTCCCGGGCGGTTTGTGGGGTCAATATTTGCCTTTTGCTTAAACCGTTCTCCATTTCCATTTTTGCTTCCTGTACGTTAATATGGTGCAACCAAATCACAGGCAAAACAGCAACAGCAATGGAAAAGACGAGTGGCACCCACGGCAATCAGGTGTTAGGAGCGGTGAGGGCTGCTGCTGGTGCTGCCGGCTGGGCCACTGAAGAATATTTGTGTCCTGTCATCGCTGTCTGCAGCCAGATCAGAGCTCACTGAGGGAGCACATCCCTCACAACAGCATCTTTCTTTCGTTCCCATCCTCCTCGAATCTCAGGGGAAGATGGGGCAGAAACGGGAGACACCAAGGAAAAGTGAAGAAAATCATCAGAAAAAATGGAGAGAGTGGGAAAGTCTAGCAAGGTTTGGGACGGCACTCTGGGTAGGAGGAGTTCAGGAGATGGGAGGCAAGCACGAGTATGTGAACACGGAACAGAGGGAAGGAGATGGCTCACATTCCAGTTCCTAGTACAACAACTAAATTAAAAGACAATTTCACATGTAAATCCCTACCTGCACTCACTGACTCACTGTGTGATTACCAAGCAGATTTCTGTTCACGTTTTTTTTAAGGTGAGGAGTGTAACAGAATTATTTCAAAAGCTATCTGTGCATAAATAGATTGTATTTCAATAGTATATTGGATATTAAAAATATCCACAGCAATTTTAACCTTCTGAACTCTTCACAAGCCCACTCGGGGCGCTGCCAATGCCAGCGCCAGGTGTCTGTAGCTGGAGCCTCTCGGTGATCTGCCCTCTTCTTTCCAGCTTGCAGAAAGCATTAACTCCCAAAAAATAAAAATAAAAATAAAAAAAGCTTCTTGCAGAAGCGTTAGCTTCCTTCCCACGTTGTCACGGAGCACACAGGACACCAAACCCTCCAGGAAGCTGCAGCACGTGCAGCCCAGTGCAGCCGGGCCCCGGTCTGCCTCCCGCTGCTGTGACCTACAGGGCCGGCAGCAATGTCACCCGGCGTCACACACCGGGTGGCTGCGAGCTCCCACCGGGACGCGGGGATCAGCTGCCGCTCTGTAAATTTAGCTCGGGGAGCGCAGGGAGGGAAAGTGATCCCTCCCTCCCAGCTCCCTGCAGCACCCGGCATCCGAAGGAGCCCGCGGCACGCTCGCGGTGCTGCCAGCGCTGGGATGGGAGTCACAGAGGGGCATGGGGTGGAGGGGGCCTTAAAGACCACCCGGGCCAGCCGCCTGCCCCAGGATGAGGGGATCCACCTCTCACTGGATGCAGGATGCAGCCACTGCCCCCTCCGACACGCCGGTCATGCCATGCCTGCATGGCTGGGAATGCTCAGGGAGCGGCGCCGCATGCACCAAAGCCCAGGGAAATGCCAAGAGCAGCTTTTCTCCGAGTGTCTTCTATGGAAAGGGTAAGAAACAGAAGTGCAAACAGAGCAAGTCAGCCAGAGCTTGCCTCGACTGGTCTTCTCGGAGAGCTGGTCCTGCCTGGCAACTGGGGTCTCTGCAGGGCTGCTGGTGTCACTCGCTGTCTCCAACCCACGTCAGAAAATTGGAATATTTTCAGCTGTAGCGGGTACGACAGCTTCTGACCTGCTAACTCCGTATCCAGCAGCATCAGAAATGTTCTGAACCTGGTGCAGACCATGACTGCTGCACCCACCACATGCTGCCAGCCAGCACAGGTAAATACGAATAAATACAGCTCCTGCTCTGCACGCTGACGTGCCCGCAGCTCTCAGGGCACTTCTCCCACCTGCTGCATGAACAGTTTTCTAGCTGGAAGTTGTATGGCTCTCATTTTTTCCCCACCGGAGAAAACTCCTCAGAGATTTCACACCCACAGACAACTGTCCCGAGCACGTACACGATGTGCATTTTAACACGTGTATGTGGAATAGCCGTGGGATACCCAGATGGCCAAACACCCAGCGGAAGGACCAGCACACAGAATACCAACCTCAAACCCTTACAGAGCACTGAGGACACGCTGCTGGTGCTATCCCTGGAGACCCAAAACCCAAAGTCCTGGACAAGTGTCTCTGGGTGGCCCTGCCCGGGCTGGGGCTGGAGCAGGAGACCTGCAGAGGGCTGCCAGCCCCAGCCAGCCTGTGAACGCAGAGGCCAGGAGGTTTCTCACCACGTTCAGCCAGACAAAACCTCCACCATCAGGTGGAGGACCCCCCAGACACCAACTACAGCATCTTCTCAGGGTTATGGGACCTGGTCAGACACCCGTGTTTTAATTCTCCACCAGCTCATTATTCTCCCCTCTAAAAGGGGCAGGGATCTGGGGCTGCACGGGTTCTTTGGTTCATACAAGCCCCTGGTCTCGGAGGCTGAAAGCACACCCAAAACTCAGCAGTTCCATGAAGAATGATTTTCTGGAGATTAGCCTTGTGCTTTCTAATCTGCAGAAACCCTGACTGCCCGCAGGACCCCTGTGTCTCCTCCCCAAACCTTCAGCCCCCTCCCACGTTCCCAAATCCCACCAGCTGCACAGGGCAGGGGTGCCCCACGAGCACCAGCTAAATGAGCGTGTGCTACATGAGCAGAACAGGCTAACAGCAGAGCTCATGCAGCCTGCCCCCAGGTAGCGTGCGGTTTTCCAGTCTTCTGAGCTCCTGATTTTCACGAAAAGTTGCAGGAAACTTCTGTCTTCAAGACCTCTTTCTCACTAACGTGCCTGAAGCGAGACAACAGATCAGAAATTATGAGGAGCTGGGGAGTGACAGAGCGGTAACAGAAACCCTGTTTCCTTAGGAAACCAGGCTAAAAGCGTCGGAGAGAGCCGTCGATTTAAACCTAAATCAGAGTAGCCCCTAAACAGCCGGAGCTGCCTTTTGAGTGAGCGTGAAGAGCAGAAATAGATCGCTAATTAGAAGATCTCCCCACGAGGGATAGCTCTTTCATTTTAATTGAGGCCACTGATGTCATCTTAAACTTCATTGAAAATTCAATCCAGAAAGGAAAGATGCCGCGATGGTTTAAGGACAGCATGAAGCTGTTGGACGAAATCTCACGCACCCTACCTATAATTAGAACAGCTTAAAGATAAACTTATCATCTGCCTCTCACTCCCTTTCTGCACAATCTTAACCCAAACACAATATATCTGTAACTTACCCCGGAGAGAAAGGGCCAAAACAACAAACCCAAGGTCAAGGTTCCCAGCTGCAGCTCTCACCACGAGCATCCCTCCTGGTGCCACACGGCGCGGGCCGAGGGACAGACCTGGCCCGGTGGGCAGCATTGCAGCACGAGCCCTGTGCTGTAAGGGCTGCGGGACCTCTGCCCTCCGCTGGAGCTTGCAAATGCTTCTGGAGAACAGGTGATTAAAGCCAAGCTTCAAAATTACCTCAGCCTATCCTCAACAGAGGAAACGTGTTTTTTTTTTTTTTAATTAAAGCATTTGACATAAGATGAATCCGAAGGAGAAATGTGGTTTACCAGGCAACTCGTCCAACTAAGCTCAGCAGATCCCTGCAGGAGCGACCCACCACCAACACTGCTCCAGAACGACACGAAGATGTCAGCTCATTTTGTTCTGTCTCAAATTCACCCATAAAAAAATAAACCCCAAGTATACAAACCCCCACGGAGGGGAGCCTGCCCAGAGGAACTATTTGTGGTAGGGCACATTCTTCCAAACAATATCCCCAGCAGCTGTCCCGCAGCCAGAGACGGGGCTTTAAAACACGGTTACAGGGGACGGCGAGCGGCTCCGGCAGGAGCAGGCTGGCCAGAGAAACCTCTCAAAATGTGACCTTCGGGGGCTTCAAAGCCTTCACGACACGGCTAACTCAGCGCAGCTTTAACGTCAGCACAGGTCTTGAGCTCAGCAGGGGTGAGGCTCGCAGCCCCAGCACCGTTTCGCTGCCTGCACACGCACACGGGCACTCCCAGTGCGCCGCACGCTCATCAGCTCTGAAAGGGAAGCCAAGGAAAAAGATCTTCAGCCCCCAAAAAGATGCACCTGTGTGACGTCGGCTAGGTTACGCTGTGAGGCACGCAGGATTTTGCAAATATTCTCCCATCACAGAGCCACACATGAGAAGCACAGGACAGCTGGAGGCACGGCCCCGCTGCAGCCGTGACGGGGATTTGCTGACTCTCTGCTGAACCCACGCACGTGTCCCCTTGCTGCGTGGGGCCCGGGCTGGACGAGCACCAGCAGCACGGCACAGCAGCACTAGGAGCTACCTCAGCTCTCCTTGCACCACGTCTGAGAAAGAGAGCACGGCCACATGCACGGCCACGTGCATCCCCTGCCCTCCAGGAACCCCACACACCTCCGTGGGGACAGCGAGCTGCAGCCCCTGGGCGAGTGGCTGAGCGAAGAGCAGCCTCGAGGGAAAACACCACATTTTAGGAAATGCAGTTCAGAGCTTTTCATTTCACACAAGCGCAGCACCGCAGCTCTTCATTTGCTCAGGAAAGCTTTTCATTTGTTGTAATTGCTCCACCAAGCAGAATTTAGGCAGAGGAATGGCACCGCAGCACGGGAACAATCAGCCGAATCCACCCAGCAGGAGCACTCCACTGGCTCCCCGTAAGCGCTGCTTTCAGCTCGAGGCTGCCGTGCTGATTCCTGGGGGACTGCAATCCTCCCAGGAACAACAGGGGCCTCATCACGAGCAGCTTTGCCCCTGCTGCATTAGTTCATGTGGCAGGTTTCACCTCCCTGGACTTCCATTTCTGCATCTGGGAACTGTGAATAACGTGTCCTAGAGGAAGGCTTCTGGAGGACGGTGCAGCACTACGCAGGTGCTGTCGTTGCCTCCCTTTTGACATATGCATCAGAATGAGAGAAGAAAATGAAAAAGCTGTGGGTCCAGAAGCAGCGGGCTGCGTTTCTGTAAGCTGTCCGAGGGTCCTCAGGTTCCCCCAGCACCAGGCGGTGCAGCGCGTGCCCCAGGAGAGCGGCGGCACGGGGCTGCCAGGCTCACCACCCGCGTGCTGGGTACCGGGCCCAGCAGTGGCCCCTGTTTCCAATCCTTCCACGGCCAAGAATTCGGATCATTCGGCAGCCCTTGCTCCCAGCACAGCCTCGGTCGCGTGCCATGGACTTGGCACAAGACGTGTGCTGCCACCGTTCAAGAAGCTCCTGCAGCCCTCGAGCCAGACATCGTGCACCTGAGCCTTGCGAGCCACCCCTGCCCAGCCACTGGTTCTGCAACGGATCGAGGAATTGGGAAAACGGGGATCTTGTGGCTGCCAGGTCACCTTGGCAGCCTTTGTTCTTTTAACTTCCAACATTTGGAAGCCCTGAGCCTCTTGAACGAGCATCCACTGCAGCTGAGGAGACACTACAGACAGCGAAGCTTTCTCTTTTCAAGTAGTCACTATTCCTACTGTCACTATCACTCCTTCTATTGTCACTAAGGTAGGAAAAAAATTTTTTTTCTCTTTATTAAAATTATCAGCTAAAATTTCAATGACCAAGACAACAAAAAATAGTTTCTTTTTTCTGCAGTATGGACAAACGTGCTGTAACAGTTTCAGGTGGGTTGGTGTGTGCTGGGCCTGTCTGTGCTGGAGTTATGCTCCCTGCAGCAGCCACGCAGCGCTGTGCCCTGCACGTGCAGTTGCACAGCCCTGGTGTCCCAGCGCTGCTGTGCCTGCTGCTGAGCAGTGCTGGCACCGCACCAGGGCTCCTCCGACCCCCAGAGCCAGCAGGGCCGGGGAGGGGACATCACCAGGCAGCCGACCTAAACCACCAAAGGGATGTCCCATGCCCTGTGGTGTCACACTCGGCAATAAGAGGTGGGAAAGGGGAAGGAGAGGGGGGAGTCCCGTTGTGAAGACGTCTGTCCTCCCAAACAGTTGCTGTGAATACCGGGGCCCTGCTTCCCCGGACATGGCTGAACGTTGCTCGTTGATGGGAAGTAGAGAGTAATTTCTTTCCTCTCTGTGTTTCCACACAGCCTTTGCCTGTTTTTCTTTCCCCTCTTCCTTTTCCCTTTAATTAAACCATCCTTATCTCAACCCCTGAGTTGTTTTTTTCTTCCCAGTATACTTTCTTCTCTCCCTTTCCCTTTGAGGAGGAGAAGTGAGAGAGCAGCCGTGGGGGAGCTCAGCTGCCCACCTGAGCAAAACCACCACACGGTGAAATAATGGAGTAAATAAAAATACTAGAATGGGAAGGAGACAGCAGCCAGCATATTTGCTCATCGATATGGCAAAGAGAGGCTCAATCAGAATCAGACGGGTTTCCCAACTCCAGAGTTAAAAAAGAAAGCAATGCAATAATAACCACCACCTAAACAGATCTACCTGTCTTTCAGCCATGGAATAAATTGATAAAAGCTTGTATATAAAACAAAAATCAAGTGGCTAGAAACCCCTAACACAGGAGAGAAGTCATGCACACTAAAGATTACAGTACTGCAATACATTGTTTGGACCAGGAACTTGGATCACGATGGAACATTGCTTCCTTGCCAGATCAGATGGAAAGGACAGCCAGCAGCCTCCAGGCACCCCTGCCACATTAACACCGCCCGTAACGGAGCAGCCCTCCCGGGCCCTGTACGGGAGCAGAACTATGTGAGAGGACAGAAAAAGGGCTGAGTACGAACCTCATCACTCTCCTCCACGTCCACGTTGCCATTGGCATCGTCGTCCATCTGCTTGTGTATGTTGCGGACAGCCTCGAAGCTGAGCTGCTCGTCCTCATCGTGGCACAAGGGCTTGTCGATCCGGCAGAATTCTGCTGGGGGAGAAAACACCAACATGATGTAGCCTGTACCAAAAACCCGCCGCCTTGTTTGCTCATTAAACATCTGGTGTTTGGAAAAGCGTTCCCCGAACCCTACCCAGTATCCCAGTGCTCATTCACAGCAGGGTTAAGTGCAACTGCCAGATTGCCCATGAAACTTGTAATGCTAACAAGAAAGGACAGGCCATGGCCTGACCGAGGCTGCTCTTCTCCGGGTCATGCTCCCCACGTCCCCACACCACTGCTGCAGCACCGGGGCCAGGCACCACCAGCCCCGGCAGCAGGGTGTCCCGCAGCAGAGCTCCCCTCCTGCTACCAGCTCCGCGTCTCACGTGGAGGCTGCCAGTGCTGGCACGGCGTTTGGGAGCAGCAGTTGGACGTTTATGCAATACCCCAATTAAAAAAAAAAAAAAAAAGTTCGCCTTCTTCCTGATTATGAAATAGATTTTTCTGGCTTGTTTTCACATATTTTTCCACGTTTCAAGATTAACACCGCATATTTTGCTACATGCCTGAGTCCATGTGAGCACCAGTCAAGCTTGGCTCCCCCAGCCCATCTATGGTGCTGCTGCGTGGCGCTGTGTGACTCACTGCGACGGATGCACAAGCACAGGCAGCGGGCACCAAAAACATCCGCCAAAGGTGGGGTCCCCAACGGCACGTGGTAAGAAAAAAGCCTTCTGCTTCACAGAGGCTGCATGGATTCACTCTAAGCAGATAATGATTACGAATTATCCAGCGGTGACTGCTTGGAGATCAATGGGAAATCAGTTTAATAGCTCTTGGCCCAGCTCCCATTAGAAGCTCTCATGTTCCAAAAATCAGAGCTCCGAGTGAATTCCTCAGGATTTAGGCAGAAGAGCCCAAATGACTTAGAGCTCAAATCTCATTCCAACTCTGAAGATGATCCTTTCAAGACAAGACAAGCTTATTTGTGGGAAAAGTCACATTTCCTGCTGCTGCTACACATTCTGTATCTACTGCCAATAAACAAACCCTCACTCAGCTTGCTACCAAAGATTTGGACGGTTCTGTCTGTGACATCCTCACACAACCAGCAAGCAGTCAGACACACTACTGGTAGGAAAGACTTCTGAACATCAAATTCACCTGAGCTTAATTTTTTATTTATTTTTAAATCCATGTGATCTGGTTTGCAGATGGCACCAAGCTGGGGGGAAGTGTTGATCTGCCAGAGGGGAGGGAGACCCTGAGGGGGACCTGGACAGGATGGGTCGATGGGCAGAGGCCAAGGGATGAGGTTCAACATGGCTCAGTGCCGGGTCCTGCACTTTGGCCACAACAACCCCATGCAGCACTATGGAGGACAGAGGCTCAAATGCTGTGCAGAGGGAAAGGATCTGGGGGTGCTGATTAATGCTCACCTGAACACGAGCCAGCAGTGTGCCCAGGTGGCCAAGAAGGCCAACGGCATCCTGGTTGTGTCAGGAGCAGTGGGGCCTGCAGGGCCAGGGAGGTGCTCGTCCCCCTGGGCTCTGCTCTGCTGAGGCCACCCCTCGAGTGCTGGGTTCAGCTTTGGGCCCCTCACTCCCAGAAGGACATCGAGGTGCTTGAGCGGGTCCAGAGAAGGGCTCTGAAGCTGGGGAAGGGCCTGGGACACAAGTCCTGTGAGGAGCGGCTGCGAGAGCTTGGACTGCTCGGCCTGCAGGGGAGGAGGCTCCTGCTGGGGCAGGGGGCGAGCAGCAGCACCCAGGGGTGCCCCCAAGCAGGCTGGGATCCTGTTATCGCCCCGTTCTCCACGTGGAAGCACAGAGCCTCCCATACGGAGGACACCAGATTAACACCAGCTGATACCATGTGTATTTCCAGATCTCACAGAGAAACCCCATCCTTCATCCTCCCTGGACTGGCTGCAGAACCAAACCACACCTCGAACCCAGGCCAAACCACTTACACAAACACAGCCCCAGCGGAGCTGTTCCAGGAGCACGTTTTGCTCCTGCAGACAGGTTAATGTTAGAGGAGAACTTGTTGCCTCTGCAGAATGGAAAAAAAGGAACAAGTGCAGACCGTGTAGATTAAGACAGCAAACAGAAGCACACAAACTTATGCAAATACCATTGTTTTGTCTTGGCTTCTCTAGAATTTCCCGTATCTATGTAAGACCAGACGATCAAGCCAAGCAAATTGCAGTTGACTCTAAATCAGCTACCGAAGTTTCTAAACTTAGTGCAGGTTCAGCCGTAAGCCTACTCATTCTTAAATATTTCTAAGAATTCATTAAAACAAACACACACACACACACCTAGAAGCAGAATAGCATACGTTACGGCTGTTTTCCTACCGTAACTGTTGATTTTCTGTGTCTTACGTTCCTACACCAAATACGTGTCTCACAACCAGCTTTATTAGAGGTACGCTCCCCCAGTTAGGAGACAATAAAATACGGTGGCTTTAATTTCGAGGAACATAAGCCGAGGATTCAGAGTTAAAATTAAACTTTCCTTATTTGCAACAGTTTAAATTATGTACTTTATATTCTGCCTAAAACAAAACCACTCAAAAAACACTTAGATGAACGTCAGAGCATTATTCAAATCAGACCGAATTCTTACATTATGGTTGTGACCCCTCATTTCTGATGTCTTTATATATACACATACAAACAAATGTATTTAAGGTCTTAGCTATCGATCTTGCACTAGTGTTTTGAATACTGAATTAATTCAATATGCAAATGCATAATACAACCACATAACGTATTTTTTTTTGCTGGAAAATCCCTTTTCAAAGATGGTCAGTAGACCATCCCCGTGGGCTCTCCAGATGGCGTCCCTGCAGGCAAACAGCCAGCAGCCACGGCCACAGGTTCACCGTGACCTACACCTTCAGTTAGGTGACCTACACCTTCAGTTATGTGACCTACACCTTCAGTTACATGACCTACACCTTCAGTTACATGACCTACACCTTCAGTTACGCTTCCAAGCGGCACAACAAATCCTCCCCCAACAGGCACAGAGCACCAGGCCCCGGCATCTTGCAGCTATGCCAAGCTGGGCCCTGGACAGCATCACAGGCAAGCAGGTATTATCGAGGGGAGGCACGGGTCTTTGCTACAGAACTGGGAAAACTGATCGCCCTTGAGGGAACACCCGGAGGGCTGGTTGTGCAGCATGTCTTTGTGTGGCATTGAATCGTGAGGTTAATCTGCTGCTTCAAAAGAGCAGCAGCGAGAAGCCAGACTTCAGGCACACACACGTGCCCCAGGTGGTATTGATCCGGTAGATAATACCCCAACAGCAGTCCTCGGCTGGCTTTGTCCCACCGCAACCACCACATTTCCAAGGCGGCTATCAGTGCTGCAATGTAAACCTCACCAGGAGAAACTCCCAGCTGTGCAAACTTGGCCGACCAGGAATTTGCCTTAGCTAACAAGAAGCACCATGACCAGAAGCTGACTGTGGGGTGCATCCACCGCGGTCAGAACAAAGCCTCCCCACCGAGCTCCACCGTCCTGCTCCACCTCCTCGGCCACAGCCCCTCCACGCAGCCCCCTGACCCCGCTCAGGGGCTGGGAGCTCTCACAGGACGTTTTGAGGACACCGTGATCGATGGCATGACGTTTTTGCATCAGAACACTTCTGTGAGATACGGGGACTGCCAGGCCTGGAACTGGCAGAATTCAGGCTGAATTTATAGTTTATTAACTAGAAAGGTAAACATTTTTTAGCAGTCTCCTTCTTCTACTTTGTACAGCTGAAAAAAAAAAAAAAAAGGGAGGAGAAAATGTAGAAGAGTTCAGCTTTGGAAAAATCAGGCCTACTGTGCCTCGCTGCAGCTGGCAAACATCCAGCCCAGCAACACCCCGCAACCCAAAGCAGCAGCCAGGGACAACACCACACTCGGCAGGGTGTGAGAGGTGGTGCCAGTGTAGGTGACTCAGTGTGTCCCTGGTGGGGTGCCAGGAGACTTCTGTTCCTCTGCCCCACCTTGGGAGGCGGCATGGGGAGGCAAGGGTGGCCGACCATCGTGCAGGGCTGCACCGCGTTTTCAAAGGCTTCACGGCAACCAGGGTGAAAGGATTTCTTGACTGGGTACTTTCTGTTGGTCCTAATTGGAAAGGGAGAGGAACTTGGCAGAGTTATGTTAAATATTATTGGATGTCTTTACATGGCTTTGCGCAGATTTGGTTTTCCTCTCCTACCCTGTAAAAATTTGTTCCCTCCATGCTTTCTTCACAGCTATCACAAAGCTATCTAATATCTTTGGGAGGGGTCTTTTCTGCAGTGATTTGTCACGTTCATCTCCATGAAAGAGAGCAAGAAAACAGAATGTGATTGTATTCATACTGCCTTTGGGCTTGGCTTCAGCGGGAAAAACGAAATCAGGATAAAAGATACCTCACAAAATATTATGTGATCATCTTGTTCTGAACCTTATTATTATAGCAATTAATGTAGCAACACTGTGTCAAAGTTCAATTTATAGGGAATAAAAAGGTCATTTTATTAAAAAACGTGGCTTTATTCATATTAACAGTCTCCTAACCACATAACTCTTAAGCCCCAAACACGTCTCCAAGTGGTCTGTCCAGCACTCAGGCAACAAGACACACGCACTGAAGTGATCTTGCCCAGATTTCCTGCAACCACAATGATGATGTGTTGGTATTTGTAGCCCAAACACTAAGAATGAAGCATGACTGGAAATCTTTTTCTGTGCAAGTTCCAGAAAGCAATAAAGCAGCCCTTGCGAGAATGGCATGTGTTGATAACCAAGTAACAATCAACAGCAAGCAGGCTCATAAATACTGAGGAACTTGTTTGCATCAGGGCCAGAAAGAGCCTAAATAAGCCACGGGTGATTTAATCAGCAGAAGACCCAACACTGATAAAGAATGGTCACGAGGTTTCACCACAGGCCAGGAAGACAAGGTGCAGCTGTAAAAATACCCAAAATGGAGAAACAAAGACCGGGGCGAGCAACCTTGCCTAAGATTTATGTTAGGCTAAGCAAGATACTGAATCCAATAACCTGACCCTCCTAAATAATAGGGTAATAACCCTTGTCTCCTAAAGCCAGGTCCCCCCTTGGGTTCCTCCTGACACCGGGGGTGTGCCAGGCGGCCTCCCTTGTCCTCCAGGCCACCCAAAATGATGTTCTGCTTCAGGCCGCTGGGACACACACCCAACACGAGGCAGCTTCAGAGAGTGAAGGGCTTGAGCTGAGGGTGAAGTTGGTTTTGTTTAACTAACACCCTCCTCCTCCAGAAGGTCCTGCACCGATCCTTGCCTGTACAGACAGCGCTGGTCCCAGCACAGGCCCTGAGGTGTCAGAGGGAAGCCCAGCCCAGGCCAGGGTGGTGGCGTGACTCCGTGTCCCTTAGGGGCTGGCACCATGACCCGTCCTTCCCCCACCCTCCCATCCCACCTCTCTGAGGCAGCAGCAGCCTTTTGTCCCCTCAGGGGCTGTCGGCCTCCAGTCCTGTTCCTTATCTCCCCACCATCACCTCTGAATGATGGTGGGGAGCTCACTGCCATAAAGGCAAGCCCCTTTTCTCCCCATCCCCTGCAGGTGAGGGACGATGGCCTGCCCACGGGGTGCCACTAACACACGCCATCAGTCCATCCTGGACTCACACCGCCAGGCCTGGGGCCAGCAACCACCACAAAAGGCCTTTTGCCACCTCCCACCCAGGAGCAATCTCCCATCGCCCGGGGCCCTGGGTGCGGCCGCCCAGGAAGCCATCGACAGGCACTTAGGCCCAGGTGCTTGAATGACATCTAAACCACAAGGAATTTGGGCTGGTTTTAGAACAGATTAGAAAGTTTCCCCTCAGGAGAAATGGTGGGGAGGAGGTGGGCCCTATCTTCCAGTCCTAGCACCTCTCCCACAGCTGCCCAGAGAGGGGCTGGGGGCTCAACCGCGGGGAGGGGGCGAGCAGCAGCACCCAGGGGTGCCCCCCGCCTCAGCCACTCTGTCATCCTGTAGCACTGAAATATTTTATTCCAGATCTTTAATTTCTCATGGGAAATTCTCTCTAACGAGAATTCTGTTTGTTAAATTTCAGGTTCTCTCAATTTTCTTCTGCGAGGCCCCATTATCTTTCCAGTTACGCTGACACAATCGCAGCTGATTGTCCCCGGCAGCACCGAGCATTATAACAAGAACAGCCATCAGGACAGGATTAAATAGCAGTTTAACTGTAACAACCGTGATTTACATAACTTGCTCTTATAAACACTGAAATGGCAGCCAAAAAAAATAAAAATCTTATATTTTCATATATTTTGGGGAAAAGAATCGTTTACATCTTTCTGTTAATACAAACAAGGCCTCAACATAACTTTCTTGCTCGGGGTTCTTCCCATGAAACTCTAGTTTTCAGTAAAAAAATGCCAAGTACAACCTTAAAATTTTAACAAAAGCGTTTAAGGGTTTTGTAAAGAATGCACAGACAGGTTGCTGTTCTCACTGGGAGAGTGCAAAATGAAAGAGATGAGATTCTCTTCAAAGCTACAAAGCAGCAACATGGTGAGCAAGGCAAGAGAAGAGCAAAATAAGCATCGGTTCTCCAGCTCTAGTTGCCAAACAATAGAGCCTGACAAAGTTGTGAGTGTATAAGCATTTCCACCGTCTTAAAAATCCTCCCAGTATTTTTACACAGTTTTACACCGTACAGCTGGATATTATTTACTGTACAGGGAGCTGTCAGTCACTACTCTATTTTTACAATGCTTATCCATAAAGGCATGTGAAAACTCGTATACAAACCATTTTCCCAAAAGGTGAATTTGTCAAACGACACTGGGATTTCAACATGTTCCCTGGCCTGGTAACCTCTGTCCATTTGAACACGTTCCCTTGGCCACAGAACTCCTTCCTCTGGAGGCGCTGGAACAGGGCACAGAAATCCTTGCAAAATGCAATTCCTGTCATATCGAGAAACCACACACAGTCCGCTGGCACTGAAGACATGGACCTCATCCATCTTCACATCTCCTCCAAAGCTTCGAAACTCTAACCTGTTATTTTCATTGCAGCTTTAGTAGCTGAAAGGAGTTTCATCATGAGCAAAGAGAACATTCAAGCAACCTTCTTGCTCAACACGACTAAATTATTCACGTTCTCTTGCTGCTGTAAGAATTATCATCACCTCTGAAACACTGCTGTCTGTAACAGATATTTAAATAGAAATTCACTGGAGCCATCGAGCTTTCCACTTTACATTTATATGAAGCACTGCGAACGGCTTCTGCAGTACAGATCCCTGCTTCCTCACCTGAGCAGGAGCAATCCAACCCACAGTTCTTAGCAGAAAACCTACAAACATTAAGTACCAGCAGTTCAAAGATTTGCTTTTTTCTTTAATTACACAGCTTGCACAATGCAAGAAAACCTGTACCTAACCCAAACTAAATAGTCTAGAAAAAATGCAAACCCAACCAGAGATCAGACCATTTGATCTCTGACCCACTTTTAGAGAAAGTAACAACGCCCTTGGGTGGCTCTGCAAAGAGGTCCACCCAAAAACGTTAGCAAACTGCCTATTAATAGCATCCAGAGAAAGGCACCGGGCAGAAATCAGGAGAAATCTGCCTCCTCCCTGCTGAGGGCAGAGCCTCCAGGGCTGGGTCCTGGAGCATGCCCCAACCTCCGCGGATCTACCCCGTAAAACCACAGGCTGAAGCACGCAGGAGACAGCTCCTGGTGATCACCAGGCTGCCAGCACTACGGGCACTGTCACAGCACCAGCACCAGCTTAGATCAGGCACAGGAAGGCACCAACCAGCCAAGTGGCATTGCTGTGCAGCTGCTAGCTCTTACTCAATTAAAAAGTCAGCATTTCTTCCACAAACGGGCCTCTATCCTTGGCACAAGCTCAGCATTTATTTACTACAATTAATTCCCTCATCACTCATGGCAATTAGGCTTCTCCATCTTCTCCATGCAGCAGTTTTATTGGTTTAATATCAACAAAGCTTCTGCCCATTTCTTCCAAACATCCTCGCTCTTCCCTGCAACCAGCAGCAAAGCCATTTCAACCACCGCCTCCTGCCAATCCCCTCCGGTGCAAGCCTCCCATCCCACTCCTCCTCTTCTGCTCTTTCTAGCCCCTTAAAAAACAGCAACCCCCATCCAAAATAAATAAATAAATAAATAAATAAAATAATAATAAAAATGCAACGAGAGAAACCCCACCAACCAAAACTCCTTTCTCCTCGTGGTGGGAAGCCCAGCAGCGATGTTATCCTGTTCCTCAGCCCACATCGGCCTCTCCTCGCGGCGCCCACACCTCCTCCCTCGCACGTTGTCTCAACACACGACCTGCTGTGCCTGCAGTATGATGTGAGGTTTCCCTTCCACAATGCTGACAGAGTATTTGGGTGCCACCCTGCCCTCCCCAGTGCTCTCAGACCTCCCCAGACCAAATCTCAGCACCCTTGCTGGGGCGCTGTGGTCACAAAGAGATGATTTCAAGCATTACCTGAGAAGTTTTTGTTCATTTTGTTCAGCCCCGAGGACTGCGCAGTATTTCTGTTGGGCTGGTACCAAAAGGTTCTTTAACACAAGCCTGCAAATCACCCTGCTTTGGCTCAGAACCTGCCGGAAAACAGCACGTCAGGGCATTCTGCACGACCATCAGCCAAAGGCCGGGTGAAGTTCTTACGAGCTTAAATGACTGGAGATTGGGTTACTTCACAATAATGAACTACATAATTAACTGCCCAGGCATTCCTTCCCTTTTGTGCTGATGGAAATCAAATGATTAAAACTGCTGCAAACAGCGAGGGCCCTTCGGATCTGGTTTTAAGGGAGCCGCTCACAGATGCAGCCAGCCGTGCGTTCACAACTGACGTCCTCAGAAGCAGGTTCGCTGCAGGCAGGCAAAGCTTCGTTAATTATTTCAGACCTCCTAATATTGCTGGCAATTTGAACGCTGGAACCATTCAGCCAACTCGAGATAGAAATAACTGATAGCTGCTGGTCTTGCAGGTACCCACCCCAGAAAGCACCGGCCACTTGGTAAATAAAAGTCTCTCCACCTCCTCCTTCGCATCAAACCCTTGGCTACATGGCTGCGAGGGGCTCAGCAGCATCAACACAGCATCCAAATAACAACAGCAGCTTTTTTTTCCTTTTTTTTCTTTTTTTTTTCTGAAGGGGAAAAACCTAACATTGGAGCCAAGTAGTTAAAAAGGCACGTTTCTCCTCTGCCAGGCAGAAAGGAGCAGCGGTAACTGTGGCAAAGGATGGGAAAGGAAAGCCTGGGGCTGGCTGCCCTGCCCTGTGTGCTCCCTGCGGGCACAGCCGTGGCCAGCAAGAGCTGGTGAGCGAGGGAAGGACACCACCACCAGCACCAGCACCAGCACCAGCAGCACCCTGCTGTCACCACGGCACACCATGAGCACCCTCTTCAAGAAGAGCACAGCAGCCCGGTGCTGGGTTGGAGGGGCCCTAAAGCCCCCAGCCCAGGCTTTGGCACTGCCAGGGAACGCCTGGGGAGCATGAAACTGCCCACGACCCTGAACCTGCCCAGGATCCCGAACCTGCCCACAACCCTGAAGCTGCCCACGACCCGATGCGGTGCTGATTTCCACAAGCACCCTCTCTTTGTGTCCCTGCAGCACCCCAACCTGCCGACGCGCAGTCCCACCATGGTCCCAGTGGCGGGCAGCAGGCTTGCCTGGCTCCCGGGGCTCGCTGTCGGCACGTCGCTGGAAGGGCTCCCATGGCCCCGGCAGGCGATGGACGTGGCACAGCGTGCACTCACCGGGAACAAGCAGCGGTGGGAGACGTCTGCTGAGCTCCCCTGGCCCACCCGGCCCCTGCTGCAGGCGGCCACGGACTCCTCTGTGGGAAGGAGCTCGGTGCTCGCACGGCGCGAGCTGGCTCCGCGCTCTCGTCCCATTCATCGCCTCGGAAGAGCTCTCACGGCTCCTGCGGCTTCCTGCCCGAATTGCTTCATCCCCCGGGCCGGCAGCGAGAGCTTCTCAGGTCAGCGGCAGCGCCGGGAGCGGGGCTGCTCCATCGCCGCACGGAAACGAGATTTAATCAAGGAAGTGATCAAATGTGTTCTCTGAGGGTTGCAAATTATGAAAGAAAATATGGCACCACGCGCAGTGCTGTTCCCTTTTCTAGACTCTGCTTTGTGGCACGAATGTAGGGTGACGTTTTTCATATGTACAAGCATTTTATGAATTTATTCTCTCCCCACACCTTCTAACCAACTTCCATTAACAAACCTTAGTGACTTCCGTCTCTCCAAAGCCACCAGAACAAAACCCAGCACAGCACGCAGATTTTTCCTCTACAGACCCAGCCCAGGGGATGCATTCCAGGATCAAAAAAAAAGGGGTGATTCCTAAAATATTTTCAGCGTTACGAGCGCATTTGTAATTAAATGTAACTCACAGAATGTAGGAGAGCTGGGGAGGGACTGTGTCAGGGCTGCAGCCCCGGCCTCGCTCCTCCGAGGGCAGAGCAGCAGAGGGAGCAGCGTCGGCACCCGTCCTGCCCCGGACCAGGACCCCGTGCTGCACAAACCCCGAGCACAGTACCACAACCGGGCACTATTGTGGGCTTGCAGCCTGAAAGCCTACCTGCAGAGGTAACAAACCCTGCTCCTGCAACACCGAGCCTCGGCTCGGGGCAGCCACACCTGCAAAAAGCGAGGCTGGGGTGCGCCGAGGGGTTCTGCGGGCTGGCAAAACTTCACTGACGGCAGCAGAACTCAGGGGCTGGCCCTGGACGTGCACCTCGCTTTGCAACGCCCGTGGCTCCTGTAAGACAGTGTCTGGGGGACTGCAAGGTGCCCTGCCCACGGCGGGGGCTGGACCAGGTGATCTTTAGGTCCTTTGCAGCCCAAACCTTCCGGCACTTGGCGACTCCACGCCGAGCACGGCCCCTGCCTGGCTCCTCTCCCCACAGCTGGCCCCGTGTCAGCACAGGGCAGGCACCGCACGGCCGGGGCAGCCTCGCAGCCGTGCTGGAAGGCAGGAGCCCAGATAGGGCGGGGGATTAATCCAGGTGCCTGTCTGACAGCCTGCAACAGACGCGAGGCGACGCTCCGGGCGGCTCAGCCCACGGTACGCTGCCTGAGACACTGGCTGCTCCGCACCGTGATGCAAAACTAATAATTATTTTTAAAAAGCGAAAGAAAAAAAATTTGCTGAAAGTCAGGAAACCGCATAATGAAGGTTGGTGAGTCATTCTTGCCTGAAAAAATCTGCAGACGGCAAAGAAAGCTAAGAAGAAATCAAATGAAAACCACAATTTCTGCCATCCTATCTCATTTTCCTTCAACCACTGCAGTGGTGCTCGCCCAAAGGCAGGGATTTCCAGTCCTCGGCTCCTGGGACTCTGGGAAGTGACACAGACCACAGAGAGACATCGGGAACATGAAGAACTCCAGGCACACAAATAATTGCAGAGCGAAGATGTTGGCAGAGGAACACCCAATTTCCATCGTGCTCTCAGAGCATTTATAGATAAATACCTGAACCCCTCACACAAGCATATTCCATATTTTTACTATTCGGGCAGGACACTGAGCACCACAGCAGACCAGCCCAGCATCTCACTGAAGCCTAGGCTGAGTTACCCCCAGAGCAGAGCGCGATGCTACGGACCTCAGGGACCGGTACCCAGTGACACGGGGAGCTTCAGCAGCATTCCCCTCCTTGCAGCTCGTGCACATCGCTCCCATCCCCACAGCTCTGGGCCCATTTTCTCCACCTGCCTTACTGGGAGGCTGTGGGCAGCTCTGGGCTGTCCCCCCCGTGTCCCCAGCCCCCGGGTACCGCAGGCAGGGCCACGCTGCCCCAGCCACGGTGCCGCTCCCCGGGTGGATCCGCACCGCTGCCCAAAGGCGCGGGGCCGGTGCTGTGAGCAGCGAGGAGGCTCCAGCGAGGCTGAGGAGCAGCCAGGACACAACCGTCCTCTGCTGGGGGCCAGCCCCGGATCAAAGGAGACGGTGCTTCAAAGGAACGGAGCGATGAAAGGGCTGGCGTACCTCCGAAGGATCTCCCGGGCGGGGAAGGAGCACGGTGCCAGTGCTGTGGTTGCTCCTCCAGAACCAGAGCAGCTCGAGGCCGAGCCCTTCAGCTCCTGCGCAGCGCCAAGGCAGGGCTCTGATTTATGCCCAGAACAAACTCGAACCATCAGTACCCTGCAAACACACGGGGCAGCCGCACCCAAAGAGCTCAGAGAGAAGCAGGAGCGCAGGACTCACACGGTGCTGCGGCCCAGCAGCAGCACAGGGACCTGCAGACCGAGCACAACGTGCCAAGTTCCCCGAAGTAAAGGTTTTTCCTTATCACTCACGCTCCTCAGACATTTTCTCCTCCTTCCAGTGTATGCTTTCAGGGCTGAGAGTTGTCTCCCAAATCGTGTCACCCCCACAGTGACACAACCTGACCGGCTGCACGGGCTGGTGAACTACAAACTTGATTTAAAATGCATTTTGCCCCATGACTTTTGGCTTTACCTAGAATGGTTGCTTGGGGTTTTTTGTTGCAATCCTTATTCCTAAGAGTGCCTCAGAAGGCATCAGCACAGTTCGGAGGCTGCTTGTTCATTCCAGTTGGCTTTGCTGGAGAAAACGTTCACTTCCCTGTAGGCACACAGCAGTCTCACTGGGAAGAGCGGCTGCAAGCAGCAGCAAGCTCAGGCACAAGCGGCAGCTGTGGTGCTGCAGCTGCTTCTGTTCCTGAGCCTGGGGTGATTTTACTGCTTGGGCACAGATGGGAGTGTAACTGCCCCGTACCTGCCCTGTACCTGAACATATCCAGGTCCTGCTGCTCCCCGACCCTCGTGCACAGCCACAGGGCACCAGGGCAGGCGCGGGGGCACCGTGGTTTGCACAGGGCTGCTCGAGCAGTGGGGCTCAGCCCCTGCCCGACCGCACCGCCCCGGCCCCAAGGCAGCCCCCAGCCCCTCTCGGGTCTCCCCGTGGTCTCCCTCGTGCTGAAAGCAACGCAGCACGTCCATAAGGGTAGGATATGGGCAGAGCCACGTGAGCAGCACTGATACCACACAGAAAATCCTCTCTATTTATAACAGTGACGTGCTCCGCATGAGCCACGCAGCGGTGCAGGCAGGAAGGCAGCCCAGCACTGATCCATGCACACAGGGTCCCGGCGCCTCCAAGGGCAGGGGCTCCACTGCCTCTGACCCCAATTTCACTGCCTGAACAAAAAGGCAGCCCACGCTAATCCTAATCACAACCTCCCTGCTGTGATGTGTCTGCCACCGCTCGCCCCGTCCTCGCAGACCCCCAAGGACTCTGCCTCTGCCCTCCCCACACCCTCCTGTTGCAGAAGTCAGGAAAATGCCTTTATGATTTAAAGTATTTCACCCTAACTTGTCAAAAGGAAAGTCACGTTTAATAGAAAAAAAGACCGTCCTTTTTTTGCAAGAGCTTTCCATGAAAGGAGTTGTTTCAATGCTGAACAGGTTCCGTGCCGGGTGGCAGCCCCTCGGCTCACGCAGTTGTCTTCACCCAGCACAGAGCAGTAAGGTATGTTTGTAATGCTGCAAGGAAGTAGTTTACACCCTCCCCAGAATCTCTTTCTGTTCTCCCCCTCCCATCTCTCACTTTCACAGGATGTGACACAAGATAAGGGAAGCGATGTCTCAGGTCCACGCGCCTGCCCGGCCACCACAGCCCGCGCAGCACAGCCGGGTGCTCCCACACCACGCAGAGACCTCGGGTGAGAAAACTGCCACGGGCAGCTCCTGAAAGCCAGGTGTGCCTGTGCACGCAGACACCGTGACCCACGGGTGCCAAGGACGATGTGAGGTGATTTTAGGTGGCCGTGTGCTGCTGCACAAAGCAATCCCTTCCACACTCCCCACGCAGGCGCCCACGGACACCAGGCACCCAAAGCTCTGCTCCCCAACATTTCTAGCTGCAGATAAATTACAGGAAAGTGTGA
Source organism: Netta rufina (assembly GCF_964035555.1). NCBI lineage: Eukaryota > Metazoa > Chordata > Aves > Anseriformes > Anatidae > Netta > Netta rufina. The sequence goes on from NC_140123.1 coordinate 670,021, forward strand.
GCCTGGTTTTGGTTATATCTGGAGGACTAAACCCTTTATATGCTGGGAAGCAGAGCCACAGCCCTCCGGCCCCAACCAGGTCTTCCTCTGAAGGCTTCATCCCTGCCAGGATGAACACCTCAATGGCACAGCCCCAGACCCCACAGCCCCTCGGGCCAGGCAGCTCACCCGGGTACATTCTTGGGTACATTCTCCTTAATGGGGAGTTTCCTGAGGAATTTGAAAGGAGATTTGCAGTCTGAGAGGTGTGGGGGTGGAGGGAAGAGAGAAGGGAATCCGTTTCCTAAATTACCTTCCTTTGGTTGCGAGCTGGATTAGGAGCAGGGGTGACACTACCCGAAGGCTGGGCTCACATCCCAGGCTCACATCCCGTCTCCAAACCAGCTCTGTAAAACCCTGCACTACACCTCAGCCAGCGCTTTGCACTGAAAGAGGGCAGGTTGAGCTTAGAAATTAGGAAGAAACCCTTCCCTCTGTGGGCGGTGAGGGCCTGGCCCAGGCTGCCCGGAGGAGCTGGGGGTGCCCCAGGCCTGGCAGTGCCCAAGGCCGGGCTGGAGGGGGCTGGGGGCAGCCTGGGCTGGGGGCAGGGGGTTGTGATTCGATGGTCTTTAGGGTCCCTTCCAACCCAAACCATTCCATGACTTCCCCAGAAGGAAAGGCTCCATGCATGGCCTGCCCAGGAGGGCCTCTTGCCTCTCCTCCTCCTCCTCGCAGCCGCCCAGGAACCAAGGATGCCCCAGAGCGCCTTCGCAGACAAGCTTCAACGTAATTAATGCAAGTGAAGCAGCACCGTTCCCTCGCTGCCATACAAGGACATCTTCTCCTCATTTTAACCTTATTTATCCCTCGCACACACAGAACTGATGATTTTAATTTTCACAGAAGCTCTGCAGAGCCGGGAGCATGGTGACAGCAGCCTCTGCTCTCAGGCGGCCCTGCCGAGGTGGCACGCGCCGCTCCCGGGGCGCCTTCTGTGCGGCGAGGAGGCATCGCGTGCTGCTCGCCAGGAAGCCGAGTACAGGACACTCACGGTGTGGGGCACGTGCACGGGGCAGCCCCATCCAAAATGTGGGCAGAGCTGCCTGGAGGTACAGCCATGGGTTTGGGTGTGGGTCCGGGTGCTGAGCAGGGGTGCGCGTGGTGCTGCTCCTCGCCACGCGGGCAGCGACACCTCTGGCATGACTCCTGTTGCTCACCTTTGGTCATCCAACTGTTTTCCAAAATGCATTCAGCATCGGCTCATGGGCAGTTTATATACCAAAAAGAGAAGTTCCCAAACTCAACCCCAAAATGCCTCAAAAATCCCATTCTTCGAGGTTTTCCCTGATGAAACGGGGCCGCAGCACGTCCCGCTCCCCAGCAGCCCACGTTGCTGCGGGCAGCAGAGGAGAAAACCAGCGGCACTGGGTGGGGAGGGGAAGAGGGTGGAGAGAGGAAAGCAGGGGGAGGAGGAAGCAGCTCCTGAACAAAGACTCAGACCCACAGAAAACCAAAGTTCCACCAGTTTTGGTGTTCACAGAGTGGTCAGGTTTTACTCGCCTGACAGCCAGGCTCAGCAACCCTGGGGTGGTGCAAGGACGAGACCCCCGAGAGCCCTGAGGTGTGAAGTCCGGCCCAGGGGGCCTCTGAGCAGAGCTCGGCCTTGAGAACAATGCAGTGTCACCAGGCCTAACGCTTCCCGTGAGCGATGGTGGTGCAAGGAGCAAGAGGTACGGGGAAGGGGACTGGAAAGCAAAAGCACCACATGGAGAGCTGCAGGGCAGCGTTCACAAAGCTCCCCTCTGGAGGGGAAGGACACGGGTCCCAAAGGGCAGCCCCGCGGCCTTGGGGAAGGAGACCCTTGTTTGCACTTCAGCACATCTTTTTTTCCAGTAATTATAATCATGAAGGGTTAATCTGATCCCTGAGCACTTCATTTGCCTCTTTGGAGGCAACAGCTCTTGGTGCACCAGAGACAAACACAAACACAAACAGCCGTATCGACGAGGAGCAGCGATAGCAAAAGCTGAAACCAATCCCTGTCAGTAGGTAAGCTCCATTCACATCGCAGAAACAACATTTCTCTTCTCCTTGCCAACCAAACGTGCTGCTGGAGCCCAGAACCAGCGCTGCGGTTGCGTCAGCTCCAGGACGGCTCCCAGGCAGCCCGCACAGCTCGCACAGAGGAAGCGACGCAGCCGGGGAGGAAACCGACGGCCGGCCACAGCCAGCAGCAACCCGCGGCTGGCAGAACGGGGAAACAGCTCCGGAGCAGCCCGAGCTGCTCCCTTGGTGCCCTTTCTCTTGTGCATGCAGCCACGGCGACGTGCGAGTGGCCCTGCCTCGGAGCTCTGCGAGCAGACCCAGAAGAAAGACGCCTGTCAGAGCAGACCTGTGAGCTGCAGCAATCCCAGCCGTGCTGCTACCAGGCAGGGGTTTCTAAATTGTCATAGTTCTGCCCCAAAGTAACGTTTGCCAGCGCCGAGTAGAGCAGCAGAGCAGAGGCCCGGGGTGGGCGCAGTGCTGACACGGAGAGGCAGGCGCTGGCGCGGTGCTCGCAGCGGCAGCCACCGTACCGCCAGGAAACCTGGCCCGCCTGGTCGGGAGCCGAGCTGACGCTGCCTTGCTAATAAAGGTTGTTGCTAAAAAAAAAAAAAGGCAGTCCCTGCCCAAGCCAAAAAATCGAGCCTCGGAATGACTAACGGTGGTGGAACACGGGTTACAGCACTTTGTGCCCCCGTTTTCCTCCCCTGGAAAATGGAAAGGTTCCTCTACGAGGGCAGCGGGGAGATTCACAGCCTCAAAGCTCCTGGACAAGCAGTGCATGTAATAAAGGGGCTCGTTTCTGCAGGTGAGCAGCCAAAGCAGGCTGGGGATTGCACTCAGCAGGCTGCTGACTCCAGGCAAGCAGCACGCAGAAATTAGGAGGCTTCTCACACCAGCGGGGTGCCAGCAGTGCCTCCTGCGCCACGGGGCGCTGCCTTCTGCTGCCGTACGCATGAGACACCCGCGCTGCTGCTGCCTGTCACCACATCCGTAGCGTACAAAGTCAGGGAAGTGCCTGGTTTTCTGCACGACGTCGCAAGGCCAAGGGTGCATCAAGCAGGCAGACCTGAGGCTGCTGCCCCCAGCCCGAGATCGTCCCGTGGCTGAAGCCCCCTGCCCTGCCCCGTCCCGTGCCGGGGGTCTGGGTACCACTGAGGGCACTGCCCGGAGCTGCACGGGATGCAGGGATCACTTTGCAGCCAGCCCTGCATCTGCTCTGCATCCCTTCATCCTTTGCCCTCGGGCTGAAGCACGCTGCTCCGCCAGGCCCGGGCTGCCCGCTGCCGGGAGCACGGCGCGGCCGCGTGCGCTGCCGGGAACAGCACCACGCCGGCACGATCACAGGCCGCTTTCGTTCTTTCCCCGAAGACTGTCTTCAAAAAATCTTCAGGGCTATTTATTTGGAGTAATAAAATTGCTTTAAAAGGCAAGCTGATAAGTCATTGGACAACGTGGTTCTTGTCTTCTCCGCGCAGGGAACAGTTTCCACATGATGCAATCCGTGCTTGTGTTCAGTGTTTTAAAGCAACGCTGTTGTGTAAGCGAAAAATGCAGGGAAGAGAACAGCAGATGCCAAATTCGTCCTTAGCACAGCCCCACTGCTACTGCAGCCATTGTTCTGCTGCCTGTTAAATTCCATTGTTTAATCCTTCCTGACTCTGCCCAGAGCCTACCTCTCAGGGATGTTTTCACTGCGACCTGGCAGCGCAGCAGCTGGGGTCCCTCACTCCGTGCTCTCACACGTCGGGATTCACTCACCATACACCAGCTCACCTTTTTCTCACTCACGATACACCAGCTCACCTTTTTCTCACTCACGATTCACCAGCTCACCTTTTTCCCATCGTTTTAAGCCATTTCTTAGCTGTTGCCTGCACTGCTGCTTCCCCCTGAGCAGCCTGGAAGGCGATGCCACAACTTTCACAACGTGCTGTGGTCCGAAGAGCTGTCGGGTTCCTGCAGAGGTGCTCAGGTAAGACCCAGCGTTAGGATGGGTTAAAGCAGAGCAGACGGGCAGTTTTCCAGCCGGGCCATCAGAATGAAGCACAGCACAACCAACGATGCAGACAGCACGTTACCTCAAGGCTCAGAGCCTTTAATCCAGATCCAGGCTCCGTTTGCCTTGCACAACCAGAACGCTGCTGCCACACCTGACCACAGAAACCCACTTTTCAGTCCAGGGGCAGCAATTTGGAGAGGATAAAGTAAGGAAATGGCAGGGGAAGGAAGGGACTCCAATTAAGCACTGCAGCCAGGGACTGCGGCTTGGATCCCTGCAGAGCACAAAGTGCCCCCCAAGGAGCAATGACCATCCTTCTGGAGAGACTCCATTGACACACGAGGACGTCTCCCCCAAAGGCGAGCTCACCCACCCGCCAGCCACAGCCCTGCTCACAGCAGCAGTTTGCAGAGCCCGGGCTCTCAACCACGCCTGCGGAGGATTCCTCCTTTCAGCCTCAGGAGACTCAGCCCAGCAGTTTTGTCCCGTTATATGCACACACACCTTTTAACGAGGTGACACGCGTTACCCGCGTGCTGTATGATGTGCACTGGATGCGTGGCTTCCATCTGCACCAGGGTCAGTTTAAATTACTAGCTCCTGAGATCTCAGCTCGCTTTCCCACCAGAAGCGATGCGATCAATCTCCGTCTATTATTTTGAAGTGCCAGGAGGGAAAGTACTATTCAAAGTCACCCCGGGCACAAAGCCACGAGGCCGGGTTGGAGCCTGACCCCATTCATCTTGATTTCAGCTGAACAAACAGCATCTTTTTCATAACCAGGCACTTGGCAGTTGAGTTGCCCCCCGGAGTTTCAATGAGGACAACTCGTGCACGACGCTGGACGGGAACAGGAGGGAGGGTTTGAGACCTGCACGAGAGAGAGCCTGGGCCCCTGAAGGGCTGGGTGCACTTACACGGCACAGCGGGTACCAGGGTGTGCATGGGGTAGAGAGCAAATGAAGCACACCTGTCCCTTGGCACCCCATAAATCCTGCACGAACACCGGTTTGCAGGTACAGAACACGACACAGAAACCCTTCTGCTCCTGAGTGCCCAGCAGCCTGTGCCTAAAGGCGAGTCCAGCAGAGCGTCGCCTTGTGCTTGCTGTTTGCTCCCTCTGCAGCACCTTCCTGCACACCCCGGTGCCCAGCTTGCAGCTGGCACAGCACCCGGACACGATTAGAAATGGAAAAGACATTTTGGGTCGCCCGCTCCAAGGGGAAAGCCCACGGCGTGGAGCTGGAAGCCCCGAACACAGCACCTGGGCGAGAAGACAGACGTCGGGAATAAACGCCAGGCTGAACCAAACCACGTGGCAGCTTACCAGAGTTTATTGGCAACCGGAGCAATCAACTCACCTCCAGCACCGTGTGAGGTTTTGGGCACCACAGCGTCAGAAAGGGGTCAAACTATCAGGGAGCCTCCAGAGGGCTAGGAAGGTGCTGAAGGGTCTGGAGGGCAGGATGTGCGAGGAGCAGCTGAGGGCCCTGGGTTTGTTCAGCCCAGGGAAGAGGAGCCGTGGCAGAATCCCACGCAGCAGCCTTGTAAGCTAGAGAAAGAGGGGATCCCCTCCCTCATGGTGCGCCACAACTCAGCCCCACACCGTGATTCCCCATGAGAATCACAGCCTGATTGACCCTCACACTACTGATCCAGCCAAATCTGCATCTTTATCATCATAACCCCCCACCAAAGAGATTCCCCTCACCACTAAACCTACCCCATGGCCCTGAACATGAACCCAAGCTATTTCGACCACTTCTAAGCCCCTACTTATTAGGAATTCCCCTAACCCTACTATCCATGCTCTTCCCAGCTCCATTATTCCCATCGCCCAGTAACCGATGGGTCCACAACCGCCTGTCGACTACCTGGTTTGAGGGGAGGCCTCGTGGCACCTGCAGCTCTATTAATTTAGATTAATATATTTTTATTTATTAAAACCAGCAGAGGGGCAGGCGCTGAGCTCTGCTCTCTGGGGACAGCGACAGGACCCGAGGGGACGGCATGGAGCTGGGGCAGGGGAGGGTCAGGCTGGAGGTTAGGGAAAGGTTCTGCACCCAGAGGGGGTCGGGCACTGGGACAGGCTGCCCAGGTCACGGCACCGAGCTGCTGGAGTTCAGGGAGCATGTGGACAATGCTCTCAGACATCGAGTTTGATTTTGGGGTAGTCCTCTGGGGAGCCAGGAGTCGGACTCGATGATCCCTGTGGGTCCCTTCCAGCTCAGGGTATTCTGTGATTCTCTGAACTCCAAGCACCCACTAAGTATATTCAGAAAAATACCACTCAATTTACGTTTAAGTTAATTACGGACCACCACAGCTTCCACCTACAGTAGAGGCTACTTAAGTGCCTGTTTCTGAATAAGAAAAAATACAACTGGAAGGGACCGTTATTTTCCACATCACAAGAAACAACGCACTGCAGAAAGGTAATAGCCTTAAATATTAAAGATCGAAACAATCTGGTTACTGCACAGACATGAAGATGCTTCAGGAGCAGGGAATTATTGTTCTGGGCGGATTTAAAATCATTAAATCCTGGCAGAAAGGAGCCATCTGGTCCCTTCTGCAAAGAGCCAAGAGGGAGGCGATTACAGGGACGCTGCCAGCCAGGGCTGAGGGCTGCTCGGGCACCGGGCTGGGTGAGCCCATGGACAAGGCACCCGCTGCACTCAGAGCTGCACAAATTGCTCCGTGCAGGGGCTGAAAGGAAGAAAATGTGCGAAATCCTCGACTCCAGCAGCCCGCGGGCCCACGCTGCAGCAGCTGCTCGGCACGGCCGGTTCCCAAAGCCCAGGAGCATTCCTGCAGCCTCGCCGTGACAGACGCCGGAGCGGAGCCAGGGAGGGCAGCCCCAGGGCTGTCCCTGCCCCATGCTCCTGGTGCTCCTGGCTCAACGTGAGCCCCAAGTTTGATTTGCCACGCTTTTGGTCCCCTTTGCTCAGAAAACCAGCCTTTGTGCTGATGCTGAAAGCTTGTTTTATCTTCCAGGCTTCACCAGCTAGCCTGAAAAAAAAAGAAAAACTACAAGGTATATCGCATTTCTTCCTAAATCCTCTGCCCTGCCCCAAGGCTTTGGAGCAGTCCCACCACAGGAGCACGGCCGCTGGGCGTGCTGGCAGCACACACTCCCCAGGAGCAGGCACGTCACCCCCAGCACTCCTCTGTGCCAGGAAACAAGTGACGGAGCTGAGCCGTCAGCAGGATGCTGACACAGCCCTGCTCAGAGCCTTTCATCTGCTAGGGCTGCACCCCAAGCAGCCCGTCATTACGCACGTGAGTTACAAGTACCAGCACAGCAGGACTCTTAGACCTTTAGCTTCTGGTCTCCGGGCCTTCTACCAGCTATTAGGGTAGCCACAGAAGCGGAAACGAGTTTTAGCACTCATCTCCAGGCCAGCGTGTCACACGCATTCGTTGCGTTACATGAACGCATTGGGGGAGAAAGAAAGTCTCCAGCCTGACTGCTCACCTTGTGCAGCCTGAATCGAGCTCCTTCCCCTCGGCCATGGGATGGAAGCAGTTTCTGTTTTACTGAGTGGCTGCAGCTGATGAGAGCCACTCTAGAAAAAGACTGCTCGCTTGCTGCTGACCCGCCCAGAACCACTCGTTTGCCCCAAATCTGATTTTTCTTCAAAGCCACCATCGGCGAGTGGCAGCTCCTCGCTGGCTCCCCTGCAGATGGACACAGCGCGGCCCCGAGCAGCAGCAGCACGTGGTCAGGGCAGAATGAGGGAGAGCTGCAAAGGCTTGAAGCCGCGGGTTATTTCTGGGCCTGCACCAGGGTTACGTGGATTCGTAGTTTAACATCAGCTACATTCGAGAGCTGTGTTTACAGAAGGTGTAGCTCTGACTACCAATAAAATTCGGTGCCAAATCCTAACACAAATACGCAGGGGGGAGCACCGCTCCTGTGGCAAGGCGGAGAGCTGGGGGTGTGCAGCTGGAGGGGAGAAGGCTCCGGGGAGACCTCCTGGCAGCCATTCAGTACGTAAAGGGGGCTTATAAATGGATGGAGGACTTTTACTCAGGTAGCTAATGATAGGACAAGGGGGAATGGTCTGAAACTAAAAGAGGATAGACTTAGACTAGACATTAGGAGGAAATTCTTCCCTCAGAGGGTGGTGAGGCACCGGCACAGGCTGCCCAGAGGAGCTGTGGATGCCCCATCCCTGGAGGTGCTCAAGGCCAGGCCGGATGGGGCCCTGGGTGACCTGACCTGGTGGGGGTGGAATTGGAGGATTTTTCAGGTCCCTTCCAACCTGAGCCATTCTGTGATTTCAGGAATAGAAGTCCAGCCTCCTCTGAATCCTTTATAACACCTCATTAAATAGAAAATAAGAGATGCTCTGGTCTCTAGCTCTTTAGGCAGGAATTATTTCCAGCATCAGTGTGAGGAAGACGTGCAGCTGCCTCTCCTGCTGCTTCCCACCAGGCGATTTTCCTGCAGTTCCCGGTCCCAGAGCAGAGCAGAGCAGCCTCCTTCCTTCCTTGGGCACCTTCTGCAGCAGCCTCCACGCGCACCTTGAGCCATAGCCATCACCACTGCCACCTCGGGTCCCTCTGCTTGCAAAACCTCAGGAGCCTGAGGTGGTCTCTTCCAGATGGCCTCGTTCTTACGGCTCCTCTCTTGGGACGAGCACCCAGCAGTAAAATCCAGCACAATTACTGGTTAGCAGAGTGCTTTCCTCCCTCAGAAACAGAAAATTACGCACGGAAAAGAGATTTCAAGTTCCGGGAAGGGTTAGTTACCAACAGCCACACGCAGCCTCCATTGAACGATACAGCCTTCTCCTTCTCGCCTCTCAGTGCAGCTTGTCTCTGCGGTACAGCTGGGCTCTGCATCGCCCCAGCAGCCGCACAACTGCACCCACAGCACACACACGGCCTGCCACAACCAAGCAAACCTTCCCCAAGAGCTTGGTAACCTCCAAGGAGTTTGGCTGGGACCGAAATAAAGGAGAACTCGCGTCACCCCGCGTCACCCCACGTGCTGCTCCTGAGCAAACACAAAGGGCTCCAGCCCGGGACGAGAAGGCAGTGAACCAGGTCACAGCTTTACAGGGCAGCCTCACAAGCCCTTCTGTCGGGCCGCCTGCTTCTGGGAAGCTCAATCCCAACCCCAACTACTTCCACAAACCCATTTCCAAGCTGCCTTCCCCCCTCGGATGAAGGAGCAGGGAAGGAGGTGTGCAAAGGGCTCCAAACCGAAGGAAAAGCGCTGCTCTGGGGGGTCTGAGCCCTGGGGGCCCTCCCTTTCCCTGGAGGGGCAGAGGGATTTGCTCAGCTGTGGTGGGCAAGAAGCCTGTGTTGGGCTGGGCAGTTCCTCACGCTGTGTTTGTGCTTTTAGATTAGCATAATTTAGATTAGCATAATTATAATGGGTCTGATGTGCCCCGTGCCACCAGTGACAGCTTCCAGAGGCACGCAGCGTGAAACCCGAGTGAAGAAGGATGAACTGAGCCCAGCAGGCTGCCCATAAACCGGGGGAAAAAGCCGTGGTTTTGGGACAATTTGCTGCTTCCATCCGAAGCATTTCGGAAGGCAAGGGGTGGCTCTGGCAGGGCAGCAGAGCCCGCAGGTGAGCAGACGCACGTCCCGGTGCTCAATTTGCTGCAGAAGCCAAGCGGCTTCCCCTGAACTCCCCCACAAGGAATCGCTTCGTGGCGCCCCGCGATGATGGATGTCCACAGGCTGGGACCCCGGCCTGACATTTGGGAGAGGGTTCAAGTCCCGGCCCTGCCAGATGACTTCCTGCAGGGCAACGGGATCTCTGCAGGCTAATCCTCCAGCTGAAATAGGAAGAGGAGCGCTTCCACGTCCTACAGCACCACGAGGTTAAAGATACCGGAGCCTGCAGCCAACTCTGAGGCGCCTGAAGTGCCAAAGTTCCCCCTGCAGTGAGGGCCCACGGATATTTGGTGGGTGCTGCACAGAAACCACCTTAACTCACGGGTTTCCCTCCTCATCAACCAAGCCAGTCTCTGTCTTGTTTTCTTCCCCTTATTAACCTTACCCGAGCAGACAGCAGTTTGAGGGTTTCCTCCAGCCAAGGCATAATGAGACCAGTCGCAGCTCTGAAGACATCCCCGGCTCCTCGGGCAGCACCACGCTGCCAGACACGAGCAGCACCCCCAGGAGACACCCCTGGGCTCTGGTCAGGGCTGGCCGCAGCTCTCGCAGAGCCCAGTGGTGCAGAGGGGCCGTGCCAGCAGACAGCCAGGGGCTACCAAACGCAGGAGGCTGGGGTGAGCCGCTCCCCACCGGGGAGCCTGCCTGAGCGAGTGCTCTGCCTCCTTATAGCACAGCCACAGGGAGCAGAAAAACATCTCAGCCATTTCACCTTGTTAGGCTGAGCGGCTGAAAATAGCCACGGGATGAAAAACAAACCAGCTGGAAACTCATCCGGACGGTAAGGCTGCAGCGAGCTGGAGGCACGGCACGGCGCGGGGACACCACGGCCCCGACTCCAGCTCCCCGTGCGGACCCTCGGAGCGCCTCCAGAAGGCAGCACCGCTCGGTGCTGAGCGAGGCACTCACCTCAGCCAGCACCAGCACCACGAGCAGGCAGCTCTGGAGATCAACTCGCCCCTAACATGGGCAAGCGAGGTGAAAGCTGCACCTGAAGACACCCAGTGCCGCAGCGATGGCACAGAACAGCAGGCTGCTAGACCAACATGACCGCAGAGGGGTGAATCGCACCCTCACCGAGGCGCACGGGCACCACGAGGAAAAAAAGCAAGGAGGAAACAACAACTGAGACCCCATCTCCCTTCCTCCCTACCAAGAGCTGTAAGAAAAACTGCCAGAGGACTCGGCACGCTGCACAGTGTGGAAGAGGGGCACCGAGTGCCCCCAAGTATCCCCTGCCACGTTTTCTTTTAAAATGGTACAAGTTAGAGCAAACAAGTAACAGGAAAACACAATTATCTACAGAGCACAGGGTGCAAGTCTTCAGGAAGCGGTGCCACCCACAAGAAACCACTGAGAGCAGCGGGGCCCTGGGCATGCTGAGCACACAAGGGCTCCAGGAACCCCACAGGACGATGCTCCCGCAGCCCCCACTGGTAACAGGGGCAGGAAACACTCCCCGTGCCCAGCATCGGCCGCCCTCCCCACCCGCTGCCCCACTGCACGGCTCCTCTCCTGCAGGGTCACTGCTGACGTTCCCCCAAATGGAATGGTCGGGGTGGTCTTTGGTCATTTTCGCACAAATCCCTTCTTCCTTAGTTATTTACACCCTCCTACGAGCTTAATGCCTGCGTGGAGATCAGGGGGCAGACGCTGATCCTGCTGTATAACACCAGGAAGAGGAGAAAGCCCCGCGGCTGCACGGGAGCTGCAGGGCCCTTCAACACTTCAGCCACGAGCTGTGACACCGCCACCGCCCCGTGCTGACAGCCGCCGCGTGCGGGAGTAATTAACGAGGAGACGCTGCTCCGGGCCTGCTGCTCGGGGCTCCCCCTCACATACACCAAAACCTGCAGATCTTCCGCAGCGAGCACCGGGCCCGCGGGCCGGCACAAGGTGACACACCGAGTTCTGCAGCTTCAGGGCAGCATTAACAACAGCAGCAACCTGGGCAATAATATCTTCAGAAGTTATGTCTGGCCCCCAAACGAGGTTTTATCCTGCATCTGTTGATATCAAGGAAAAAACAGCATCTTTTTTTCTTTTTTTTTGCTTAGTCACAAATTAATTCTGCACTGGCACCCTCCCCGACCTAAACACACATTGCTTAGCAGCTCTAATCCTGAGCTCTTCCCCCCAGCCTGCAGCACGAAGCTTGGCTCCAGCAGCACGGGGCAGGCAGCGCAAACAAGCAGGCTGTTCATTTACAACTCCGATGCGGAACATTCTTCAAGTTCTCCTGTTTATTATGCTTCCAGCCTCCAAGAATTGCAGAAATTCAGGCACCGGAGCTCGAAAACCTAGAGTAGTGAACTGAGCTGACCTCAACACTCCTCCTTTTGGGGACAGCAGAGCACGGAGCACCTCGCCATGAAGCCAGCGCCTCGCCGCCCCGCACGAGGCACGGAGCGGTGCCTGCTGCCCACCGGTTCCCCCTCTCTCCACCACTTTCTGAAGGCTGGCTGGGGGCAGTGAGGCCTCTTGCACTTCCACAGCCCCAATCTGCACGCCCAGGGCAGATGGTGCCTCCTCTGCATGCCCCTGCCCCTGGGGAGGGGTCGGTGCCCACCGCAGCCCCCAGGAGCAGGCGGTTCCCGAGGGCAGCCCAGCCCGTGCCGATGCCCGCGACACACCACGAGCTCGTGTAGTTTCCAACGTGGAAAAAATAGGTTACTTAAAAATAGGCCGGTCACGCAAACAAACAAGCATCTGATACTATTTCATGAAGATAAAACAAACAGGCACGGACCGTTTGCGTACGTAAGCCGTGCGCAGTGGCTTTAATGACTTCCTTGTGCTCCTCTGGCGACTTTCATACCTAGCCCAGCGCCGGGTGCTTTGCCCTGCAGCCACCGGTGACAAGAGGTGCCACACTGGGGCACAGCCCTGCTGCCCGCCCCGGCCACCAGCCCCTCTCCCAGGCTTGCAGCAGCGGTGCAGGGAGGCTCCAAGTCAGAGCCAACCCCGCTGTGGAGCTGCGGCCGCGTCCTCTGCCCCTGCCGAAGGGCCAGCATCAGCCGCTGAAGGAGGAGCTGCAGTTAGAGGCAGAGTCAGCGAGACGGGACCGCAGGGGCTGGCTGAGAGTGACACGAGGAAAAACCAAAGGCTCGGGGCAGCAGGGCAGCTTCACGCCCTCGAGGAACGCCTCTGGGCTCTGGCAGCGAGCCCTCAGGGCACGAAGGGGGGAGAGGACAGGCCCCAGAGCTGAGCGGGGCCAAGAGGCCGTGCTGCTCACACAGCCTGGGCTGGGGGAGAGCTGCAGGGAGCCACGCAGCCGCCCTGCCCAGCCCGGGGCCCTGCCCAGCCCGGGGGACTCCCAGCCACACGTGGCAGCTCCGCGCTAACACCTCCGGCCACATCTCCCCGTGGCCAGCAGGCAGCCACAGCCTCCCGGGCTCCTGCCTGCTCCCAGTTTTGTTTCTCCCTCCCCAGCTTTGCTTCACAGCTAAATAAGTCGGGAAGCAGCCGGGCGTTTGAACATGAAGGTCGTGTGATAAGGACTCTCAAAACCGAAACGCGACGGCGGCTAACGAGCAGTTAAGGGCAGCAGAGGGGTGAGCTGCTTGGACCACACCGGGCAAATGCTGCTGCCTCCTGTAACCAGCCTCTGAGCTTAACGGGCTGCAGCAGCAGTTTCAGAAGCAGGGGATAGCCTCGAGGAAAGCTGCTCCTCTCAGAGGATCGCCTGCTGGTACAGCCTCCTTTTAGCGACGGGATCCACGTGGGATTGCGCTCGGTGCCCTTTTGCCTCCCTTCCCTCAGGACTCAGCTCTCGAAATCAAACCCAGGGCACTGTGACACGCTTGGCTCGCAGGACCAGCCCCCAGGCAGGACAGGCACCGCTCCGTGCTGGCAGGAGGAGCAGGAGGAGCAGGTAACGTGCACAGCGTCACCAACACGCCCCTGGCACCCTGCGAGCCCGACACAGACGGAGCCATAAAACACCCAAACGCCACCCCCGTGGGGACGGGATGGTTCTGAGAGGGGCAGTTTGAAGGCTGAGGATTCCAGGAGGGAGCCAGCAAAAGGCCGAATGCAGCCTCAGCCTCCCCAGCCCCAGCAGCACCAGCCCCGTGCTCCTCCCCAGCACCTGCCTGCGGCCACGGCACCGCGTTACGTGGATCGGGGCTTGAGGCAAGGAGGTGCCACTTATGTCCCTGTGCTGTCCATTCAGCCTCCCTCTGCCTACGTTCTCCATGTGGTTAACGTTGGATTCTCCTCTCCCCCAGGAGGAGGACGAGCAGGCCCCAAGTAACCCTGGAGGCTCTCCTCTCACACGCGCTCCGCAGGCACCGGGCCGCGGTCGCTGCCAAGGGACGGGAACTTCTCCAGCTCTCAGAACGCCGGTTCCTGGAGATAAAATTTCTTCCCTGAAAAAAAAAAAAAAAAAAAAAGCGCAGGCCGTGCCACCCAAGCAGGAGACTCCCTGTTTTCTGGTAGCGTTTCTTTAACGCGTTCCCAGAAGCAGTGGCACTGCCCCAAGCAGGAGGTGTGCGTTGCCAGAGCCGCACCAGCACCGGCTGCCCTGCGGCGGGGAAGGGGCACCCAGCGAGCTGCCTCGGCCGGCCCCACGGCCACACTTTGAGCTGGCACGTCAAAAAACACTTGTCCCTTCCACGGAGATGTCCTCAAGCTGCCCAGCAAGAGCAGCCTCTGCTCTGTGAAAGTGCTGGCAGGGAACGGCTGCAGCTAGAACAAGAGGCACGGTGACGAAAGCCTCAGAGCCTCGGGGACAGCGCCGCTTTTTGAAAGCGTTTTGTTTAAAAGCAAGAAAAAGGGAGCGGGTCCAGGTGCCTCACGAGCCCCTCCAGGCCTGTGGGAAAGGTGAGGCCATGAAGTTATTACAGAAACGGTGACTTCAGAGGAGTCAGGTCACGGAGGGCAAGGAGCAGCAGGGAGCGCCCAGTTCCACACCACCTCGGGCACCCCCCGTGCCACCCCCACCAGCACCCGGCTGTGCAGCTCCCCTGCTGCCGTGCACGAAATCAGAGGTTCTGGCAACGGAACAGAGGACAGGTGCGGATTTTGGCATCGTGGTGGGTGAGGTGAACGTGAAATAGCATGAAAGAAATGCAGTGACAATGCTCCACCAGTTAAACAACCAGCAACCCTAATGCTCAATATAATACTCAAACTGGGAGCCGGAGAGGTAACCGCCCCTTGGGGTGCTCCCACCGGTGATGGTCACCACGCGGTGCTTCCAGAAGGCCCCGTTACGGCCACGTCCTGCTGTGGTCACACCACAATCATCCAGAAAACATTTTTTTATCCTGATCAAAGCAACGAGCGGTTAGAAGCTTGTGGCTGCAGCCCCCTTCGGCACACTCGCTTTGTTATCACTGACATCCTTCTCTCTGTGTAGCTTTCCCTCAGAGCCCTACAGGTCTCCGGAATGGTTTTGGGCACCTGCTTTTGGGTTCCCTCTGACACCACCCGCACACTGCCACCAGCACGTGGCAGCCCCCAGTGCAGCTGGGGCACGGCTCTGCTCTGCCAAACACCACTCAGACAGGAGCAGAGGTGATCCAGAAACCTCAGGATCTAGGAACCCCGACAGGGAAGCAGGTGTGGAGAAGAAGAAGGAAGAAAAAGAGGGGTGCTGCTGCACAGCACAAACACGGGACAAATCCTGGTCCCATGGCAGCCCCAGTGCCCCTGCTCTGCTTGGGGCTGATCCCGTCTGGACCCCCCCAGGCTCCTGCAGGATGGAGAAATGGGGTAAATCCACACCCAGGTCAGCCCCTGCCCAAATAATGCAGGCAGAGCAGGGGCTGGAGCCCAGCACCAGGCCACTGGGAGCACATGCAGAAGGGGGCAGGCACGGCCTGCCACGCACATGGAGCGTCCCACAGAGCACTCTGAGGGGCACAGACTGCCATTTCCCTGTTGCTGGAAGGGGACGGGGCAGGTGGCAACCTAACAGAGCTCAGGTGAGCTGTGCCACGGCCAAGGAAGCCAGAAAAGACACTGCCACCCCCGACACAGCCCCTGCGCCTTCCCCGCATCTCCAGCGATGTCCCTGGCAGCGATGACAGGAGAAGAGGAGCAAGCTCAGCCACACCAGCTCGGACCATCGAGGCACTCACCGCGTTCACTGCGATCCCATGCACCAGTTCCCGAGGCTCAGCAGAAGCGCCGTGCGTGCTCCCCCCTGACGTAAGCGGCCGCGACGCGCGGCTGAAGGCCACGCAGACGGCAGCACGGACGAGCCAAAGGCCACGCAGACAGCAGGACACACGAGCCCGTCCCCACGGACCGGACGGACACCGGTGGCCGTGAGGTCCCAGCAGGGAGCCACGAAGAGGAGCGGCCCCTTCCTGGCAGCACCGCTGGTTTCGGCTCCGTCCCCGCCGCCGGCAGGGGGGCGTGCGAACGGCACGGCGAGAGCCCCGGGCCGGGCGTGCAGCCGGACGGGCTGGGGCTAAAAATAACCACGTGTGGGTGAAAACAATCCTACCGGCAGGCCGGCCGTCAGCACATCCTGCGCAACGCAGGGCGGCCGCTGCCCGGGCTCCCCGGGTCACGGCGCTGCTCCACGAGGTGTTCGCGGGCAGCTTCGGGACCCCCTCGCCGCCCCTCCTGGCTCCGCGGCACCGACCCGCGCAGCGAGGCTCCCCGGGCCTTACGAAATGGCTCCTGCCCTTTTGAGAGCAGCCCAGCGTGAATCTGATACCGGCACGGGAAGATTAAGGATGAAGCGTTCACCAGCAGCCTGTGAACGAGTCGAAGCCAGAAGAAAATCTGATCTGGTTTTCCCCCAGAGCCCGGTCACCAGCGCTGACTTTCCTCCACACACAAAATTGCTCTTCTCAAACCCCCACTCATAAATCTTAGGACCCAAACCATGCACAAACGCCCAGCAAAGCGCATCGCTGTGCCCGTGGGGTGTGCAGAGGAACACAAGCAGCCGAGCCTGAGCAACAGACAGCACTGAGGCCACATTTCTGCTTTGGCACACAGCCTCCCTGCATCTCCTGGGACACGGCACCCCCTGCCCCAGGGAAAAGTGACCAGAGCCGTCCAATTATTTTTTTTTTTTAAATCATTAAAATCGTGGCATGTCAAACAAATAAATAAACGGAACCCTTTCACTTTCGAAAATGTGTCAAACACCCGCGCCTGCTTCACGATAAGAGCCTGTGCTGCTGGGGACGGGGAGAAAAGCGGCGTGCTGCTGCCTGGGGCTGCTCACTGTGCCAGGCTACAGGCAGTGGCCCTAAAAGTTACAAAGCAAGTGGCCACACGATCTCAAAGGGCACACTTACTTTAAAGGGTGTTACCAGAGTGCAACAAGCACCACCGAGCCCCCCGTGCATGGCGTGGCTGTGCCAGGAGCTGCCAGCCTTCAGGCTGAAGGGCCCCGCTCCGTATGAACGCGTGTCTGGGTTTGCAGCCTGCGAGGTGCCACGTGTTGCTCTGCAGCACTGCGCGCCCAGAAGGAACCAGAACGTGCCAGCAGAGAAAAGCCAACGGCGTGGAGAAGAACGAAGCCCTCCTGCAGGAAAACCCCACCTGTGGGCAGCCTGGGCAGCAGGTCCTGGGACCCGCGCCCTCCCCACACCGACGGCTGCAAGGGAACAGCGAGGCAGCAGCTGAATCACCAGGGCCGCCACACTTCTGCAGGGCCTCCAAAAATAACTCACCCGAAAATTCCTTGGAGGCATAAACCTTGCTTCATCAAAAGGACGGCAGAGATCCAGTTTCCTTAATGGAGCGGGCTGGATGCGAACCGGCTTAAGGACTTTAAGCTCACATACGGGGGGCACAAAAACAACTTCCAGCAGAGCAGGCAGCACACGGGCTGCACTAAGCAGAAGGGAGCCCCGTAAACCGGGCTGCCGGCGAGGTGAACCCAGCTCCCTGCACACCAGGCACCAGGTTCCTGACGGCTCACCCCATAGCGGGATCCCAGCGACTTTCCCCGTTACCCCCAGCCAGCCCCAAAGGCCTTCAGGGTGCCTGGCTCCATCTGGGCACCTTCACCCCGCAGCCCCGAGCCCCGGTGCTGAGCCAGGCTCCCAGCAGGGCCCGGACACGGGCCTGAAGCAGGGCCCATGCCCTGAGCCAGGCACCACCCCGGGGCCCCAACCGATTGCCGGCCCCGAGCAGCCCCAGACCCCGGGTGCCGGCTGCGGGCACGGCCGGGGGGAGCCCCGGGGCTGTGCCGGGGGGGTCGGGGGGAAACGGGGCTGAGAGGGGAGCACGGGGCGGCCCCGCTGAGGCGCTGGGGGGGTGCCCGGAGCCCCGGGGCCCGGCTGGGCGGCGGGCACGGAGCGCGGGGCCCTCCCGGGGCTGTGAGGGGCTGAGGGGCTCTGAGGGGACCCTGAGGGGGCTGGGGGGACCCTGAGGGAGCTCTGAGGGAGCTCTGAAGGGGCTGGGGGGAGGCTGAGGGGGCTCTGAGGGGACTCCGAGGGGATCCTGAAGGCTCTGAGGTGGCTCTGAGGGAGCCCTGAGGGGACCCTGAGGGGGCTCTGGGGTCTGAGGGGGCCGTGAGGAGGCTCTGAGGGGGCTGAGGGGATCCTGAGGGGGCTCTGAGGGGGCTCTGAGGGGACTGAGGGCGCCCTGAGGAGGCTGTGAGGGGGCTGAGGGGACCCTGAGGGGGCTCTGAGGGGGCCCTGAAGGACCCTGAGGCGTCTCTGGGGGGACTGAGGGGACCCTGAGGGGACCCTGAGGGGGCTCTGAGGGGGCCCTGAGGCCGTTCCCGTCCCCGCGTCCTCACCCGCGATGGCCGCGTCCTCCAGGTGCGGTGCCGGGGCCCGTTCGCCGCGGCCGTGCTGCAGGAGGACGAGGAGGAGGAGGCCGCACAGCACGCAGAAGGCGGCGGCGACCCGCACAGCCATGGGGCCGCTGCTCGGGGCCGCTCGGGGCCGTTCCTCGGGGCCGCTCCGCCCGCCCCGGGCCGGCTGCGGGCTGAGGCCGCTCACGCAGCGGGGGCGGCGCGGGCCGGCCCCCCCCCGCCCCCCGGGGTGGTCTCTCCCTCCGCCCCCCCCCGCGCCCTGCCCCCGTGGTCTCGCCCCGCCCCGCCCCGCCCCGCCCCGCCCCGCCCGTGCCGCCGCGCGCTCGCTGACAGAGGGCGGAGCCAAGCGCCGGCACGCCCAGCCAATGGCGGGAGGGCTCCTGGCCACGCCCCCTCCGCTCCCTCTCCCCCCCTCCCCGTCTCCCGCCGCTGCCGCTGAGCCGCGGCGCCCTCTGGTGGCCGTGAGGGGGGGGTGAGAGGGCTGGGCTCGAGGCGCGGCGCGGAAGCTAAGCAGGAGGGGCCGCGTGTGAAGCTTGGATGGGTGACCAGTGCGGGTAGAAGAGGGGACGGGGACCTCTGTTCCCCCCCCCCCTCTTGCCCCCAACCTTGTGGCTTCTCTGGGCAGGAACGGCCGGGGGGGGGTCCTACAGTGTGGGGGGACCCTCCTGCAGTGCCCAGTGCAGAGCAGAGGGCCCCGTGCAGCCCAGGCCCCCTGCAGCCCCCAGGGCCCTTGGCTGGCTCCCAGCACCAGGGCACGGGGATGGGGACAGGGACGGGGACGGGGATGGGGACAGGAGTGGGTACCCCCAGGGCAGGGCCCCACACAGCTCCTGCTTGGCCTCCACGAGGTGTTTGCCAGCCCCTATCCCCAGCCGGTCCCGCTGTGGGTCGGGTTTTCCCACAGCCTTTTCCCACAAAAAGCTCGGATCCATCCCCAAAATCACCCGGAGCCATTCCCAGGGCAGGGGGGCTGGGGGGGGTGTGCAGTGAATGGCCCCGATGGGATGGGGTGGGATGGGATGGGATGGGGATGGGATGGGGATGGGATGGGGATGGGATGGGTTGGGATGGGGATGGGATGGGGATGGGATGGGGATGGGATGGGGATGGGATGGGATGGGATGGGGATGGGATGGGGATGGGGATGGGGATGGGGATGGGGATGGGGATGGGATGGGGATGGGATGGGATGGGATGGGGATGGGATGGGGATGGGGATGGGATGGGGATGGGATGGGGATGGGGATGGGGATGGGGATGGGGATGGGGATGGGATGGGGATGGGATGGGATGGGATGGGGATGGGATGGGGATGGGGATGGGGATGGGGATGGGGATGGGGATGGGATGGGGATGGGATGGGATGGGATGGGGATGGGATGGGGATGGGATGGGGATGGGATGGGGATGGGTTAAGATATAGGATGGGATGGGGATGGGATGGGGATAAGGAGGGGATGGGGATGGGATAGGGGTGAGGATGGCTTGGGGATGGTGATGAGGATGAGGATGAGGATGGGGATGGGGATGGGGATGGGGTAGGATGTGACGGGGCCAGGATTCACGTTGGGACCCGAGATGGGGACGTGTCCACAGCATCCCCCAGGCGTGGGACCCCCCCCCCCTCCTCTCAGTGCCACCCAGCAGCCCCCCCCCTGCCCCATCCCTCCTCTGGGTGGCAGCAGGACCCCGCAGCGCCCTGCCCTGCTCCGGGGGGGGGGTCAGTATAGGGGGGGGGGCTCAGGAAGGGGGGGGGGGGGTGTTGCAAAAAGGGGGCGTTTGCCCCCCCCGGGGGATCCCCCTGCCCCCCGCCGTTCCCACGCCCTCATCCTGCCGTGCCCACGGCCCCCCCCAATTTATTTTTTTATTTTTTTATTTTTTTTTAATTTTTTTTTTTCCCCAACCCCCCCCCCCCCCCTCCCCAAAGCAGGAAGGAAGCGGCGGGGGCGGGCCGGGGCTCGGCGGCGGGAGGAAAGTTTTTTTTTTTTATTTTTTTTTTTCTGTGTGTGTGTGTCGGGAGCTCTCGGGCCGCCCGCCCGGGGGGGGAGCGCAGCGCAGCCCCCTCCCCACCAAGCCAGCGCCATGCCCCGGGGTGAGTGCTGTGGGAAATTGGGGGGGGGGGGAGATCGTGGGGGCGGCACCCCCCCGGACCCCCCGGCATCCAGGACCCCCCGGCGCCCCCCTTCGGGGGCGCCGGGGGGTCCTGGATGCCGGGGGGTCCGGGGGGGTGCCGCCAATTTGCGTCCCCTTGCAGCCCGCTGGGGGGGGATGCTGGGGGCACCCTTGGGTGCTGCTGCTCGCCCCCCGCCCCAGCAGGGTCCCGCGGAGCCGCTCGCCCAGCCCCAGGTCCCGGCGGCTGCTGGAGACCCCAAAAAGGAGCCCCCAGCCCCTCTCTGGGGACGCTGTGACACACGGGGGGGGGTTTGTGGGGTCCTCCCCTCCTCTTCCTCGCGGCACCTGACGGGCCACACGCAGGGCACGAGGTCACGCCAAGTCCCGGGGATGGTCTGCAGCACTGCAGAGCCCCCACATACCCCAAAAGGGACGGGGAGGTGTCCCCAACATCCCCATCCCCATCCCTCCATCCTTATCCCTCCATCCCCATCCCCATCCCATCCCATCCCATCCCCATCCCCATTCCTCCATCCCCATCCCATCCCATCCCATCCCCATCAATCCCATCCCCATCAATCCCATCCCCATCCCAATCCCATCCCATATCCCAATCCCATCCCAATCCCATCCCCATCCCATCCCATCCCCATCCCATCCCAATCCCATCCCCATCCCATCCCATCCCATCCCATCCCATCCCATCCCATCCCATCCCATCCCCATCCCATCCCATCCCATCCCATCCCATCCCATCCCCATCCCACAAGGCGCAGAGCAGGGCAATGATGTCCCCATCACTGTCCCCTTCTCCCCGTCTCCCAAATGCCCCCCCGGTGCCTGGGTGACGTTTGCAGCACAAATGACCCCAAACGCACCGGGGGGGGAGCAGGGTCTGGACCCCCCCCTTGGGCTGCGCTCGGAAGCGCCGGGAGCAGGATGAGGAAATGGCTCGGGCAGGGCCTGCAGCCCGAAAGCGGGGGAAACCCCAAATCCTTTTTCTCAGCACAGACGGTGTCGGTGTTATTGCAGTGGGGCCGGGGCCCCCCCAGGCCGTGGGGGAGCCGTGGGGAGGTTCCCACCGAGCGGGGTCCCGGCACCCATCGCCCCGCTCCCCGCTCCCCGCGGCTCGGCCCCTGCGGGGCTCCCTGCTCCGTGTTTTTGGGTTTGATGAGTTTCCTCTTTCTGGTAGCTGGGGTGGGGGCCGTGCAGTGGGGAAGGGGCTGCGGGGGGGTGCGGGGTGCTCTGCCCGTCCCCCGACAGCACCTATGGGTGCTGCAGGGTCAGGGAGCCCCCTCCAGGAGCCTCCTCCTCAGGGGAACCCACAAAGTCACGTTGCAGAGCGGGGCCCCCTTGGCACAGCGGCTGCGGCCGGGGGAACCCCGCTGTGGTGTCCGGCTGTCCGGGGCCGTCCGTCTGTCCGGGACAGGGTCGCTGCCGTGGGAAGGACCTCGGGGAGAGGTGGGCAGGGTGCACGGAGCGTGTGGTGGGGAAAGGCAGGGGCTGTGCGCTGTGGGGTGCGCGGTGTGGGGTGCACGGTGCGTGCCGTGGGGTGCAGCAGGGATTGCGGCTGTGGGGCGCACGGTGTGGGGCAGGTGGCAGCGTGGGTGTGGGCAGGGTGTGGGGTGTGGGGTGTGGGGTGTGGGGTGCAGTGCTGGGCTCTGTGGGGCCGTGCCGTGTCCCGCGGCCCCACGGGCGCCCTGCCCCGTGCGCCGGCTGCGCTCCCCCAGCGGAAAAACCCAGCGGGGGGGGGGGGGGGGGGGGCAGGGGGTGCCCCGGCTGCGAGGGATGGAGGGATGGAGGTTTTGCTTCCCTTTTCTGCTGAAGCCGAGATGAGTCGTTTCTCCCATCCCGGCGGGGGATGAATCACCCCCAGACCCCGCAGCCCCTCCCCGGCACCCCGCAGCCCGGCCGCGGTGGCCCGGTGGTGCCGAGCCCCCGCCGTGTCCCTGCTCTTCCTCTTCCTCTTCCTCTTCCTCCCCTGGTTTCCCCTCCTCCCGCCGGGCCGGGGCTGTGGGGGCCCCACGGGGCCCGGGCGAGGGTGTGGGGCCGGGCTGTGGGGCAGGGAAGGGGCCCCTCCTGCAACCCCCTGCCCCTCGTCCCCGGGTCGTGCACGAGGGCTGTTCCCAAAACCCGCTGCACCTCATCTGCCCCATCCCATTGCCCCTGGAGCCCCCAGCAGGGTCTGTGACCCCAGGGCTGAGCAGGAATGGGGTGATCCCACACCCAAATGGGGTGATCCCACACCCGAATGGGGTGATCCCACACCTGAATGGGGTTATCCTGCATCCAAATGGGGTGATCTTGCACCCAAATGGGGTGATCCCGCACCCATGGGGCAAAGCATGGCCAGCCCCATCCCCTAACAGCAACCATGGCCTTTTGGGGACAGCTGAGGCCAGCATGGGGCTGGATTTGTGGGGTGTGTGCCATGGGGATGCCCCCAAAACTTTCTGGCCTCAGCAGTGGGTGTCCTGGGGCCGGGGCACCCCGGGAAGCTGCGGGGGCACCGTGCCGTGACCGAGGCTCCCCGTGGGGTGAGAAGGAGTTAAGGAGCTGCCGGCAGCAGTGGGGTTTGCCAGAGCTTCCCGGGAGAACAGAGCGGCCTTGTGCAGAGCGGGGCCGGGGTTGGGGACACGGCTGGGGACGGGTGGCCCCGGGCACCGCGGGGCAGGAGCCATGGGGCTGACGGAGCCCTGGGAGCCCCGGAGCGGGATGCTTGGGGACCGTGGCACAGGGAGAGCAAGGTGCAGCCCCTGATCCCGTTTGCTGTGGGGTTTTGGGGTGGCTCCATCCCTCCGGGGATGAGCTGGGGCTCGGCAGGTGCCGCGGTGCCGCACTCGGTGAGCCCCGTGCCCGCTGCCACCGTGCCTGCGGGTGCCCTTGCCGTGTCCCTGTCCCCGTCCCTGCACCCAGAGCCAGCCGTGCCCGTGGTGCCGGGGCTGTGCGGGGCCTTCACAGCCCCCGGGGGGCTGCGGGGACCCTTCCCACAGGGGCTGCCCCACGGCTTGGCCACGTTCCCTGGGGCAGTGATGGTCTCAGGGGCACGGCCACTTCCACATGGGCACTGCCCCTGCGGCCCTAATGACTTTTCCAGGACAGGGACAGGGACAGGGACAGGGACAGGCACACGCGTGGTTCCCATGATTGCCACCACGTCGGGATGCGTTGGGGGGCAGCACGGTGGTCCCAGCACCAGGATCTGGCAGCGGTGGGACCGTCCCCGCTGCCCGAGGCGCTGTGCGGAGGAGCAGGGCCCCGGCCCCGCTGCTGCAGCCTCCTCCCGCGCACACCGGGGCCGGCTCCTGCCCATTTGTTCTCCTGCCAGCATTGTCCTCGGGCTCCGGCCGCTCTTCCCACCCGTGTCCGTCCCCTGGGTATTTACAGACCGCCAGCGGCTTCCTTGAGCCCCCCCCGGCTGCTCTCCGGATGGGTGTCCCCGGCCCCGTGCTGGGCAGAGCCCCCCCAGGTCCCCCCCCCAGCCCCTCAGCCTGGTGCCATGGGGTCCCGTGGGGTCCCGTGGGGTCCCGTGGGGTCCCCGCAGCAGGGCTGGGGTGTGCAGAGGGGGTCGGGAGGGGGCTGAGCCCTGCGTGGGGTCCAACCCGCAGGAACTGGGAACAGAGCTGGCTGCAGGAAGCCACGCTTGTGCCGGCTCCTCTGTGCTGAAAAGAGATTAAAAAACCCCAAACCGAGCCAGGTCGCAGCTTTGTCAGCTGCCCGGGAAGGCAGCGGGGCAGGGGGCACCCCAGGGATCCCCCCCCAGTGCTGCCCCCCCCGTGCGTCCCTGCAGCCCCCACCCCGGGCAGGTCTGCCCCCAAACCTGCTCCTGGTCCCGTTCCCCTCACCCCATCCCACCGCCCGGCCCCGTGCTGCTGCTCCAGCCCCTGCCCAGGCCCTGCCGTGTTTCTGCCCCCCCAAAACCCCCCCAGGACCCCCCCGGGGCCGCTGTGAGGCTCCTGTAGAGGAAGCCGCCCGCAGCCAAAGCCTGCAGCCATGCGGGGAGGAAGACGAGGCCGGGGCTCGCTCTCGGGGGATCCCGCACGGGGTGGGGGACGCAGTGGCCGCCCCCCCCTGCCCAGCACCCACACCCTGGGGAGCTCCCTAAAGCTGTGGGGTGGGGGGCGCGGGGCCGGGCCCGGAGCCAGGCAGGGCGGGGGGCACAGCGCAGCCGCCCCCGCGGGCAGGAAGCCGGTGTCAGCGCGGGAAGAGGAAGAGAGACTTCCCCATGGGGGGCAGGGGGCACGGCCCCGTTGCCTTTGCCCCAGCCGTGCTCAGCCCCCCCGGGACCCCCCCACCCAGCCACCGGGCAGCGTCCGGTCCCCGTCCCCCTCGTTCCTCGTGGCCATGGCCCCGCTCCCTCCCCGTGGTGCCGGCACCGAATGTGAGCCCCGCGTGAGCCTCGGTCCCCGACCGAGATAAATCCTCCCCCCAAGCAGCCCTCGGGGTCCTTGTCCCCGCTGATAGCGGGACCCTGCCCCCGGGAAGGGGGCTGCCGGCCCCCCGGTCCCGCAGGAAGGGCAGCAGGATGGGCAGCAGGATGCGGCCCTGATGGGAATCGCAGAGGGAGCCGGAGGAAGGCAAAGAGGGAAACGTGCGCCGGGGCTGGGGGTAAACACAGCTGCTGGGGGCGGTGGTGGCCTTGCAGCGGGGCTGGTGGCACGGCACGGCACGGCACGGCACGGCATGGCACGGCACGGCACGGCACGGCATGGCACGGCACGGCATGGCACGGCATGGCACGGGGTGCTGCAGCACCCAGTGGAAGGCATGCTCCCCAGTGGCACATTTATCCCGTGCCATTGGGACACGGATCCCCTTTGGGGTCTCTGAGCACCGCAGGGGCTGCAGGCAGCAGGGCTGTGTCCCGTGGCCCCGCTCCCTGACCCCTTTTCCTCCCCCTACCCCACAGGTTGCTGAGGGCCGACACGGGGGACGCCGAGGCCAGCGGGATGCAGAGCATCAAGTGCGTGGTGGTGGGCGACGGGGCGGTGGGGAAGACCTGCCTCCTCATCTGCTACACCACCAACGCCTTCCCCAAGGAGTACATCCCCACCGTCTTCGACAACTACAGCGCCCAGAACACGGTGGATGGCAGGACTATTAACTTAAACCTCTGGGACACGGCCGGCCAGGAGGAGTACGACCGCCTGCGGACGCTTTCCTACCCCCAGACCAACGTCTTCATCATCTGCTTCTCCATCGCCAGCCCGCCCTCCTACGAGAACGTCAAGCACAAGTGGTACCCCGAGGTGTGCCACCACTGCCCCAGCGTGCCCATCCTCCTCGTCGGCACCAAGAAGGATCTGAGGAACAACCCCGAGACCATGAAGAAGCTCAAGGAGCAGAACCAGGCGCCCATCACCACCCAGCAGGGAATCAGCCTCTCCAAGCAGATCCACGCCGTCAAGTACCTGGAGTGCTCCGCGCTCAACCAGGAGGGCATCAAGGATGTCTTCACGGAGGCGGTGCGAGCCGTGCTCAACCCCACCCCGGCCAAGCCCAAGAAGCCCTGCGTCCTCTTGTGAGGGGCAGCCCGGGCGCAGCGCCAGCCCAGCCAGAGACGCTCCTGCCCCGGCCCCGCCGCTCCCCGGGCGCTGCCCAGCGCCGCAGGACCCTGCCAGCATCCCCCCGCTGCCCCGGCTCCGAGCACCCCCGGCTCCGAGCACCCCAGATCCGAGCACCCCCAGATCTGAGCACCCCCAGCTCCAAGCATCCTCAGCTCAGAGCACCCCCAGCTCCTTCCAAACTCCTCCAGCTCCGAGCACCTTGGCTCTGAGCACCCCCAGCTCTGAGCCTACCCGTCTCCAAACACCCCTGGCTCCGAGCACCCCAGATCTGAGCATCCCCAGCTCCGAGCACCCCGGCTCAGAGCACCCCCAGCTCCGAGCAGCTCCAGCTCCGAGCAGCTCCAGCTCCAAGCACGCTGACTCTGAGCACCCCCAGCTCCCTCCAAACACCCCCGGCTCTGAGCACCCCCAGCTCCAAGCACCCTGGCTCCGAGCACCCCCAGCTCCTTCCAAACCCCCCCCCAGCTCCGAGCACCCCCAGCTCCAGGCTCGCTGCCTCCCGTGGTGCTCAGCAGGGCCGAGGGCTGCCAGCCCCGAGCGGCACCGAGCACCCTGCACAACCTGCCCCGGGGCCGGCTGGGCTCCCTGCTGCCCCCCCTGGGGTCCTGCCCCCCCTCCAGCCCCTTCCTCATCCCTGGCTGCCAGCGTTCGCTTTCGGGTGACACCTCTGCAGTGCCGGCACAGAGCAACGCTTCCTGAGAAGGGGATGCCCGGGGGAGCTGCACCCCCCCCCCCCGGCTCCTGCCTGGGCACCCAGCCCCACGGGGACCCCATGGGTGCCTGGGGTCCGTCCTGCTTGGGGGTCCCGGGGGGGGCTCAGCATCGCCGCTCCCCGCGCCCAGCACCGGCCCCGCTCCACCACAGGAGCCCGGCCCCGGCGAGAGCAGAGCTGGGGAGGCCCTGGGGAGGGTTTTTTTCCCCCCCCCCAGGACCCCGGTGACAAAGAACTGCAAATGGCAATGGGACCTGCCTGCCACGAGCCCCTCGCCGAGTTGCTTTTCTGTGAATAAAACCAGCCCTGCCCAGGCCCCCGCACCTCCTGTGCTCTCCTGTGCGCTCCCAGCACCCCTGGAGCCGCCTGCTGGGGGGATGCGGGCGCTGACCCCAAAATCTGGGGTGTCCTGGGGGTGCTCCTGGGCTGGGGGGAGCCTGGGGTACCCCGCTATGGCCGGGCCTGCAGCCCAGGGCCCACACAGGGACAGCGCTGGGGTCTTCTGCGGGGCCATGGGGACACGGCAGGGGTGGGCACAGGGACATGGGATGGGGACGTTGCAGGGCACGGGGACGGGGGCACTGCAGATGGTGGGTGAGGGGACACCGCACAGAACCACAGACTGCTTTGGGTTGGAAGGGACCCCAAAGCCCCCCCAATCCCACCCCCCTTCCCCAGGCAGGGCCTCCAGCCCCCAGCCCCAGCTGCCCAAAGCCCCATTCACCCCCTCCAAGCTCAGCACCGGAGCCCCCCACGCCCGGAGCCATCCCTGGGGGTGCTGGGGAGGGGGCTCGGGGCGCTGCCGGTGGCCGGATCCGTCCCTGGCAGGGCCCCGGCACACACGGTCCCTTGTCTGGCCCCGGGGCCGCAGCCAGGCCCCGCTGCAGGAAGGGCAGAGACCCGGCGGCCCCGCACAAGCCGCCTTTGTTCCCCGCCAGCTTCCTCGGCAGATCTGGGGGGGCCCCGGGGGCCTGGCGTGGGCGACGGTGCCCACAAGGCTGGGGGGGTGCCCACGTCCCCATCCTGTGCCGGGGGCACGTGCCGGCCGCCAGCCTCGCCGCAGCGCCTTGGGGATGGTGCAAAGCCCCCCCCAACCTCACAGACCCCACAGAGCCCCCCGGGAGCCCCACACACCTCGTCCCTGTGTCCCCAGGGTGCTGCCCCCACGGGGACCCCAGGGCCGCAGCGGGGGGCTCCGTGCGCCTGGAGCTGCTGGGGCAGGGTCTGGCCATGGGGACCCCCGGAGGGGTCAAGGGGAGCGGGGCTGGGACAAGGCAGGGACCCGGGGCAGGACGTGGAGCTGCAGCAGGACGCGGCCCTGCCCTGGCCCCGGGGCGCAGCGTGGGGATGAGCTCACGGGTTTGGGTTTTCCCCTCCTCGTCCCTGCTGCTGCATGAGGTCAGGGCCGTGCCGAGGCGTGGGCAGCCCCGGGGGAGCCCCAGGGCGGCGCAAAGGGGAGCCGAGGGCTGGCGGCTGAGCTGCACCCCGGCCCCGCTGCCTGCACCCTGCCCCGAGCTGGATCAGCCCCACGTGGCTGTCCCACATCCCCTGCCCCATATCCCACCTCCCATGCCCCATATCTCACCTCCTGTGCTCCATATCCCACCTCCCGTGCCCCATTTCCCATATTCCGTGCCCCATATCTCACCTCCCGTGCCCCATAACCCACATCTCGTGCCCCATATCCCACATCCCCTGCCCCATAACCCACATCCCCTGCCCCATATCCCACCTCCCATGCCCCATATCCCACGTCCCCCGCCCCGTGACCGCCCAGCCCAGCCCTGCAGCATCTGCAGCCGCGTCAGGCCCCCGGGGCCGGGCGGAGAGCAGCGCCTCCAGCTGCAGGAGGTCCCTGCCAGCAGCTCCCCCCGACCCCGCACCCCGCCAGGGCTGCCCAGAGCATCCAACCCGCACCCCAATCCACATCCTGCACCCAGCCCCGGCCCCACATCGCCTTGGGGTCCTGGGCGTGGTGGGGTGCCAGGGCTGTGCCAGGGCTGTGCCGGGGGCTTGGGCACTTCCCTGTCCCCAAACAGCCGTGCCAACGTCCACGCGGGCACCGGAGCAGCTCCCGGCACAGCTGCAGGGAGCCGAGCCCCCAGCCCGCCCCGGGTGCAGGCGATGGATCTGGAGGTGAGGAGGAGGAGGAGGGAGGGCAGTGAGGAGGCAGAGAGCTCACAAAAATATTCAGTGCTTTATTTCATCCTCCAAACCGAGAGAACACGCTGCTGGGAGGCGCCACGCCGCGCGCATGCAGGCGGAGGGATGGGTGGAACCCGGAGCAGGGCACACGCGGGTGGAGATGTTTAAGGGGTTTAAGGGGCTGCCCAGCCCTGCCAGGACCCCAACTGGGGCCCCTCCAGCTCAGCCCGGGGCAGCTTTGCCCCACAGCAGCACCGAGGGGCCTGAATCAGCCCCAGCCTCTGCAGCCTGTGCCCAGCTCTGCCCCGTTCACTTCACTCAGTTCTGGGGGTGCGACCGGAGAGACGCGGGGTGGGGGCTCCCCTAAGCTTCGCAGCCCCCTCTGGGCCATGAGCCCTTGTTGGAGACATTGGCCAAGGGTCCCCTGACAAAGTTCCCCCAGCCTGGAGGAGAAACCGTGAGGCCACCCAGCTGCAGTGTGGGGCAGGAAAGGACCCCCCAAAGAACCAGGCAGCAGCCACCCAACCCCTCGCCCGCCCTCCCCTGGGTCCCAAAACCAGCAGGGAGCTGGGGCAGGGAGCCTTGGCCACGCGGGTCTCCACGCCCCCCGCGTCTGAGAGCTCTGGCCACGGGCAGGGACCACGCACAGCACCAAGGCTGGAGCCCAGGACACGGAGACGTCTCCAGCAGCAGGGCACCGAGCACCACAGGGGGCAGGGGCTCGGCTTCATGTCCCTGCCACGGGGCCAGCACCTCTGCAGGACAGCCCCGGCTACCGGCAGGCACAAACCTCTTGCCCACAGCCCCGCCGGGCAGGGGCTGCTCACTGCACCCAGGGCACGGCTCAGCACCGCTGCGGGGTGCCCGCGGCGTGCGGGGCCCGGCTAGAAGTGCTTGTCTTCCAGCATGGAGCTCACCACCAGCTCCTTGTTGCTGAAGTCCCAGAAGGCAGTCATGTGGAAGGCCATGTTGGAGAGGACAACCAGGTACTCCAGGAAAGCGAAGATGGTGTAAACTGGCAGGGGAAACACAGCGGGTTAGTGGGATGCCTCACGTGCCGCACGGCAGCCGGATTTGCCCCCAGTTTGCCCCCAAGAGCAGGGAGCTCTGGGGACAGCTCCCAGGGCTGCAAGGACGTGGGGCAGGGGTCGGTGCCGGGCCTCTGCCAAGCACAGGGCAGAGGAGGGGAGCAGCAGGGTGGCTGGGCACCGTCCCGCGTGGGGGCTCTGCTGCTCCGAGCCAGGGTGACCCCAGCCCCTTCCCAAAACCCTGGCACAGCCGAGTGGCACAGAGCGCAGCCGGCACGTCCGTACCTCCGGGCCCGCAGTACCAGTTGTGGTGGAAGTAGACACACACGGCAAACGCGAAGGTGATGAAGGTGAAGAAGAAGAGCAGCTGCTTCCACTTGTACGACTTGCGCTCCTGGAAGAGACCGAGGGCACCTGCTCACAGCCTGGCCGCCCGCACGGCCCCGGTGCTGGATCCGGCCCCGTCACGGCGCACGCGGCACCGCGGGGACATGGGACATGGACAGCCCCATGCACCACACCGTGCACCACACCGTGCCCTGGCACTGCCAGCGATTTGGGAATGGTTCCCACAGCAGAGCTCATGCTGGCACCCAGGGAAGGGGCAACGGCACAACCAGACTTGGATCCTCCAGCCCCGGCAGTGGGGAATTCACCAGCGTGGGCAGCCGGTGCCGCGTGGGAGGCACCACACGAGCCGCAGCAGGGCTCAGGCACGCGTCCCTGGTGAGCACCAGCATCGGGGTGGGACCCAGGCGGAGGACACGGGGATGCCACCCACGGCCCCCCGGGCCACCCTGGTTGTTATTCCTGCTGCTGAGTGGGAGGGGAATTTTCCTCTCGCCTGATGTTTCACGTG
The DNA here is from genome assembly GCF_964035555.1 of Netta rufina. Taxonomy (NCBI): domain Eukaryota; kingdom Metazoa; phylum Chordata; class Aves; order Anseriformes; family Anatidae; genus Netta; species Netta rufina. The sequence goes on from NC_140123.1 coordinate 700,842, forward strand.
AGGCAAAAACTCCATTTTCAGGGACTGCTGAGAGTAAGGAAAATTTAAATTGCCCCATCACACTTTCCATTACCCCACCGAAAGCGCGCCTGCAGGCTCAGCCCCGCCGCCCCGAGCACAAACAGGTTGCGGCGGGGAGGAAAACCCAGAGAGGAAGGGCGGCCTCGCGGTTACGTTTGCCATCTGGGGGCTCGGGGAGCTCAGCCCGGAGCTCCCCAATTCACCACGGCCGCTCTCCTTGTGCCGACCCACAAGGGCGAGGGGCTGGGGGAGCGCTGGGGGCGCGGGGCGCAGCGCGGCGGTGCCAGCCGGTGGCAGGGCAGCAGGCAGCATGCGGGGCTGTGGCCGCGTTATGCAAAGTTTCACACCGGAAAAGCGGGTCACGGCACAGCCTTGTTTTCATCCAGGTCCCACGGCAGCGGAAACAGTCGCACGCCGCAGGCAGTGGTGGAGCCCCGCTCGTCTCAGCAAGGTGAGCGGCAGCGCCCCGCTCCTGGCTCCTGCGCTCTGCACCGCGCCCCGCGGCACCACAGCGCGCCGAGCTGCACCACGTCACCCTGAGCTGCGCCCCGCGGCGCTGCATCAAGCTGTATGGCATGCCGGGATGCTCCGCAGCGTGCTGCATCTCGGAGCACCATGCTGCACTGCATGGCAGCACGTGGCATTGCACTGCACCTCGTGGCACCACACCGCACCTCGTGGCACCATGCTGCGCTGCATGGCAGCACGTGGCACCACAACACACCTCGTGGCACTGTGCTGCACCTTGTGGCACCGTGGTGCACTGCTCCGTGCCACACCTCATGGCACCATGCTGCACTGCAAGGCAGCACACGGCACGGCACTGCACCTCATGGCACCGTGCTGTGTTGTACCTTGCTGCGCCTCGTGGCACTGTGCTGCACTGCATGGCAGCACGTGGCATTGCATCACACCTCGTGGCACCTCACTGCACCCCGTGACATCACACTGCACTACACCGTGCTGCACTGCACCACATCCAGTGCAATGCCCTGCAGCTGGTGGTGCCGCGCTGCACCCCGTGGCACCACGCAGCTCTGAGCTCCTCCACCTTCATGCACCACGTCACGCAGCACCTCCCCCAGCCCCTGACAGCTCCGTGCCCCCAGCCCCAGACAAGCCCTGCAGGAAGCCGCTGCGTGCAGCAGGATCACGGCGCTGCCAGGTTCCTTCAAGTGCCCCCAGGACTTGGTGGCCAAGAGCTGGGATGGGAACGGTGCCGCAGGCACAGAGCTGTGGGGTAGGGGGCTGAGCTGCGCGTGCCCTGGCACCGAGGATTAATTCTGCCCCGGGCAGCACCTAATTAGCTGTTTTCCTCTATAATCCTTCCTCGGGATGGGCTCAGCCCAGAGTCTCACCCCCCTGCTGCCGGGAAAAGCCGAGCTAAGCCGTGGGGCAGACGGCTGTGCAGGGTGGGGGGGCCCAGGCAGCGCCAGGGGTGGTGCAGGGGCTCCAAGCAGGAGCCTGAGGCAGCCCCCAGGGCTGCAGGTGGGTGACAAGAGGGACAAGGCAGCCCCAGGGACATGGGACGGGCTCGGGATATGTGCTGGCCATGGAGACCAATGTCCCTGTCCTGGCACGGTGCGGAGCATCGATGGAAACTGGGAGTTTGTGCTTCCTGGTGGACCCGGCCCCTGACCCCTGCTCCTCATGCACACAGCCCCCCGAGGCAGCCCCGCTGCACTGGGACACGCGTCTGGCCCAGCAAACCACAGGCACGTTATATTTAGAGCCGCCGCTTGCAGGCTCTGCGCTGCAGCACGCTGCCCCGTGCACGCGAAGGTGAGTCAGGAGCAGGAGGCAGACGGAGGGGGACAGGAGGACAAAATGCCACCGGCTGCAGCCACCAGCACGGAGGGGCCTGGCCCCGTGCCCTGCGCCCCGTGCGGAGCCCACCGACAGCCCCCAGCCACCCCTTCCCCCTGGGAAGAGCCCCGCACCACGAGCCCTGGCTACCAGGCTGCGGGACGGGCAGCAGGAGGCACGGAGCCTGCCTGCTCCTCCACCACCTCCAGGGAGCATCCCCGCGGGGTTTATGCCTCAGTGCCCCAAGGGATGTGCCACAGGAGGGCACAGGTGGCTGGGTTCAGAGCACCCCACGCGCAGACCAGGTGCCAGACCCAGCCGCATCCCACGCAGGGGGCTTGGGCTTTCCAGAGACCCCCTGTGTGCTGGGAGCCCTTCCCGGGGGCTACGTGCTGCACCCCAGCCCCGCTGGCCCCCAGAGCACTTCTGGCTTCCCTGCGGTGACCGCGGAGCCGAGCGGCTCCAGCGGGGCGAGCTGAGCACCGGGATATTTATAGCGGCCTCGTGCGAGCCACCGCCGCGGGGCTGCTGGCGAGGAGCTGGGCTGAAACCACGCGTGCTCACGGGCCCTGCTCACAGCTCGGCTCCTGAGGGGCTGGCGGCTCGGCACGGCTCGGCACGGCTCGGCACGGCTCGGCACGGCTCGGCACAGCACGGAGGGACAGCGCGGCACAGCCCCAGCGCCCGGCCACCGCGCGCGTGCATGCGTGTCTCCGGGCCGGGACGCAGACGAGGGTGACGCCAGCTGCCGGGGAAGAGGAGAAATGTGTTTGCAAACAAGAAGTGAAACCCGGCTGCCTGGCTGCGCTGCTCCCCGTGGCACGGGGCTGAGGGGGCCTGCAGCTGGCCCGGAGCTGGGGCTGAGCTGGGGAGCACCAGCAGCGATGTGCGCAGGGCTCAGCGCCGCCCTCTGTGCGCCCAGCCCCGTGCTGGGGGCTCTCTGTGTTCCTTCCCCCCCCGAGCTCTTGTCTGTTGCCCCTTCCCCTCCTCCTCCCTGCCCGATTTCCTTTCCCCCCCCCCCTCCCGCAGAGCTTTATTTTCCTTTCTCTCGCTCTTTGCAGCTGGAAGCCGTGAGCACTTCCCCATTAGCAGCAAGTTCCCCAGCACCTTCCTGCCCTTGCAGTTGCAACACGAGCCCTGGGGAGCGCGAGGCTTTTGCAACCCCGGTTCCTGTCACACACGTGCTCACGCTGAAACCCCAGCGCAGCCCGGCAGCTTCGGGGCCTCCAAAGGGCCCCGGTGACCCCATGCTGTGGCTCTGCGCCCTCCTGCGGGATGGGATGGGTTGGGAACCCAGCCCAAAACGGCCCCAAATGCAGCCCTGGCAAACCCAAGCTGGGTCGGGGAGCTCTGGTGGCCATGGCACAGGGCAGCCGTGCAGAATTGCCCCAAATTCTCCCATTCCTGGGGGCTGTTGGAAGTTCCCCCAAGGACCCCACGACTTCGGGGTGCAGGATCTGCTCCTGCTGCAGGGCTGGGGGATGGCAGAGGTGACCAAATCGCCCCACAACCCATGTGAAACGAGCCGGAGCCTGGCTCCGAGGCAGCACCAGGGCTGTTCCCAGACAGCCCTGGCTTCCCCTGCGAGCAGACACAGCCCGTGCTCTCCCCTAAAATAACCCCACAAGGCTCCCAGCTCAGCAATCTGCCCAGCTCAGCAGCTGCCACACTTCTCCCTGCCGGGCCGGGCAGTTCCCACTGGCACTGGCGAGGAGGATGTGGCACCGCAGCGGCCCCTGGCACGGCCCTGTGCCCCCCTTGTGGCCCCGAGCACAGCCCCCAGACCCACACTGGGGCCATGGGACGAGCCCAGGGGACTCGAGCAGCAGGACAAACCCCATTTTTGCCTGGCCCAGAGGTGGGGAAGCCACAGGAGCACGGCTCACAGCAGCACCTCCAGCCCGGCTGCGTTTTGGGGGTGCTGATGGGGCACCGGAGCCGCCCTGCGGAGGGGCAGCTCCCTGGAGAGGCCTCCCCCGGCCACGGGCTCTGTCCTGGTCCCGCTGCTTCCAGAAGGGTTTATTTAATGTGGGAGCTTTTCCGTCGCACACGCACTTTCTTTTTCAGAGGACCTCGCTCCCCGGGCGACAGCACCATCTGCTGACAGGCGGCCCCATCGGAACCAGCCCGGGCTCGGGGCCAGGTTTCCTGGGGTCCTGGGCTGTGCTGCCCCTGCACCCACAGCTCTGGGGCAGGTTGGGCACCTTGTGACAAGCTCCAAGTCCCATCCTGCCCAGCCTGAGAGCGCGGAGCCTCTCACAACCAACCCAGAGCCGCTGGGTGCTGCCCCACACTGCTCGGGCAGCTCCTCTCCATCCTAGCGCAGCTGATGCTGGGGCACCTCCAGGTCCCCCTGCTTCAAGCCCTGCTCCAGGGGGGCCACCCGGGGCTGCTTGCACATGTCCCTGGTGCTGTACTGGGTGCTCACACCAAGCCCTGACCCCGTGTGCTGAGCCCTGCAGCACCGGGGAGGGGGCGAGCAGCCGCCTCACCCCCCGAGGCGCACAGAGCCTGCGGGTGCAGGGTGCTCCCCACAGCTCCCAGCCCCTTCAGATGCAGGGAACGGGGGGTGCAGCCGTGTGGGAAGGGCTCTGGGCAGAAAGGAGACCCCCTGCTCGCTGTGCCAGCCTCCTGGCAAGGAGAGGAATGGCCCCGGGGTGACACAGCCGGGGGACAACCCGCAGGCAGCAGTGCTGCCAGACGGCTGCGGGGCACCTCGGGCTGCCGCCAGGACTTTGGTCCCCACGTTTCCCAGCACAAAGTGCAGAGACACCCCAGGGATCAGCAGAAGAAGCCGGCTGCCTGCTGGCAGGTCGCTTGCCCTCACCCTCCTGCAGCAGCACTGCCGTGTGTGGCAGGGACAGGAGGGACAGCAGCGCCCTGCCCGCTGCAGCACGGCCAGCTGTGCCAAAAGGCAGAGAGTGTGTGCTCCAGCGTGGCAAGGGAATGGCCACCGGGCTCACAGCACGCACCCAAACTGGTGTTCCTGCAAGCCAACAGCAGGACAAGTGCTGCTGCTGGTGCACCATGAGCTGGGCTTGGTGCTATGGAGCTGTAATGCCCATGGGCACACGCACCCTGTCAGCACGTGCTACTCGGGGAGCCCTCATCTGAGCTGCAGGACTGCGAGGGAGAGGCGCAGGGGGTGCAAAATCAAGGAAAGCAAAAAAAAAAAAAAAAAAGATGAAATAGAGGAAGCTACTGGGAAGCCACCCCCTGTCCCACCCCCAGGCCACGAGCACGGCGAAGCCACCGGGCTTGGCAAACCACCACCATGCCCACAGAGCTACGGCCGCAGCCTCCTGCCTGTTCCCAGCCCGGGCAGCAGCAGCGTGCGGCCCCCCGGCCCCGTGGCACGCTGTGGAGCAGACAGGGCACCACACAGAGCCACGAGCCGGGCTCTCTGCCTGGCCAGACCCACGGCCACCCTGCTCAGCAGGACAGACAGACAGGAGCACTCGGGGCAGCTCCTCCCCGGAGCAGGAGGTTTGCACGGTGCCTGCGTCCCGCTGCCGCAGCCGCCCCCATTCATGGGGGCACCGCACCCCACAGGGCCCCAAATGGGCACCCGGGGGACAGGGCAGACCCCGGGGACACGGGGACAGGGGCTGGGATTCCAGGTGTCAGCTCCAGGTGGAAACGAGAGAGCAGGAATTACGGACATTCCTCCCTGCTTTGTTTGGGTAAATTGGACCAAATCGTGGATTTTGGTGACCGCCTGTCCTCCAGCCCCTCTCGCTCCAACATCACGGGATTTCCCACCCCGTTGGGGTTATTTCGAAGCGAGGTAGAGGTTGAAGCCCTGCCACCGCCAGCCGAGAGCCCCGGCCCCGAGCAGAGAAGAAAGGAAAAGTGTCTGTACCTCGGGACTTACTGTGTGTTTCTTAGTCATCCTCCAGAGGATGCACGTCAGGAGCATGTGGCCCAGGGCCGACGTGATGAAGACGATGAAGGCATTTTCGTGGATTGCTGAATCAACGAGACAACAGGGTTCCTGTTACAGCCGGGCAGGGAAGCGAGCTGGGAGCACAGGGGGAAGGGACAGGCTTTGGGACAGCCCCGGGGATGCTGCGCCAGGGCACGGAGCCTTCACGGCACCACGCCAGCCGTGCAGAGAAGGGGGAGGGAGAGCCCAGCTACCCCAGGTGACTTTTTAAAGAAGTGTTTCTGTTAAAAATAATAATAAAAAGTTTCCCAGCCTTTTCTCCAGGAACCGAGCCCACCGGCTGAGCTCACAGCCGAGACCCCCAGCCATAAAGCAGGTCCCCCCCCCCCCTTCCCTCTCACCCCAGGGGACGGGGAGCAGCGTGGGGAAGGAGCCCTTGGAGGTGGCCAAGCCCCTGCCCTCCTCCTCCAGCTCCGAAGCTCTCCCTACAGACCTGAGGAGCTGCCACGAGGAGCTGCGAGGCTGGGCTGGCCTCAGCTTTCAGCGCAGCTTCTGCCCTTCCTCCTCCTCCTCCTCCTCCTCCTCCCAGGACCACACACCCCCACCCACCAGGTTTCCATCCAGCTGCCCCGGAGCACACGGAGCTGTTGGTGAGCTCGCCCCCAGCCCCGTGCTGAGCCCCCCAGGAGCAGCAAACACCCAGAAACAGGACTGGAGGATGGGGCTGCTCGAACCCTGCTGCAGCGGGGGGCATCCTGGAGCACCCAGGGGACATCCCCGGGCTCCTTCCTCGGCCCTGAGCCCACGGGCTCCCTGCTGAAGGCGCAGGTTAAGCCTGCGAGTGCCTGGCTGGTGGGAAATTTACGGGGCTGACATCCAGCAGGCAAGAGAGGGCCCCAGGACGGGCTGCCCCAGGCACAGCTCCTGCGTGAGGAGCAGAGGAATCAACCTCTGGGCTGCAAAACACAGGGCAGCGAGCAGGGAAATGGGCTCGTGCTGAGCCACCAGCTGTCCCTGCAGCCCCAAGCGCTGCGGTTGCTGCACTGGCTGCTGGGCTTTGCACCACAGCCGGGTGGGCAACGGCTCCAAAGAGCCACCCGGTGAGGAACCAGAACCCGCAGGGCTCCGTCCTGTGCCCCGGCACAGCAGCAGGCACAGCGAGCCCCAGCAGTGCTGTTTTTTCCTCTGCAACAGCTCCACCTCGCTGACCCACCACGAGCCCTCGTGCACCCAGCAGCTGCTGGTGCTGCCGGCTTTCAGATTCGTTTCTGATCAGACCGTGTGGGGAAAAAAAGAGTTTTCCTTTCCCTTCCCTTCCTGAGCGGCGTTTCCTAGCCTCGCACGGTCCCATTTTGTGCTGATTCAACCTGAAAGGTTCTGGCTTTGCCCTGAGGCTGACTCAGGGAGTTTCGCCCAGGCATTTTTGGTGGGAGGGTGCTGGAAGTGCTGCTACAAGAAACTCAGGCTGGAGGCCGGCTCGGAGCCAAAGCTCAGGCGTGGAGGCAGTGCTGGGAGCAGCAGCAGGCGTTGGCCTCTCTCTGCCCAGCCGTGACGAGAAGCGGCCAGCAGCGACAAAAACCCAGCCTGTGCTGGGTGCCACTCGTCAGCCCCAATAATTTCAGGAAGAACAGGGCTCTCTGCACACTGGGGGTAACCTCCACGTCCCAACCCCGACGTTTAGGGATCCTCCTCCTTCTCCCACCTCCGTTTCTCCAAGATACAGACCCTGGAAGCGCCCTCGGGACGCAGGGCCCGGGAGGGAGGAGGCACCCACCGTAGTTCTCGGAGGAGGACACGTAGGTGAGCACGAGCAGGGCGAAGTTCTCCAGCAGGTTGAGCAGCAGGTTGAAGTGGCAGAGGCGCGGGTAGCGGGGGTGGGAGCAGTGGCAGCTCTGGTAGTGGTTCCAGTAGGCCACGGCCACCAGGAAGCGGGGCGCCGAGTGCAGCCCGATGCAGAGGCGCCAGACGTAGCGCTGCGGGGTCTCGCCCCCGATGGCCGCGCTGATGGAGGGCAGGTAGTTGGGGACCTGGAGGGGGACGCAGCGGCTCAGGGAGGCGTGGGGAGCCAGGGGGGGCAGCACCCAGCCCCGTGGGGATGAAGGGGTCGGGATTCCTTCGTGCTGTCCTCCAGGTGCTCTCCCGCTGCCCTCTGATCCTGTTCCTGGCTCTCTCAGGAGGTTTCTCGGGGTCCCAGGGTGTAACAGGCCAGCCCCTGGCTCTGGCACCTGCCCCCCCACCACACACCAGTCTGCTGGACTCACTGGTCCTCCCAACGCCCTCTCCTTGGACACCAGCATTGGAGAGAAGCCTGCCCGTGGCTCCAGAGCCCCCCACGGGGCCCCCACGTAGCCCCCTCTACACCTAAACGTCTTTTAGAGACCTCCAGGGATGGGGACTGAACCCTGGGCAGCCCATCCCAATGCCTCACAACCCTTTTAGTAAAGAAGTTCTTCCTAATATCCAACCTAAACCTCCCCTGGTGCAACTTTAGCCCATTCCCCCTCGTCCTGTCACCAGGCACGTGGGAGAACAGGCCGACCCCCACCTCGCTACTCCTTTAAGGTACCTATAAGGTACCTCATGGACCTACAGGGTACCTATAAGGTATCTATAAGGCACCTTAAAGACCCAAAGGGTATGTATAAGGTACCTTAAGGACTGCTAGGGTACCTATACGGTACATATATGTACCGTATGTACATATAGGTACATACGGTACCTATAAGGTACCTTTAGGACCTATAGGGTACCTATATGGAACCTTAAGGTCTTATAGAGTACCTATAGGGTACCTGTAAGGTACCTTAAGGACCTAGACGGTACCTGTGAGGAACCTTAAGGACTCACAGGGTACCTATAAGGTATCTTTAGGACCTGTAGGGTACCTATATTGTACCTATAAGGTATCTTAAGGACTTATAGGGTACCTATAAGGTACCTGAAGGACCTATACGGTACCTGTGAGGTACCTTAAGGCCCTATGGTGTACCTATAAGGTACCTTAGGGACTTATAGAGTACCTGTGAGGTACCTTAGGGATCTATAGGGTACCTATATGGTTCTTATAAGGTACCTTAGGGACTTATAGGGTACCTATGAGGTACCTTATGGACCTATAGGGTGCCTGTGAGGTACCTTAGGGTACACCCAAGGTCCTGGCACAGTCCCTGCAGCCCCCCAGGGCCATGCAGCCCCCCCGTGGATCGGCGGCGCTCACCCCGCAGTGCGTGGCCGTGGTCTCCTGGAAGTGGAAGAGCAGGGACCAGGTGACGCAGAAGAGGAAGCCGAAGAGGGGGCAGCACACGGTGCCCACGGCCAGCCTGGTGAAGGGCAGCCGCAGCAGGATCCCGTCCCGGTCCAGGGGCAGCGGAACCTGCAGCATGCTGCCGGGCCTGCAGCACCGGCACCAGACCCCATTACTGGCCCCCATCACCGCACCCCCCTCATCAGACCCCATTACTGGTTCCCTGTTACCAGCCCCCTGTTCCTGCACCCCCATTACCAGACCCCATTACCAGTTCCCTGTTACCAGCCCCCTGTTCCTGCACCCCCTGGTTCCCACACCCCCGTTACTGGCCCCCCGTTACCATACCCCTGTTCCCGGTCCCCCATTCCCACACACCCCATTCCCGCACCCCTGTTACCAGCTCCCCATTACCAGACCCCCGTTATTGACCCCCCCTTACCACACCCCCCGCTACCATAACCCCGTTCCTGCACTCCCATCACCAGACCCCCATTACCAGTCCCCCGTTCCTGCACCCCCCAGTTCCCACACCCCCATTACTGGCCCCCCATTACCATCCCCCTGTTCCCGGTCCCCCATTCCCACACCCCCCATTCCTGCACCCCCCGTTCCGGTCCCCCCGTTCCTGCACCCCTGTTACCGGCTCCCCATTACCAGACCCCTGTTATTGACCCCTCGCTACCATAACCCCGTTCCCGCACCCCCATCACCAGACCCCATTACCGGTTCCCCATTACCAGCCCCCCATTCCTGCACCCCCCGGTTCCCACACCCCCGTTACCGGTCCCCCGTTACCATTTACCCCTGTTCCCAGTCCCCCATTCCCACACACCCCATTACCGGCTCCCCATCACTGCACCCCCGTTACCGGTCCCCCATTCCCACACCCCCCGTTCCCGCACCCCCTGTTCCTGGCTCCCTGTTCCTACACCCCCCCATTCCTGCACCCCAGTCACCAGCCCCCCGTTCCGGTCCCCCTTTTCCCGTACCCCTGTTACCAGCTCCCCATTCCCAGCCCCCCGTTCCCAGCCCCCCATTCCCGCCCCCCCCGTCCCGGTCCCCCCATTCCCGTCCCCCCCCGCCCCCGCCCCTCCCCCCCGCACCTTCCCCGCGCCCCCTCCGCGCCGCTCCGCGCCCGGCCCCGCCCCTTCTGGCGGCCCCGCCCCCTCCGCTCTCTGATTGGTCTCCCCCCGCAGAAGCCCCGCCCCCTCCGCCTCGGCCGTGGCGCAGCGCGGCGGGGGGGGTATTCTGGACCCTTCCGCGGCGCCGGCCCCGCCCCTTGGCGGCGCGAGCCAATCGGCGCTGGGGAGGGGGGCGGGCGCGCGGGCGCCTCCTCGACCAATCGAATCGAACCCCCGCCCCTTTCCCCCAGGGGGCGCCCGGCTTTCGACCAATCGGCGGCGGGCGCGCGGGGGGGGGCGGGGCCGGCCAATGGGGCGCGGCGCGGGGGCTGCTGGGAGGCGCGCGCGGAGCGGGCTGTGACGCAGCTTCCTCCCTGCGGGCCTCCCTCCTCCGGCGGGCGGCGGCGGCGGCGCGGAGAGGCCTGGGCGGGCCCGGCCCCTCCCGGCGGTGAGCGGGGGGCGGGGGGGGGAGCACCGGGACGGGGAGGGGCTGGGGGGGAGCCGGGGGGGCTCCGGGGAACGGGGGAGGCCGCGAGGGGCCTGGGGGGGCCGAACGGGGCCGAACGGGGCCTGGGGGGGGGGGCAGGGGGCTGAGGGGGCCGGGTTCAGGGCCTAGGGGGTCGCGGGGATGTGGTGGGCTGGGGGTAATGAGGTGACGTTAATTAGCTGGGGGTAATTAGCGGGGGTTAATGGCGTGGTGAGGCTCCGCCGTGGGATTGGGGCTCGGATTTGGGGGGCAGCGAGCCCCGGGGGGGTGTGAGGGGCTCGCAGCCCCGGCCCGGGCCTGCCCATGGGGGCGATGAGGGGGGCGCGGGGCAGCCCCATCGCGGGGGGGCCGTGTGGCGGTGCCTCCTTTGCTGACAGCGCTGGGGAGGTGTTGGCTGCCAAACGGTTGGGGTTTGGGGGAGCCCAAAGTACCGGGGAATGGTCCTGCGAGAGTTTAGCGCCTTGTTATGGAACGGAGCTACCCCGCTGTGGCTCGCAGCGCGTTGTAAACACGAGCGGTGCCCACCGAGCCTTGCGCTTTGCTGTGGGGGAAACCCGTGGGGTCTGCGCTGCCCTCTCCTAGCCAGTCCTGAGGGTGCCTTTTTCGATGTCATAGTGGTGCTGCCAGTGATGGAACAATGGCTACCCCCTACGGAAAGGGGCTATGGGTTTCTCTGCACTGGAGTACAACTGCTGTGATTTTATTTTGGCTCTGTTTTTTTATGAAAAAGGTCTGGCATCATGTTTGTACATGCAGGAAAGGTTGGAGCATGGTGGTGTTACCAAATGTATCTGTAAATAAGCGGCAGGTGCAGTGCGGGAGGATGGGGCCTTGCCTGACCGGCATAAAGCCCCAGCCAGCAGCTAACTTAGAGACCTGTTCGGGAATTTCAGACAGTCTCAGTGCAGCCCAGTGAGCAGTAAAAGGGAAGCTGAGGGGAGCCCTGTTCATGTAGCTCTCGTGCAGGGCATTTCCACTTTGTGCTGTGAGTGGAGGGGCTGGGAGGTAGGGCTGAAAGGGCAGCTCCTTAGGGAAACCTTGGTGCCCGCAGCGCAGCCCCTGTGCGTGTTTGACAGAGGCTGTTTGATGGGGTGGGCTGCCAGGCCTGCAGGTGTCTGAGCAAAATCATGTGCGAGTTGCCTGGTGCAGGTCAGATAGAGTGGGAATGTGGGGATTGCTGTTCCTGATAGAGGTTCAGGAGGGGTTTGTTGGGAGCACAGCTTCGTTTGTTAGTTACTTGAGCAGGTAACACATGCATGAAATGTAGTGAAGGACAGAGGGAAGTTGCTGCTGAACTATTAGTGTTGTGTCTCCTAGGGCTGTTTTAAAGTTAGGGGCTGTGACTGTTTTAAAGTTAGTGTGACAAAAGTCATGCTTTCATGTGTCTGGGGGCTTGAGCGTTCAAATTACTTGCTGCCATCAAGAGCAAGGAAGGTGAAAATGAGTTGTCACATTAAGCTTTAAATAAAACTGAATTCTTCTTTCTAGGTTTAGATAAAGGAAACTCAGATACATACTGAAGATGTTCAACAAATCCTTCGGAACTCCGTTTGGAGGCAGCACTGGCTTTGGGACAACTTCAACATTTGGACAAAGTAAGTCCTACGTCTAAACTTGGAGTCTGGTTTTCCCTTGCTTTGTCTGTTTTTTGCAGAGGTGCAGCTAGAGATTCACGTGGGGGGGTGACTTTGTGCGTGATGGACACGGAGCGCTGCTGGGCTGCCCAGCTCCCTTGCTTTGCTCCTGAATCGGGTTCAGGAGTCCCAGGGCTCTCAGCTAGCACAAGCTTTTACCTTCAGCAGCCACCAGAATTCCACGTACGGGTGATAAAACTTCCCCTTATAAAAGGAGAAACGCGGAAGCCAGGTGAAGGCAGTCTTGTGGGGTTGGGGGGAAGCCTTTCAATCAGGATGAGAACACATTGGGAGGGCTTGGAAGGAAAAAGCATGTAACCTGAGGAGTTTTCTGGAGGTGCACGTTATAAGTATCACAGCGAGGTGGGTTTGGCTGTTAAAGCAGGCTGTACATCACCACATCTGTCTTCTTGGGGGGGGAAACCAACTCGTCAGTTCTGTTACGGGCTTTTTTTGCCTTGCTCCCAAGTGCTGTGACGAGCGGTGGAGAGCTTGCAGGGTGGCACAGAGCTGGGTGTCTGTGCCTCGCGTCGCAGTGGCTGGCTCAAGGCTTCAGCCTTTTGCTGCTCTGGCTGTGCAAGTGCTAAGCGTGCCCCTTCACTAGTGCACGGTCAGGCACTGACCTCTTTTTGGAAGTGAGGACAGTGACAGTGTTCACTGCACGTTCAGAATATGCTTTCATCTAAACTGTGTCACTGATATTTCAGATGCTGGCTTTGGTACTACGAGTGGAGGAGCGTTTGGCACCTCAGCCTTCGGGTCGAACAACAACACTGGAGGCCTCTTCGGCAGCACACAGACAAAGCCAGGTATTGCAGCAGTGTTACAGCTGTAGTGCAAATCCTCTCCTGAAAGAAGGAAGTAACTTAAAACCAAAACATGGCAACAACAAAAAACCCCAGCAGCTAATGACTGCAAATAATTAACAGCTTGTTTCTGTCTTCAGGAGGGTTGTTTGGTTCGACGACGTTTAACCAGCCGGCCACCTCCTCCACAAGTACTGGCTTTGGGTTTGGGACATCAACGGGGACGTCAAACAGCCTGTTTGGCACCACCAGCACCGGTGGAGGGCTCTTCTCATCCCAGAGCAATGCCTTCGCGCAGAACAAGCCCGCTGGCTTCGGAAGTGAGTAGAGCTGCTCCTAATTGTTGAGTGAGAAGTGCAGAACGCTGGGTATAAGTGGGGATCAGATACAAGTGTTAATGTGAGGTTTCAGCATGTTTTTCTTGTGTAGTTCCTCTTCCTTTTCTTCCAGAGGGTGTGGTTATGTTACTGTGACCCGTGGTAGCCAGATGTGAAACTGATTAGCTCAAAATTCATGGCTAAAATGACAGCTACAGATTTTGTAGCCTGTTTAGTAGTCAACTGGTACTTTCCATTCTCAAATGTCCTTTGGCTCTGCTTGATCTTAGCTTTTTATTCTGCTTTCTGCAGGGCAGTTGTGGTTGATTCTGCTTCTGGCACTGCAATGTTTGAAATGCTTCTTAAACTCTACCGTAATTCCCTGAAGCAGAAACAACAACTTGCAGACACTTTTGAGAAGAGAAATAGAAACTTCACTGTTTCCCTTTGTGCACATCATTTCCTTAGTGGTGTTGTCAGGAAGAGGATGGAACTGGCTGCTGTGGTTATTGTAGTATTTCCTGGGGTGACGAGTTGGGGGCTAATCTGTCGTGCGTTGACAGGCTACACGTTTCCAGTACTGCTCAATTTTTTTTTAACAGTTTCTTCCATTTCCAAAATGCTTTCTAATTTGAATAGAGCATTTGACTTTCAGTTTTAAAATTAAAGTTTGTCCTTGTACTGATCTTCTTGTTTTTATTTTTTTTTAAAGACTTTGGAACAAGCACCAGCAGTGGCGGCCTCTTTGGAACCACAAACACAACTTCCAATCCTTTTGGGAGTACATCTGGCTCTCTCTTCGGCCCAACTAGTTTCACTGCTGCTCCAACTGGCACAACCATTAAGTTCAATGTAAGTTCTGTTTTTCCTTCTTAATGCAGCCTGCTTACTATAGGAAATGTTACGTTTTGCAGTTCTTTGTGTAGAGCACTGTCTTGGCTGCTGAGCTTTCTTTTTTCTTTAAAAAAAAAAAAAAAAGTTCATGTGTACAGTATGTGGTATTCTGAAATAGCTTGAAAATATCCCGTTGCAGTGGAAATAGTCTAGCTCTTTGGAATTAGTTGTATGTACTTCTTTTATTCTGAATTTGACAAGTTCTCAAGCACTGTGGAGTAATGCCCTATCTAGACTTGTTAGATTTACTGCTGTGTGAGAGGTGAAGAGAGAAACCAGCTCAAAAGTTTGAGTCTTCTCGGAAGCAGGAGGTGTCACAGAGTTCACGGTGATCACTGCTAAATGTTCAGAGCAGAAAGGGCTAAAAAATTCCAAATGTGGGCCAAAATAAATGTAATCCACTTACATAAGTCATCATGGCTTTGGGAATGAAAACTGAAAGTTGAAGACTGGTTCCCTGTGCGTGTTTTGTGGCTGAGTTCCCTTTAAGTAAGGGTAGAATAATCCGTCCTGAAGGTTCTGTGGCAGTTGAAGATGGAGGGTGGCTTGGAAGAGCAGATGTTGTGGAAATGGGGTAACTGATAGCTGTTGAAAGAGGCGTTCCTTTTCCCAAATATCTGTTCAGTTTAGAAGTGAAGAGGGATGATGCTTGTACAAACTGATTTAACAGCCTGAGACTTCGTTCGGCTTCCCCGGTTGTAGGCAGAAGGGTGATCAACTTGGGCAGTGTCAGAGGGGCATCGGTTGTGAGTTTCTACGTAGTACAATTTAAAAAAAGGAAACAAATCATCAGGGATAATAAAATCCCTGGATATAGCTGGAGGATTTGTATCGTAAACTGCGTTGAAAATAAAACAAATGATTTCACTGCGTTGTTTAGAGGGTTACTAGGGTAAATTTCATTATTGATTGCCACCGAACATGCGTCACCACTGTGTGAGGCCCCAGCTGTAAGATAATGCTAATGTCCTGCTTCAGTTCCTGCAATAAGTGTAGTTTTTAACACTGTCTGCCCAGAAAGTAATGGTATCGATGAAAACCTGTCTGGATGTGGTATATCATCCAGATATGATATGGATATATTTTTGATTCCTTTCTCTCCTCTCTTGCAGCCACCAACCGGTACAGATACTATGGTAAAATCTGGAGTTAGCACTAACATTAATACCAAGCACCAGTGCATTACTGCTATGAAAGAATATGAAAGCAAATCTCTTGAGGTCAGTCGATAATATTCAAACGTGTTGATTTTGTCTGTTATTTAGTATTGTTTCTGGCAGAGGTTTTTTGTGACTGCAGTAAGTATTGTGCATGCTCATTAATGAGTACAACTTTCAGTTTCTGCGTCTCTCACAAAAGAGGCATCATCAAGGAAGACGCATCATGTTGGTCTTAAATGCTTAAAATTATAATTTTTAAAGAGCTGAAATTCTCTCTTGCCATGTACCAGAAGGGCAAGAGATCCTGCTGGGAGCAATCCTATGCTGATGAAATGGCAGAACCCCAGACAAAACTCCGTTGTTTATTATAAACAAATGTTCCCAAGGATTTAATCATGAAGCTTCTCCGTTCAAGTTGACTTATTTGATGCTTCAAAATAGGTCTAATCAAAAGATCTGTAGAAGCGCATAGAAATAAAATTAAAGCCCAAATGTGAACAGCAGTGATAAGTTCAGGTCCTGATTATGCTGCCCTTATTTCTAAAAATGTAGAGGTGTTACCAGCTGTTCTTGACACGTTCACCCTGAAAGCTGTGTAAACATGTTATCAACACTGTTCTCATCTTATTCTGTATAAAAAGAACATGTAAAGAGATTTGGATTTTCCTTTACTAGGAGCTCCGTTTAGAAGACTACCAGGCAAACAGGAAAGGCCCCACAAACCCTGTAGGAGCAGGAGCAACTGCAGGCTTGTTTGGGTCTTCTACGGCTACGTCAAGTACAGCTACAGGACTCTTTGGCTCTTCTACTACTAATACAGGCTTTTCTTACGGACAGAATAAAACTGCTTTTGGAACTAGTAAGTACTGCCGAATGTCTGTCTTCACTGTGACTGAACATGCAAACGTTTTGTTAAGCTCCATAAAATTCGCCCATGAAAAAAGATGAGGAAGTGCTGGAGTGAGCTCAGAGCTTGACTAGTTGCGTTGTCAGCGTTTGATAATCAGGTTCTTCTCCATAAAAATATTTACTGGTTTGCTCTTCAGCATTTGTGTGCTTTGTCTGCATCCCCAAAGCTTTGCTGGTAAACAGTTCTTTCGAGCATCTGTCTTTACAAGAACGTCAGCTAGCTCATGTGGAAGAGTAAAACAATTTGAAGTAGAACCACCAGGATAGTGTTTCTGTGCACCAGGGTGCTAGCATCAGGTGGTTAAAGGTGAAGTCAAGATTTTACTTCTGCTGATGAGCAGACACATTCCTTTGACCTGTTAACGTATTGACCTGATTAGACTTTGCCTGGATCTCTTCTCCACCGTACCTCAGGGTTAGGGTCTAGACACGTTTGTTGTGCCACCCTGTGCCATTCTTGGATGGAAAATAAAGGCCGGGTGTTGCATATCTGGCAGTTGCAGGTCAGTTGGACTGATCAGCTGGTGAACCTTTTTGAACTTAATGTAAAGAAAATGCTGCTGAAAAGCTTGAATGCCAATTCTATTATGTGAACTAATCGGCTTTTTGCCGTGAACCTAGATGTAAGTAAATATTTGCATTTGTGGAATTAAAATGGAGACAGAAGACCAAAATCCTACAGCTGATAGAAACAGAAACAATTCTATCTGCTGCTTTCAGAGGTTAGAACTTTGTCTGTCCTTTAGGCTTGCTTGATACCCTTCAGGGCTGAGCTGAGCTGCTGTCCTTGAGCGGGTTCCACATAGAGGAGGCCGTACTAAAATACCCAGACTGCCCAACGTAGCAGTCTTGCTGGACTTCGTGTATTTCTCGTGCAGTCAGCTCTGAAGAAAGTTCTGCAGAGATAGCAATGACAGTTGTGGGAGAAGGAACAAAAGCTTTTGGCTGTGTGTATGCTGTGTTTACCACATCACATGTGAACAGGCTTTTTTTTTTTTTTCCATCGGGGGAAAAAAGGGAGAGTGTTTGAGGTTCAGGTGGAAGCTTCTGTAGTAAAAGTTGTGTGGGTTATAGAACAGTTTTTGGAAAGCAGGGGACTGTATCTACCTCCTGCCCAGTCAGCTCTCTTCAGGTGCAAATGGGACAGTTTCCATTTTACAACGGATGATGAGCTGACCATATCAAAAGTGGCATATTTTTGGTCAGATCTACCTGTCAGGTGAAGTTTTCTGGTAATTGTTGAGTGTTATACTCACACTGACTTCAGGACAAGGAGAACCTGATGAAACACCTGACACAAACCATTTCCATCTGAATGCAGGTGCTGTGCTGTATTGACACTGTGTGTCATGCTGTTCCATTGGCTTGAGGCGTTTCTTTTTTCCTGCTTAAATGCACTGAGCATTGGTTTGGATAAATTCTTGAGTTTTGTTTTGTTTTTTTTAAACTAATTTGGTTTAACGAAGCCAACAAATCTGTAATCTGTTTGTGTTGTAGGTACAACTGGCTTTGGAACAGGAACGACAGGGGGGCTTTTTGGTCAGCAGCCTCAAACTACGAGCCTGTTCAACAAACCTTTTGGTCAAGCCACAACAACGCAGAACACCGGCTTTTCCTTTGGCAATACCAACACGCTGGGGCAGCCCAACACAAACACGATGGTAAGATAAACTGTTTGAAACCAGAAAGCTTTAAATTGTGCTATATCTCCTCCAGCTACACAGAGGAGGCTGTTACATAGTTCTTTGCATCTTCGTCCAATTGTAATACAGCTTTGTTAAAAGTAAGATGCAAAGCTCTGAATGCTGCTGTCTGATCTAGGAACTTATTGCCAACTAAAACAAGTGGGCAGCAGCATGGCTGTTAACAAGTAACATTTCCCATTCTCTTTAAAGACTCTGCTCTCTCACCAACTCAGGTATTTCCAATCATGTTCACACAGATAACAAATAATAATGGAGTTACATAAATTCCCACTGAGTGTTACTGAGGATTCTGTACTTTCTGGCGACCAATGAGCCGCATTTGTGGGCTCTTAGGGTAGAAAGGCACTGCATAGCTGTAACTTGTTGCATTGTGCATCTGGAGCCAAAACCTCTTGCTGTATTCTTTCTGCGTGTGTTGTAACTTCTCCCAGAAAACCGGATGGGATGGCTATTGCCCATCTTTGCCATTCGAAGTGGGGAGGAGATTCTGATATCCTCTCAAGCTGGGAACATGTAACTAATTTCCCAGAGAACTAACAAAGCTTATGAAATGATTTTTAGCTGTCTTTTTTCCTTATCAAAAGGTGAAATATTATAGTATCACTTTGTTAACAGACTTATATTTGTTCTGCCATTATAAGTGCTTTGAAGCATTATCTTAACATAATTTAACATAATTCCTCTTTGTAGGGTCTCTTTGGGGCAACCCAGCCCTCGCAGCCTGGAGGCCTCTTTGGAACAGCTGCCAATACAAATGCTGGTACTGGATTTGGAACGGGAACTAGTCTTTTTGGACAAACTAACACAGGATTTGGTGTTGGCGGTTCGGTATGTCCGTGCCTTGAATAATAAAATGTTTTTTTTTAAATGGCTTCTAGAGTCCTGTTACTGTGTGTTGACCTCACTCAAAGTAGTGTTGTCTAAACTAAGGCACTGAAGAGGCAAAAACTGTGTGTGTCTTGCAAAATCAAGGTATAAGCGTGTATGATAGAACTTCTCGTCTCTAGTGATGAGAGACAGTGAGAGAGACTGAACATCTGCCTGTGTATGCCCTCTGATACAGAATCACAGCCTTTTGTGACATCGATCACAGATTGATATTATGATATCAAATCACAGAATTCTGTAATTCTGTATCGCTAGGGGTGCCTCAAAGTGGCGTTGAAAATACAAGCGTTTAGATTTATATATTGACTTAAAATGAACTTGAGTCAAGATTTTCAGTTATTTAGGTTTTAATCTATGCTCTGTGGAGGTGGGTAAAAGAGGGAAAAAGTTATTTCCAGAAGGTGCTTGCTGTATGCTAGTGCACGTGGCTTGCAACTAACACCATTCTTGAGAGTCTGGGTTGTGTGGTCAAAGTTATGCTTGGCTTTACTTCTGCTTTGTTGCCTGCAGTGAAGCTAATACAATTTCTTTTAATTTCAGTCTTTCAGGTTTCAAATTCTCATTTTCTTCCCTTTCAGACCCTGTTTGGTAGCAAGCCGGCTGGATTTGGAACCACCACGACCAGTGCTCCCTCGTTTGGCACAACCACTGGCGGCGGGCTCTTTGGTAACAAACCAACCCTGACTTTAGGAACCAATACAAACACTTCCAATTTTGGTACATATAAAAAAAAGTGGGATTCAATCACTTTAAAATATACTGCATATACCACATACCTGGCTGCTGAATATCGCATGCTAAATGATTATGAGTTTAGAATTCTCAGGTAAGCCATGCTTCTGATGAATTTTGCTGCAGAGGAACGTCTTGGATGGTGTTTTACACCTTTCTTCTTGGTGGTATTCCCTGACTTGCAAGGCAGATGGTGAAGTAAAAGTACCACTATTTCATTTAGTGCTTAAGAAGACCTAACCTGTAACTTAAAACTTTTAAAATCAAAGCACTCACACAGCATAGTGTATTAATAGCCTCTTAAACCTCCGTCTTTGCAAAGGAGTGCTGGAGGAAAACAGGGTGAAAATAGTGATGCCTATAGCTTGGTGGCAGATACAACGAAATATACTGGAGCAAGGAGAAAATTAAACAGTTCTGGTTTCAGTTGTAGCTGGTTTTGACTCTTCACACTGAAAAACAAAGTCCCAAGAACTGGGTCTTGTGTTAATGTTGGCCTCTGACACCATTAAATATTGAGTGTTAAATGAGTGGGTGATCAAGTAGGGCAATGCATAGTGATAGTTCAGGTAAATGATAGTCTTCCTTCATTGTTTTTCTTTTAATCTTTATTTTACTCCTGAAGTTGAGAGCATTGAAACTGTACTCATAAAATTAAGCAGGAATGGTTTTAGAATGTTAAAGATCCTGATATGCCTCTTTTTTTTTTTTTTTTTTAAATCTGGAAAAAAAAAAAAAGTAAAACATGATTACTCTGCCATGCCAGCCTTCCAGAAAGAGGGAATAAATTGTCAAGCTCTTAGACTGACAGGGCAGTGCTTTACAGGGCATAGTTCATTGTGGTAATCAAGCTTAGGTAAATGATCATCACGTTTTCTGTGGAAGTTGCTTCCAAGTTTCTTGTTCTGCTGCTCTCTAAGTAGCCACAGTAGTTAGCACATTGACACTGCTTTTTAGTCCCTGTTTAGCAAACGATATTGATTCTAGTGTGTGTTTTGGTTTCCCTGCATTCCTTGTGTTAGTGCAGTTTATAGGAAAAGTGGAGTTCAGTCCTAGGGTGTTTCTGATCTTGGTCCATGACTGCAGTTTTCTAGTTTAATTCTGTCTTTACACTAACCAACATTTAATGGTTTCACAATCTTCAATTTAAAAAATAGCCTGTCTACTGCTAGATTTGGATTAGATGTCTTTGAGTAGTTCGCTCTTACAAACCTGAGTTGTTACTTGCTTTGTCAGTAAGAATCAGAAGTGCGTGTGTGGTATAAACAGTATAAAAAGGGGTTTGTTCTTCCAGGCATTGAAGAAACTTAATGTTACATTCTGTTGCCTGATACAGCATCGCAATGTCCTTTCTGGCTTTATAATTTTTTTTTAATCTGTAACAAACTTAATAGTCTAAGAAAGCAAGGTGGTGAATTCTTATACCAATGTTTTCAGTCCTATGTTCATAACTTAAATATTTAATTTACCACTTAAGTAGCTTCTTGCTGCATGTTTAACATGCATGGCTGAAAATGGTGCGTGAATTTTGACCTTAACTATGGTAGGGCTGTCTTTGAGCTGGTGATGCTTATTTATGTTTTTAATTTCTTAGCTTTAGACTAATGAGATACTGTTTCTGTCCTTGAAGGTTTTGGTGCCAACACTGCTGGAAATAGCTTATTTGGAAATAAGCCTGCAACTGGGACTCTGGGAACTGGAATTGGGACAGGGTTTGGAACAGGTAAACAGTTTATTAGCTTAAGCATAGTCCTCAAACTTTGATAATAAAATACCATTTGTATTACGTGCTGTGGCCCTAGATGCTTTACCTTGAAGTCACGAATCTCTGTCTCAAATCGGAACAAAGCAGAGCAGAATAATGATGCACTCGATAACATTTTAGAAATTGCAAGTGGCATTGCTTATGGTGGTGGCCAGTGGCTCCAAAAATTGATGGCACCCTCTGAAGTCTCTGGTGGTCTGACCACACGAGCCTTGAGTTGACGTGGGCGTGTCAAATCTTTCTTGCAATTTAACAAATAATTGATTCTTTGTGGGATAAACTGGCTTCTAAATTTGTCAGTGTTATAGTGAATAACATTCCTCTTCCCCCATAGCTCTTGGGGCAGGACAGACTTCTTTATTTGGAAATACCCAGCCTAAACTTGGTGGAACACTGGGAACAGGAGCTTTTGGAGCACCGGGGTTCAATACATCAACAGCGACTCTGGGCTTCGGAGCCCCTCAGCCTGCCGTAGGTAAGTGTGCATTAACCCAGGTTTAATTGCTGCTTCCTCCCTTCTCTCAAACATTCCTAAAGATATAGATAAATCCCCCTGAAATGGTACGGAGTGAAAAAGAATGTTTGAGGAGCTCTTTGAGAACAGAAGTGGCATCAATAGACCATGACACTTCTTTTCTGGTAATTGTTTGTGTTTGAATTACTTTTAATATTATATGTATACAAAGTTACTTAACATTATTAATAGTCGCAGCTATTTTAAGGCTTTCTCTTCAATATTACCAAGATGTTTTCCATCAATCAACTTTGGGGCAGCAGCAGTAGGCCCTTCTTATAATGTAAGAAAGGGGGGGGTGAAATGTGGCAGTAGCTTCTTCAGTGATCCTAGCTAGGAGAACTAGAGAGACTTAACTAGTGAGTAAGCTGTACCATCGGCCAGATGACTGCTCTTTATATTCAGTCACTGCCCTGTCGTTCTGTAAATTAGAACTGCACCACTTCTGCACTTCCAGCAGTCTTCATCTTGTTTGGCAAACCTGAACACTTCGTATGAACAGCATACGGAACTGCTGCAGCCCTGCTGAGGTGGCAATTTTGGGAAGATGTTTTCTGACTGGGTGGTGAGGAGGGAGGGGATGGTCCACAGCACCGTGTGGTGGTGTGGCTGGGTAATGTGTAAGGATTCCTGCAAGTCCAGGAGTGGTCCATCCTAACGAGCAGAACAGGCAAAATGCCGGGAGGCCTGCACAGATAGACAAGGTGGATGGAAGGTGAAAGCAAGGACAGGTGACCTGTAGGGAACACAGACACTGAGCATCCAGGGATGAAGTTAGGAAGTTAAAGCCTATACAGAACTTGACCAGCGATGTCAAAGGTTACAAGGAGGGCTTCTGTAAGTGGGTGGGTGGCAAAAGGAAGGCTGGGTAAAATGTGAGCCTGTTGCTGGATGAGATGGAGACCTGGTGACACAAGACAGGGAAGAGGCTCGGGTCCTGAGCATCCTTCTTGCCACAGTTTTTACCAGCGAGGCCAGCCTTCAGGAACACCAGTTCCCAGAAACGAGGGTGAAAGGGTGGAGGCAGGTGGATGTACCCATGGTGGAAGAGGATCAGGTGAGGGAAGAGTTAAGCAAAGCTGGCTTATATAAGCCCATAGGTCAGGAGGGAATGTGTGCAGGGGTTCTGGGAGAGTTGGCAAATGTCATGGCAGAGCTACTCCCAAATGTGGAATAATTCTGACAGTTGGGAAAAGTGTGGAGTGGAGGGAAAAAAAAAGGACTGGCAGAAAGCAAATATCACTCTGGTCATCAAGAAGGGCAGGAAGGAAGACTCAGGGAGTGACAGACCAGTCAGCCTCAGGTCTGGCCCTGGGAACGTGGTGGAGCAGCTAATCCTGGAAACCATTTGCAGGCACGTGAGCAACATGAAAGTCATCAGGAGCAGTCTGTATGGATTCCCCAAGGGGAAATCATGCTTGACCAACCTTATAAGCTTCCACAATGAAACGACTGGTCTGGTAGACAAAGGGAGAGCAGTGGGTGTTTTGTGTAGGCTGTCCTGCACAGTCAGCAGGATAGGAGAGGGGCTGGGGGCTCCTCCGCGGGGCCCTGCTGGGGCAGGGGGCACGCAGCAGCACCCAGGGGGTACCCCAAGCATTAGCTATGCTGGGTTGCTGTGAACACCTGTTAAAGTTACTTGACCTACTACATGTAACAGGAAAGATTTGGCTGAGGGGGGAGCTCAGGAGAAAATACCTGCTCAATATATTGCAGTCAGGTTCTACATATTTGTCTTGCTTCCATTGCATTTCTGCATTTTCTAAGCTTGAGCCTTCAGTGATGTATGTCAGCAGGTGGTCTGAGTGTTCAGGTGGTACAGTGTTCTGTAGATATTGCCTTCAGTGGCACAGCTCAGGGAAAGGTCTCGGGTTAGTGTTTGCTCAGTTCCTACAGATTTCAATCTGGTAAGGACCAGTTGTCTCACACTCTCCTCCTGAGCACACTTTGTCTGACAGTAAGGTCTTGTTTCCGAGACTAGTTTTGGTCATCTCTGGGAATGCACAGCTTCAGTCTGTTTTTCTTAGAATTAAAATTAGGGTGCTTTATGTTGCTTAAATATTTCATAGCGTGAACACTTCTTAGTTCCTACTAATTCTACAAGTAGATGCTAGGAGATGGACAAGTTTCAGAGGCCGTTTTATGCAGAGAGCTCTAAGTTTGATCACTGCAGCAGCTTTGACATTAATGCTTCAGAAATCAGATTATTAATTAAAGGTTTTGGCAGGCCAGGCTCATTCTGCTGTTGGGTAACTCTATGCCCTCAGCTTTTCACACATAAAAACTTACTGAATGGGGTTCCAAATACTAATGAAGGAACAGGATGAGTTCTTCCTGCAGAATTCTGTAGAAATGGGGATTGAAGAAAAGGGGGAAAGAAAGGTGAAGTCAATACAGAAATCTGAATTCCTATGAGGAGAGCCTCTGGGGCATTGTCTTTCCTGTCTGCCTTGGTTCTGTTGATAAACGTGTTGAATGCTAAAAACAGATGTTCTTCTTATAGCACTGACAGACCCTAATGCATCAGCAGCCCAGCAGGCGGTCCTCCAGCAGCACCTCAATAGCTTGACTTACTCACCCTTCGGAGATTCCCCGCTGTTCAGAAACCCCATGTCAGATCCAAAGAAGAAAGAAGAGGTGAGTGTATTAAACTAGTTTTCTGGGAAAGATTTGAAATGACTTCATATGTTGTGCTCTCTCTCATGTCTTCACTTAAGATGAACAGTGAGTAAAGTGAGTAACTTAGTGACCTACCATCCCTGTACTCTGTGGTATGGGTGTTTTTTTGTTGTTGTTTTTGTTTTTTAATGCTATCCAGGACAAGCTTGTGCTGGTGCTTTGTTTACTGCTTCTAATACATCAGAGCCTTGACTTTGGAGTTCATTATGCTCGCTGCTGCTAGTTGAGAATGAGGACGGGTAGCTGTCTGTGCTTGGAGTATTTTTAGTATTTAGCTTGAGTGTGGCTTATGACAGTCTTGAGCTGTCGGTTTGTTTTGAAAACCAACCAAGCACACCTCTCAGGCTTAAGTGTTAAGGGACGGCATAAATGGCCGCTGCCCTGACAAGCCCCAGAGGCTGGGGATTCCTCCAGCCCAGCTCTGGAGCCCAGCACAGCGCTCCCCTGGGCCCAGGGGGCTCCTTCCCAGGCTGCTGGCTGTTGCATTGCCCCCTTTGTCTGCCCAGTCCCCCTGCCCAAGTCCTGAGCCCCCCTACCTGCTCTGCACGTCTCCTGCCTGCTGCCTACCCCAGCTTGCTGCAGAGACACAGGCACTGCTCACCCTGTGCTCTCTGCTCACCCTGTGCTAACGGCTCCCTCGGTGTCAGCACCACTCCCCTGCCTGGCTGATAGCCTCGCCAGGACAACTGCAGTTGCAGGCCCCAAATTCCCTCATGCCTGTCCCAGTTGTATTTTCACACACAGGTTGAGGTGAGATAACACAAAGATGGTCAAAAAGGGTTTTAATGAGAAAATGGGAGAGAGAGTTGTGATCAGGTGCGGGACTCGAGTCAGAAGTGTGCTGACAAGTTGTGTTTACACACAACCAGCCTGTTCATGCTCATTCTCTCTGTCCCCTTCCATTGCACCTCCCCCATTCCCTTCCTCTAAGCATTCCTGAAGTTTTATGTGCTTCCCCAGACCTCCTGGAATATCCCAAATCCTATTCCTCTTGGTTTGCCCCCTAACCGTTGAGGTCCAGGTTGGCTCTCTGAAAGCTGTGCTTGTGGCTTCTTGGTGGCCCATCAATGCGAGACTGGGGAATTTTGGCCTTTGGCATTGTTTCTATTACCTGTCATCAGCCAGCTTTGTGTCTGTCCTTGTTTATTGGTTCCCCATTTGCTTATTACACTCCTTGCTTTTATAAGGTCCCTGGCTAACTAACCTTATGGTTCACGGTATGGAAACTCAAATTCTGCTTCCTTGTGTTTCAGAGGCTGAAACCAACAAACCCAGCAGCTCAGAAGGCCTTAACGACACCCACCCACTACAAACTGACTCCGCGCCCCGCGACCAGAGTGCGACCAAAAGCTTTGCAGTCAGCTGGCTCTGCCAAATCCCAGCTCTTCGATGGTCTCGATGATGATGAGCCATCCCTGTCCAACGGCGCTTTCATGCCCAAGTTAGTGTTCCTTTCGTGTATGGTAGAGGGAGCAAGCAGTACAAGAATAATTGTAGTATCACTCCCGTTCTGATCAGGTTAAGTCCTTCGTAGTGTTGTAAATCCCATCACTTTTTGTGACCGGGCTCAAATATCAATAGCAATAACAGAACTTGTGTATAATTTGGAGAGAAATATTTTCTGGGGAGGAGATGACAATCAGCTTAAACTGCTAACTGCAAATAAGCAGTAAAACATGGTGATGAGTGGAATGAAGAGTATGAAATCAGAAGTTGTTATAACGAAAGTTTGTATAGCGTGCAGCTTCCTGCATGTGAAATAGTTGTTAAGCTCGTTAATGCCACCAGTTTGAAGGAAGATCTCTGATAATTTCACAGCCTAATGCTGGTTCTCTTTGAGATACACAGCTGTTTCTGTGAGAAGTGAATAGCAGTGCTGTGGATCTATTGTAATGAAAAAAAAGCTTTTGGTTTCGGTCTTTAAGCATACCAGTGGCAATCAGATTAAAAAGGGCTTTAGAAAGCTTTCGTTTTTACTTAAAACAAATACTTCAAAGATGAATCAGTCACTGAAAGTCCCTCTAGACACACACTTAAAAAATAATGTTTTGTAATCTTTATGAGCTTAGTTTCTGTTTAACTTAGCCTGAAACATCTGCTCACTTTCCAGGGAGAGAGCAGAGTATGGAATTACTCTGTGTTTTATTGAAAAACACCAAATGAATGAAAATTCAGGACAAAACAGATGCTTAAACTCTTCTTTCAGGTGTAATTGGTGTTGGTCTTCAGTGCTTTTCATACTACAGGTAGTGGGTCCTAGCACGGCCATTGATTTGCTCCTAAAGTGTCCCTGTACTAAAGAAAAGCCTGCATCTGCGGGACAGGGTTATGTGCTTCTGGAAAGCACATTTTATGTGCTTCTGCTGGAAAGGCAACATTCTGTAAAAACTGATAACTGTGGTTTACTGAACGTGGGCTTTGGAGCTTTCAATGACTTTTTTACACTTATTTGCAAACCCAAGCCTTGAATGAAACTGAAAACAAAAAAACAACAACAACAACAAAAAAAAAACAATGTAGTAACTCAGCTACTGCAGTGCTCTTACAGAAGACTTTGTATATAACAGGTGTGGAAGCAGGTCTTACACAACTGGCTTCTGCTCCCTGGACCACTCAAATTAAGCGTGAAGTATATATTTTTGCAGTGGATATAACCCAATTTCCCTTTGTTTTGTCTTTTTGTGTCCTTTTTTTTAGGAAGAGCATCAAGAAGTTGGTTTTGAAGAATCTCAACAATAGCAGTCTGTTCTCACCTGTCAATCGCGAAAACGAAGACCTGGCTTCTCCGTCAGAATATCCAGAGAACGGAGACCGGTACGGTGATGGCTGCTGCAGGTCCATGGCTGTGACTGCCTATGCCTGTCTCTAAATTATCGTTAATAATGTAGGTAGTTATTTTTGAGGGATGCCATCCTAGCTGTTCACTGGAAGTGAGTGGACGTACTGTGAGATTCGTTTACTCTTAAGCTGGCCGTCTGTTCTTCCTGTGTAGTCACGTGCCACTTCATTCCACCCAAACTCAGGAGTTCAAAGAGGGGTAACTTTTCGGGATATGTTTCTCCTCATTCCCTGTAGAGAGAGACTAGGCCACTTGAGTGCTAAACCTCACCCTGAAGTGAGAGAAACCTTTTCTTTTGGTTAGTCCTCCTCAGCAAGGTGGAATTCTAAGGAAACTTCACTGATCTGAATGTGTCCTATTACTAAGGTTGTTTTTGTGTATTAAATTTGTCCCCCTCTGCTCTGCCCTTGTAATGCCCCACTTGGAGCGCTTGTTAGCAATTCAATTGTTTTTCTTTAGGTTCTTTTTGTCAGTACCTTCTGATGAAAACCACAGACAAGATGGTGAGCGAGAGGAAGAGGAGGATCAACATGAAGTGACCAGGTTTTACACTAACCCCATCGCCAAGCCCATCCCCCAGACTCCCGAGAACACTGTGCACAAACACCAGAACAACGTGGACGATACCATCGTGGCTCTGAATATGCGGGCAGCCTTGCGAAATGGTCTGGAAGGCAGCAGTGAAGATGCCTCGTTTCATGACGATTCCCTTCAAGATGAACGTGAAGAGGAGACTGAAACCATGCATCATGTGCATCCTGCAGGTTAGCTTGTGGGTGGGCAGCAGTAATTCCTTATAGACAGGCAGCTCCTAACAGCACTTCATGCATGCTTCTGTAAAGTTCTCTTCTGCTGTTTTAGATCCTCAGCTTTTTGTTTCTCTCCCTCCAGTTTTCTTCCAGATACAAATCGTGTTTTTCATTGTCATATCTAATGCTGAATCTTCCTGCTGAGTCACTAAGCAATTAAACTTGTTAATTAAAATTGCCCTGTTTTATGCTACACTGATGTAGTGAGATTCCATGAAGGGGAGGAGGAAGACCCAATCAGTAGTTGTTCTACATAGTAGACGGAGCTGACTACAGTTCAGGCAAAAGATCTTGGTTATAAATCTATTTAAATGCTCAGTAAATACCAGGTGCAGAGTTTTAGAAGCTGCCAAGAAAGGAGGGGGCCATGGAATACGGTTATGTCTCTCTGTGGACCTCTCTAGCACCTCTCTTTCGGTACTTTCAGTTCTGGTCTCAGGGTGTGGTACTAAAACTGGAGAAGTAGGAGGGGGGAGGAAGTTGAGAGGTCTTGGGTAGCTTTCACTTAACAAAGGCTTCATAGCTTATATGCAGCTTTATAAGTGAAGAGGTGGGGGATTGTTAGTTTTGTTAAACATGAGTGGTCTGGAAAAGGTGAAGAAGAGATTTGTTTCTCCTTTTCAGTTTCAGTTTATACTTGCATCTAATAAAAGCAACAGGTGATGTTGAGAATGAGTGTTTTCAGAAGCCACAATGGCAAGTAGATGTGGATGCGAAGAGCTTACATAGGTTTTAAAGATCATTAGACAAATGAATAACAAAAAAAGCATTGGAGACTGTTAAATGCAGAAGCTGCTTACCTGTGCTCCCAAATCATTAAAGCTAGAAGAGTGTTTCTGTCAAGTACTGCTGTATGTGTCTGGAGAAACTTGCATAGCAGTTGTCTTAAATGTGCTGTGAAGGCTCTGGAGTGAAGGCATTTCTGTTTGCTTTTAGTGTACTGATTCTCAGTTTGTTTGCAACCTGCATTCCATTTCTTTTGCAAGCCTGGACAACTGAAACTCCTGAAATGGTAAAGTTGGCAGTCTTGCCGTTTTTCGCCCGGTTCTCATTGACATTTCCATTGTAGGAATTGTTCTAACAAGAGCTGGCTATTACACCATCCCGTCTATGGAGGAGCTTGCTAGATTTACCAACGACAGAAATGAATGTATTGTGACTGACTTCACCATCGGCCGTAAAGGTGAGCGCACAGCTCTTCTAGTTGAACCAGTGAGGTTTGTTTTAAAGCTATGGAACCTGAGTCTGAATTCCCTACCTTCAGCTTAATTATAAGCAGTGCTCCTGCGCTCTGAACAGCTTACACCAAAGACAAGAAATCTTTCAGATTGGTAGTGCTACCAACCTGTGTTATGGGATGATTTGAAAAACATGAATGTGAAAATAAAAAAGCACCTGTAGCAACCTTCTGGAGCAGGATGCATATCAGATCACTGTTTCCATCTCAGTTACTGCCTACATTTGAGGTTACTGAGCTCTAGTGAAGAGCTTTCAGCCTGAACTGTATTCCTTACTGCTTTTATATAAAAATAAAATCATAACATAGTATTTTTAGAACACTTTTCTAAATGTGCTATAAAGCCAAGGGTGTGCTGGGTACTTGTGTGGGCAGTATCAATACAAAAAGCTTTCCATGCAAGTGTTGACTAAAAAAAAAAAAGTTGCTAACATCTTCGGCATTTTCACACTGGGAAGTGGAGCCACTTGTACTCTGTTCTGGAGCCATAGCAAAGGTAGGCGGTAAGCTGGGGAAAGGAGGAGGATGGCAGGAACTATACGAGTGTGGCTGTCTGTCATAAGATTATTTTCATGGGCAAATAGTGATGTTTGGTCACCTTTTGTTCTGCTTTGCAGGTTATGGATCAATTTACTTTGAAGGAGAAGTAAATCTAACAAATTTAAATCTGGATGACATTGTACATATCCGTAGGAAAGAAGTGATTGTTTACCCTGACGATGAAAGAAAACCACCTATTGGTGAAGGTTTAAATAGGTAATTTAAAAAAAAAGTACTTTATAGTGGCAGTGGTGAGTAAGGATGTTTTGATAATGCTGACAGGGTACTGTGTTTGTAGGCAGCTACCAAGGAATCTACATCTGAATTGTACACTCAGGTTGCAGCATTGTACAGCTGCTAGACATTTTAAAGTTTCTCAACCAAGAACTTGGTTTAAAAGCTGTTTTGAGTCGACATGGTCAATTTTCAGCTCCTGTGTGTGCCTTGGTAGCTTTGCATCAAAACCTTGTAGTCTCTTACGCGCTTTTCCATCTTTAACAGACGAGCTGAAGTGACATTAGATGGAGTCTGGCCTACAGATAAAACATCTCGTTGCTTGATAAAAAGCCCTGAACGACTTGCAGAGATGAATTACGAGGGTAGACTCGAGTCTGTATCTCGGAAGCAGGGCGCTCGATTCAAGGAATACCGTCCAGAGACCGGATCTTGGGTGTTTAAGGTAATATTTTTGTTTTCCCAACCAAGCTGGTAAAAACTCCTCTGAATAGCTGGAGGCTCTCAGTGGAAGCACTTTACTTGGTGGGTGACACCAAGTTCTGCGATCCCCTGAAGGCCGGTGTACAACAAGTGTTCCATACAGAGGCTGGATTTGTTCCAACTGCCACAACTGCTCTGTAAAGCTGACAGTTACACCAGCTCATTGTTGGGGCCTTTTGGAAGTAAATGCCTGAACTCTTGTTTCTGAGGTGAGACACCTTTGTTCTTCTCGTTACACAGGTGGCACACTTCTCCAAGTATGGCTTGCAAGATTCAGACGAGGAAGAGGAAGAGCATCCTTTAAAAGTGGACACAAAGAAGTTAAAAACCACACCTGTGCCACCTCCAGGGCATCTGCCACCCCAGCAAATGGCCCTAAATGGCAAGCCCACGCCTCCATCTCAGGTAGAAGGAGGACAATGACTAAACGGGAATTCAGAAAATGATATTTGAAGAGTAGCTGGCCCCTGGGGAGGGGTTGCTGATGTTACAGTTAGCCTGGAAACCAAACAGCAAAACCATACACAAACTTGCACAAACTCTTCTGACCTCTTTGAGTGTTTGTGTGTTTTTTGTTAAGAGACTTGACAATCCCTTCCAAGGATGGGGGGGGTGGGGAGGTGTTAAACTCTAGTTTCTTGTTTAGATTCTGGTCTAGATTGAATTTGGCATAGTTGCCACCTATGGAAGAACAACTTGCTTTTGTGAATATTATGTTCTATATTATTATAAAGCCTTGTGCTGCCTGCATTAAGAATGACATTGTGCATTAATTTGACTTGACTATCATTTAGTATGCAAGACTGTATGCTTTATATTTTGAGAATGTGCTCTATTTTTATTAAAAGCTACTTTTTAAGGCTGGTTATACACTGGATTTTTAAGTGTATTGGAATTGGACGGGATTGCTTTTAAAGCTTTGTTACGTATGGTCAGTGTTCTGCCTGTGTGCCTTAAGTAGGGAAGGTAACGTTTTATCCAGTTCGTTGGTAACCCTTTATGGTTTAGTGTTACCTTCATTCAAACCAAAATGTGGCGTGGGTTTAAAGGTTAGACTAATTGCACCTGATGCTCATACATGATCCAAATAGAGCTGGTATGGATATTGGCAAGCTAAACCAGAATCTGCTTCATGGCAGATGAAAAACAGCTTCTTTGGAAGGCATCCTGGCATTAATGGGATAGAATATGCTCTGTATGCAAGGTGTCAATGGTAAATATTTCTGAACTACCTGTAGATTATTTTTTTTTTTTGAAGTAACTTGTCATAAAATAGTATGCAAGTGCAGAGAGCAGACTTTCTGAAACTAGGTTCTTGGTTACCTAGCTGGGGAAAAAATAAACTGTAGCAGTTAGGACATGCAGAAAGGTATCTAGCAGCTGGAGAGGATTTGTGTTGCTGTGCTTAAGCAGGCTTTGTTTTTACCCTTCAGTAATCTGTGAGAGCAGTGAAAGGAGATCTGTGTGCTTGCAGCTCATTGAGGCATAGATCCTGTGCCAGGGTGCTGCTTGGCACGCGACCAGTGGTTGTGACCCCTTTAGATCATGGGAAGCAAAGGAGGGCAGGTTTTTTTCTGTACCTCTGAAGTTAAAGGATGACAAACAGCATGAGCCACATAGCTCAAACACCCATTTTTCTGTCCTGGGTCTTGTCCTTTTGAAGCCATTTGAGCAGCAAATCCCTGCAATTGCCAGTGGCTTTGGGTAGCTTAGAGCCCGTGGGGACAAGGATCTATCACTGCTTCATGAGAAACAAAACCATGCTTTGTTACTGCTTGCACTAAAGGATAATTTTGTTACTTTTGTGGTAGGAATTCTCATTAAACCAACCTGCAATTGCTTTTAATCTTATATAGCCTGTGGTCTAATCTCAACCTCTGCTGCAAAGGCTTGTGTGTTTCTACAGCACTGCCTTAGGTTTCCATGCAGGTTACAGGGATCTGGACATGAAGGTCTGTTGGCAGCAGTCTACAGGTGCTTTTCAGTAAAGCCAGCACTGGTGCACTTCAGGAATCCCCATGGCAGAGTCCTGACCACCTTATGAACAGGAAGCCAGCAACAGCACAGTCCATTTGTTGGGCACAGCATGCTTGTGTAGTGACAAACTGGGTGAGCTGTCACCTGCTGTGGGTCCAGAAGAATCCAGAAGTAGCTAACAGCTGCTGCATTATCACACCTGGCTCACCGGATAATTAAAACCTGCCAGTTCATCCTGCTCTTGCAAACACTTAAGGAATCTACTTTACATTTTATTTAAGAGGTGAACACAGGGCTGCCTGGCAGACTTCCCTCTACGTGCCACCTTTTAGTCTTCCAATTTGTTTCTTATTTGTGTTAATTGAGACCAGAGCAGATGTTTTAAGCAGTCAAAAATACTTAGTGTGACTAATTCAGACCAGTCGTGTAGATTCAAGAATACTTAACAAAAACTTCCTTGGTTGTTAATTAACCTCTTTGACTTGAATATCGTTAGCTAAGGTTTTCGTTTGTGAAAATAGGAAGAACATCTAGGTCAATTTCCCAAACCTCTGAGAAATTGCATAGCATTGAAAACTCGATGGATTCTTGGTGTGTAGAGCGTCTGAAGATGATATTCTGTAGTCTGTGGGAAGCTTTTAGGAATTAGTTTTGGGGGTTTCTTCCTTCCCTAACTTGAATATTCATGATTTTGTTAATGTTGCAAGGCCCACAGGAAACAGCTACACCAGGGGCCTTGCTGCATTAAAGCGCAATGAAGGGAGCAGTGAAACTTTTGTTTATAGCCATGTTTTGACTTGTAAATCTGTTCTGCATGCTGCAGACAGACTCAAATACCACTCGCTAATGCTGCTTCTGTGCCTGCCATCAAGTTCTATCTTTACAAACCCCCTGGTTTGCCTTTATCTGCCTCATCTGATAACCGTCATCATACTTACTAGCTGTTTTTAATGAGCTAAGCAGCAGCCCATTTGAATATGCTCTTAGATTGCTTAGCATGGTTTCCTTGCTCATATTTATGCATTGCTTCCACCGCTCTGCGCTTGGCTGCATCTGGAGCCCGTGTAAACTGCACATGGATCTCCCTCAGGGCCCTCCTCAGTCAGGGCAGGGAGGGTTGGGCTGAAG
This sequence comes from Netta rufina, assembly GCF_964035555.1. Lineage (NCBI taxonomy): Eukaryota > Metazoa > Chordata > Aves > Anseriformes > Anatidae > Netta > Netta rufina. The sequence goes on from NC_140123.1 coordinate 734,661, forward strand.
CACAGGCACCGTGCAGGAGCTCAGTCACCCAGCTCGAGCCTGAAGACAGGCAGTTATCGTGGTGCAGGCTGAGCATCTCCTGGGCCAGGCGCTTCTTTCAGCTCGACCTGTTGGCTGCACAGTCCGAGCACTGAATGGCATCCTCCAGGGGCTTTGTGCTATCGAACAGTTTCGTGTAGCAAAACTACAGCTCAGTGGAAGTGCTTGCAGCACTGCCCTGTTCCACACCTGGCCGAGGAGGGGCTCAGTGGATCGCTGCGATACGCTGCTGGCACCACAGCCAGCAAGCTGTGCACGCTGCTTCCAGCTAGAGCTGATGGCAGCGCTCCTTTATTTCTGCTGTCTGCTTCTCATTTGGACTGCGTGAACTTCTGGCCCTGCCTGCCCTTTGTGGCTGAGTTCCCATGAGCAATTGAAGATGCCTAGAGGTCACTTCAGGCTCACCATAAAGATGTTGCCATGTGATTGCCTTCAGTAAAATCACAAAAGGAATTTTTCCTCCTGCCTTGGACTAGGCACAGGCAAGAGAAACTTAGCTGCAGATTGGAAGAGAACTACTGTATTTAACTTCTGAACTGCTGATACTGAAAAAAAGTTTCCACAACTTTCCAGTCCAATAACAGTTGTTAAAAATCAATGTACGTGCACACATAAACCCTCCATGACCCAGTATTGCGTGATCATGAAGGAGACTGTGTATATCTAAAACTTCTGTGAAGACTTTTGGTGGAATATAAACTCAATATTGTACAATGTCACACCTGGGGAAACAGCAGTGTTACAGAACTCACCTGTTCCTCATCAACTACCACTGGTTCCACAGCTTAATGCAGAGAATCGCTGTTTTTAAACCAGCTGCCCAGTCATCTACAATGTCCCAAGTTAACCTCAGGCCCAGAAAACTTTTCTTTATGTAATATCGTTGTGAGAGAAGGGAAGGAAGGCAGGATGCACAAGCCCCATTTTGTTTTTTTGTCACGTGAAAATGGAAAGCTGAAGAGCAATTTCTTACACTGAATAGCAGAAATTGGTAAACTTCAGAAGGACACAACTAAACTGTGACTTCTTCACTTTAAACTTCTTCACTTTAACTTACACTGTTACAACTGTGAAGAAAATGGGAACGGGTTATACATTCCTCCCTAAACTTAATTTGGAATTTTGGCACAAGCAAGGGAGTACTCCACTTCGTTTGCAGGTGATTGTTGAAGCTATTAAGTACTCTTTCTCAGCAAACTGTTGAAAACTGTTGAAATCTGTTTTTGTCTGACGTGGCCTCTACATGTGTCCGCAGACCCCAGAGGTGGAGCAGCTGGGCAGGGTTGTGGAGCTGGACAGTGACATGGCAGACATCACCCAGGAGCTTCCCCAGGAGTCTGTTCTGGAAGATAACATGATGGAAGAGCAGGAGGCAGTGCCTGCTTCAACCCATATTGCATCAACGCTGGGTATTAACCCCCACGTCTTACAGGTGGGCGTCTTGTACTTCCCCCAAAAGGAGAGGACTTTGTGGTATCCCTCAGTAACTTCTCAGTTTGCCCCCCAAGGCTAGTTATGTACCAACTTGTAATAAACTGTTGCACACTAGACTTCTGCGTCTGGAGGAAATGTTTATAGATACAAGAAGTTGAAAGCTGACATGCAAAGTGTCTGAAGGCTAGAATTCGGATTTCAAAGTTCTGAAGTGATAACTACTATCTAGCTAGGATTGCCTCAAGCCTAGTTTGGAGAAAAGAACGTAAAAGGATAGCTGTTCTAGATTTTTGTTGTTGTTTTTGTGGTGGTGGTGGTTTTGGATGAAAGGATAACACCTTGAACACTTCTGGGCTTCTACCTGTATTTTTTTAATTTGTAAGGAAGAAATAGTCCTTGGCTTCTCAACTATTATGTAAGCTGAAATAGGAATAGAGCTAAGATCTAAGAAAACATGATTATCAGAACTCTTCATGCCCATCCTAACAAGTAGTGTGACAGTGGCTTAACGAGTCATTTGTAAATGTTCATCATCAACTGGCAACTTGCTTCTGTTTCTCCTCAACTGTGTGCTTTTACCTAAAACACTTATGGCATGGGCGTGCTGGTTGAATGCAATGTGTGGAAGTTACCTTTATTGGGAAAGGAGTTGATGAGATGGATAGAAGGATTGCTAACATGCAGGCTTGACTTCTCACCTCTTTAGATTATGAAAGCTTCCTTGCTTGCTGATGAAGATGACCTAGATTTGATCCTGGATCATCATCCTGGGAAGCAAGCTATAAAAATGGATACTTCTCAAGAGATCTGTTCTCCAAGGCTCCCTATTTCGAAAGCACAAGGACAGAAAAGATGCTCAGGTATTGTGGGAAACTACGTGTTGCATGAAGAACGAGTGCAATTCTAACATTAGTAGGCAAAATCCTGTTGCTGGCTGAATACCTGGCAGAACAGTTGTGTGCAGTGGTGGGTTAGCTTTGGCCAGCAGCAAGATGCCCACCCAGCTGCTCTCTTGCTCCTGTTCCTCAACAGGACGGGAGAAAACCGAATGGAAAAAGCTCACAGGTTGAGATAAAGACAGGAAAATTGCTTACCAGTTACTCCTGCAGGCATAACAGGCTTTTTTGACTTGAGTAAAGCTAATTATTGCCAGATAAAATAGATTTGGGTAGTGAGGGGGAATAAAATAACAAAGTGCTTTCTTAAACATCACCCCCTGCCCTTTCCTGGTCCCTGAATTGGATGGGCAGACCTGAAATGCACCTGTGGGTATGGGCCCAGCCCTGTTCCTTTCAGTAGTGATCAGTGTTTGCTTTTTCCAAGATGTTCCTGTTCTCGTGGTCTCACTATAACAGTATTCGTTAAATTAGCAATTTCTTTGAAAATCCCAAATTTTGGGGTGGGACTTAGATATGTACTGGTTTTGGTGTGTTACCACGTGCTTTAGTTTGGGTAATGCAAATGAGGCTGTGCATAGCAGGTTTCCTGGTCCTCAATACTGCAAGTAATTATGCTTAGCTGTGCGTTACCATCACAAATCAGGGTGAATATTTTCCCTGGCTGGTTACAAAGTACTGAAATACCTTTAAAATACCAGAAATGCGTGGCTGAAAAGTGAGCACCCATTCAGTTAAATATTCTTCCCTCTTCTTCCTTCTAGTTGGTGGGCTGCTGCAATCAAAATTTGCTAATCTCATTTGCCAACCGCCTGGCACTGCTGTGCAAGACTTCAAGGGACTGAGGACTTCGGGCAGTTCCCCCTCTGCTGCCCTTTGGTCGGCAGCTTCTCCACTAGCATCTGCATTCACTGTACCTCCCTCAGTCCCGGAGGTGCAGGTGAAGACAGTGGGTGTCCGCAGACAGCAGGGGCTAGTACCCCTGGACAAGTCCATCACCCACAGGAAGGGGAAGCTGCTGATGGACATGGCGCTCTTCATGGGGCGCTCGTTTCGTGTTGGCTGGGGACCCAACTGGACACTTGTCAATTGTGGAGATCGGTTAAGTAGGTCAAGCGAAGTGGAAGACACTCAGTGTGAGTCTGTGGAGTATGGATTCCTGCCTGCTCCGGTTGCTCCCAAATTGTAAGTAGTATTTTCCTTCAGGGTGGTTCTTCCATACTATCAGTGTTTGAAATAGTCCTGGTTTTAAGTCAGCATATTGTTAGGGTGTTCAGTGTAATATTCTTCCTATATAGAAGGGGTGCAAGATAGAAGATCATGTTTGTTAGGTGGATCTTTTATGTTGCTGCTTGTATTAAAGAACTGGAATATCATAATAAGAGTAGTTATTTATTAACATACAAATTACACAGTCATCCAATAAAGGTTTAAAGAAATAAAGTTCAAAACTGATGTCCAAGAAGCGTTCTGCTCTTTAGGACTTCCAAAAGGCCTGTTCAGCTGAGGTTCTCCAGCATATCTGGTTTGCTGGCAGAGTGAGGTGCTCTCACAAAATGCACTGAGTTACGGCGAGGAGTGCTAGTGCCTTTCGACTGCATTGAACTCAGTTCAGTGAGATTTATTTGCCAAAGTCTTGGTTCTGAATCCCGGGCTGTGTAACCAGGTTCTTTGTATATAGCTGTTGACTTTGGATCATCTGTCTTGTCATATGCGTGTCAAAATTAGGACAAGCAGCAAAATGCAACTGCTCTGTGATCGGAGTTGGCTCAGGTGGGAAATAATTCAGAGCATTGCTACCTGTGTTTCTTCTTTCTGCTCCAGACTCTCAGAATCTTCTTTCAAGGTTCATGTGGAGAAAGTGAGCTTGGAACAAAGGAAGATGGACAGAGACAAACAGTTGTATCTCATCCCTCTGGAGATAAAGCTGAAACACAGCACTGTCCATATGGATGAGCAGTGTCCTCTTCTAGCACCCAATCCTGGAGTTTCTGTTATTCATGACTATTCTGACTGGGTTAGAAAGGCATCCGAGGATCCGGCCGTGACAGAAAGTGAGTGTTGAATAATTCTTTTCACAGTGATGGCAATAAATCTGGAGAACTGCCCAGTTCAGATTAATTTCAAGTTACATCAGAGCAGTCAAATGTCAATAAAACATAAAAACCAACCGTACCTCAGCATTCTTTCTGAAAGCTTAAATGTGTGTGTTTGCATTTTGGGTGGCTGACATCCTGCATTGACTTGTAACGTGGTATCTTACAAGATTACACTGAAAACATTGTGACTCTTTTCTAAATATTTTTCTGGTTTTACTCCTTATGACTGGATAACTCTGTACTCACAGCCGTTGTGAAGCACTGGTGCTTGACGTGGACGTTATGTGAAGCAATCTGGGGGAACTTGAAGGAGTTGGAAGCCAGCCTGGAGGAGCCCAGTGAATACAACCTAGCCCTGGAACGCAGGAGAGCCTTCTCTCGCTGGCTGTCAGAGACTGCTGCGGCACGAATAGATGAGGAGGTCTCTTTGTCCCGACACGATAACCACGTGGAGGCCGTGTTCAGCTTCCTCACTGGGAGGAGAATTGGCGAGGCTTGCAGACTGGCACAGCAGTCAGGTAAGATGCTTGAGTCTTGTTTTTTTTCAGGGATGAAGTGGGAGGTAAAGACATAAAGAAAACTTAAACTTTGGGAGCTGCTAGTGAGTGGCGAGTCACTCTGAATACTGAGTTTTCCGTGTGAGATGTTAAGGTAGTCTGGCTTATCTTCTCCTGCAGGCAGATTGGGTTGTATTCATGGAGGCTTTTTTGTTGGTTCTCCTAGAGTTGGGAAGTGATGCTGTGTTGCATTTGGAACTATCTTTTCCATGGCATATTCTCTGAATGCTCTTTATTTTTAATTGAGCTTCTGTTAAGCTACTTATGTTTGTTTAAAAAAAAATGCATATTTTCAGACCCTAATAGCTAGTTTCTTCTTGGTCTCTTACATCAGCTCAAATCTCAATACTCTTCCGTTCATTTGGTGTTTGGGAACTCTGTCCTTCCTCTTCCTTTGTCTTCCTCCCATGTTATTCGGTGTTTATGGAGTGGCTTAATCCACAAGGAACTAGATAACTGTGCAGCTGTAAGCTGAGCAGAGGGCTCAGCAACAAGCAGCTGTGGCACAGCCGTGTCAGTGACGTGCTGTTGTCTCCTGTTCCAGGTGACCACCGGCTTGCTCTGCTCCTCTCCCAGCTAGCAGGCAGCCAGCCCCTCCGCGAGCTCCTCACCATGCAGCTGGTGGACTGGCACCGGCTGCAGGCAGACTGCTTCATCCAGGAAGAGAGGCTGCGCATCTTCGCACTGCTTGCAGGGAAGCCTGTAAGTTCTGCTCCACCGTTGTTCTGTCACTAATTTGACTTCCACTTCCTGACAGCAGTAAGGCCAGGTTGTAAGAGGCAGCCCTGGCACGTGCTGTGCAGCAGCAAAGCACAAGGTGTTGACCTGTTAGGTTTTTTGCTTGTTTTGCTCATGGGATCTCACTGTTGCATTTTGCTCCCTTTTGGTCTAGTACGTACCAACCATTGTGTGAGAAGTTTGACTTCAGTTAGTAATTTATTTCTTTAGGTGTGGCAGCTCTCTGAGAGAGTAAGCATCAACGTGTGCTCGCAGCTGGACTGGAAGCGCTGCATGGCTGTCCATCTCTGGTACCTGCTTCCTCCAACAGCTTCTATTTCCCAGGCCCTTGCCATGTACGAGTCAGCATTTCAGGTAGGTCAACATGCCTGGGTAAAGGAGATTTTACTCCGTACCTGCATGGAGACTTTTGTGAGCAGTCAAGTATTGCTGCTGAGGTGCTGTGTATGGATTTGTTACTTCAGTTGTCACAGCATCAGATTCCTTCACCCCTTTTGGTGATGAGTTTCTGCAGCAGTTCTCTTCAATAAGGATCTTCCTTTTCCCCTCTGTGTGATGGAAATAACCCCCTGGGGCTGGACATATTGGTAGTCTGAGTCACAATCTTGAAGCTTAGGACCTGCTCTTTAGGTTGTTGCGTTAGTGACTTATTTCAAGCATACCTCCCACTTGTTTTCAGCATTTCCAGGTGTTTGGCAGCTTGACAAAATTAGACCAGTGTGTAGCGACCACCAGCAGGAAGGCCATTTGCGCTAGGAATAGCCAGTCAGTTTTCCCTGTGAGGTGGTAAATACACGGCTGCCTGCTAAAATAGCCATTGCCAAACCACCTGCCCTCTGTTACACTTCTTGTTCCTGCAGCAAATGAGGAAGCTGTCCTACAGGCAGTGCGTGGCTGTGTGTTACGCAACCTTTGTTTATTGCTGTACGCTGGAAAGAACAAGTTTCAGTTTTAGCATGTCTTGAACTGAAGATAATGCTACTAGGTTAGAGTGTGGGGGTGGTTTCCAGTGCCTGGTAAAATGTCTCCTGCCAACTCTGCGTCCAGTGCTGCCACTAAGCTGTCAAAACTCTGCTTCAGAGAGAGAAAAGTCTTGCAGAGATGCACCATCTTTCATCAAGTCATATGGGGTTTTCCAGCTCTAAAACTCTTCAAGAATATGGGTGGTATATGTGGGAGAACTGAGTGTCTCTCCACACAGTGGCTTTTAAAAGTGCAGTGTGAGATGCAGTTAAACCTCCAAAAGCACTTTGCATTTATTTTTTTCTTCTTAGTATTGTGTTAGTATGTAATTGCGATGTAGGCTTTAAACTCAGATGGACTAGGGTGTACCTTCTGCTCTGGAGCAGAAAGCCTGCTCATCAGTCTGCTGAGCTCTGTGGCATTCAGAATGCCTTGTGTTCAAAGTATTGTCTTTAAACTATTTGTTTAGAACACACCAGAGTCTGAAAAATACGCCTGCTGCCCCCTGCCTCCTTACCTAGAAGGTTCTGGTTGTGTAATCGAAGAAGACGATAATGCAGGAAGACCTCTGAGAGACGTCTGTTTCCATTTGTTAAAGCTCTACAGTGACAGGTACGTGGGTAAATGGTTCACAAACTATTCAGAAAAACTTTGTGAAGGCAGTGACTAATGGGGTTCCCAAACTAGGGGTATGAAATCAACTTCAGTGTTCACTGAACCACTTTGAAATAGTCAAAAATCTGCCTTGAGTGCACAGCATCACAGAATGTGCTGCTGCTGTCGCTGCTGGTGGTGTAGATGATTAAACTCAAGTTTAGGAAAACATTTGCTTTTTTCTTTTCTTACGTGCTTTCTGCAACTTTCTGCAATAGTCTTACCTTCATTGTAGTTGTCTTTACTTCAAGACATTGAGAAATCTGCAGGAGGAGCATGTACAAAATAAAAGGTGGTGGCAGTCTAGATTCAGCAAAAGAAAAGAGCAAAAAGAAAAGAGCAAAAGGATTTTAACTGTTGCTCTCATCTTAAATATATATATTTATATATATATAAAACAATAAATCCACACAAGTTTCATAATAATTGGAGGAGGGGGAAGGACAGGAACTAAATGGCAGCAATATTTCTGATTTTGTTTGGACACAGTTATTTATGTTGCAAATATTTTTCTCTACAGGCACTATGACCTTGACCATCTGCTGGATCCAAGAAGTATAACATCCGACCCTGTAGACTATCGTCTCAGCTGGCACCTGTGGGAGGTGCTCAGAGCCCTGAACTACACCCACCTCCTCAAGCAGGGGCAGGGAGTGCTGAATGCCAGCTACGCTGCCCAGCTTGAAAGCGAAGGCCTTTGGGAATGGGCTGTTTTTATACTGCTGCACGAGCCTGATACTCAGTGAGTAAAAGCTTTTCTTTGTTATTTACAGTGCCAAAAACACACATAAATTGTTCTGTTTTCTAGACATGGCATGTATACCGTAATTACCATAGCTTCTCTCATGATGTTGGAGCTGCAAGCTGGAGAACCCAATGCCAACTGTAAAAAGTGTCAGGTTACACAGTGGTGTGCATAATTCTGCTTAGTTCCGTGTCTTGTTAGATGTTGAGTAGCATTGTACTGTAACAGCTATAACTCCTGAACTGTGCCGTAGAAACAGATCTAGAATATCAAAATAGGTGAGATTTGCTTATCTTCTCTGGCTCAGGAAGCTTACTACATCCAGGAACTTGGCCTGAAAACATGATGAATGCAAAATATTGCATCTATTCTAATTGGAGCTGAACAGAAACAAGTGTGGTTTGAAGGGATACCTTGTGAATCACAAAAATACATGTTTTGCTTCTATTGTGAAATACATAGTGAACAAAAAATTGTCTTAAACTTGTAAATAATGTAAATAATGGCCTCATTTGTGGAAGGGTGTCTCTTGCTATTAGTGTTTACAGTTGCAATTAATACGTTGCATCAGATTTTTTCTTCCAGCAATAACTTCAAGTAAAGCTTGTTTATTACTTCTAGGGTCATGAGTCATATTAAAACAGTCTTAAGCTACAACACTAACGATGTTGCAAAGCACTAGTGATGACCTCTTTCTTAGTGTGTCACCTGTGTTGAAGTAATGCAGTTGGTTGTGGAACTTTTTGTAGTATCTAAAGTAAGACCACTTAAGACCTGGCGAGGCTGGCTCACCACCTGTAATGCCTCTGCTGTAGCCAGTAAGGGCAGTGGAGTCCCCTGCTGCTGCTTTCAGTCGCCAGTTACTTGTGTTGAGGTGCAGCTTCTGGTGGTGGGACTCAAAGGACTGCGTGCTGGAATAACGACCTGCTCTCTCTTCCCACCAGCATACGGGAAAAGGCAGTGCGAGAACTCTTACACCGGCACTGCGTGCTGTCCGAGACACCCGAATCCTGGGCCAAGGAGACCTTCCTGACACAGAGGCTCTGCGTCCCTGCCGAGTGGATTCATGAAGCAAAGGCTGTGCGAGCAAGGATGGAGGGTGACCGGCATAAAGAAGCCCTCTTCTTGTTCAAGGCTGGGCACTGGAACCAGTGTCACAAGCTTGTTGTCAGGCACTTAGCCTCAGGTGAGTCTATTCCTGATTTTTCCCATTCTGAATGGTACACATAAATAGAATAGGAACAAAAGTCATTGGGTTTTCAATAACGTGAAGCAGTAGGACACTTTCTAGCAAGAGGGGTCAGTACAGAGTGGCTGGCTGTTTCAAAATAGCTCTCGTGTGGTACCTGGCACGATGATTCTTCACTGCAAACACGTGAGAAGGGTAGTGCTTAACCTTCTGCACACTCACCTTCCTGTGCCAGCAGTGCCTGGGGAACAAGGGCAGCAGTAGCATTCCTGGAGTGCTGATCCTATGCGTGTCCCTGTTGTAGGAAATGGAATGGCCTTACGCTTGTCTTTTGTAGGTCATAAATCAGGTAAACACTTGTGGTCATGGCTGACAGTCACGGAATTAGGAAACTGACCGTGCAGCAGACAGCTGTTTTCTTTAATAATCAATATCATTGACTTGGTAAGAAACCCCATTGCTCAGTTATTTGTTTGCTCTCTTTAGATGCTATTATTAATGAGAACTACAAGTACCTAAAAGGATTCCTGGAAGACCTCTCCCCTCCCGAACGCAGCGTGCTCATCCAGGACTGGGAGGTGGCAGGGCTGGTCTATCTGGATTACATTCGTGTTATCGAGATGGTTGATAGGATTCAACAGGTAACAAACTGAAGTGGTGGTTTTCTTTCCTACCGTTTGGAAGCTCATGCAGAGTCTTGTTGTTAGAGAAACCTTTTACTCGCTGTTCATTGCTAACTCAGTGTTTCTGTTACAGACACTAGCAGACAATTTCATCATCTCTGAAAATATATAGAGAGATGGTGGATAATGTGAAAATAAGATGTGGTCTCTGCCCTGAAAACGTGTTGTTATGTAGCACGGCAGTGAGATAAGTGAGGAACAAAACTAGCAGTTAGCTAATTAACGGGCAGTCTGTGTGTCGGTCCCATTTAATTCAGTTCCAGACTTCTTGTTTCCCTGCTTAAGGCGTTGAGTTCAAACAGGCTGTAGCATGTTGTCTGCTGTCAGACGGATTCAGCTTGGAATGAACTCAGGCAGCCCACGAGTAGCGATTCTTGTAGAAGGCTTTGGGTGCCTCTGGGGCTGACTGTCTTCTCTTACTTTCAGCTGGATTGTTCCCCATACGAGCTGGAGCGTTTGCATACCAAAGTGACTTCGCTGTGCAACAGGATAGAGCAGATACAGTGCCGCAACGCGAAGGACCGGCTGGCTCAGTCAGGTACGGTACCACCAATATCGAGCACCCTGCTGCAAAAGGCAGTTTTAAAACTAAAGCCAGTTGAAAACCTGATCCAGCTAGCACTGGCTGTCGCCCAGGCTGCCGGTGTCTGTTTCTTTGCCTGTGCAGAAAAGGAAGCCTGGAGCTGGTGAAGTGAGCTGTGTTTTGCTTTAATGGTTCCCGTACATGCAGCTACTGTTTCTTTGTGACAAACTGTCTTTGTTTCAGGCAGTTTTTGTTACCTGGCTAATTAGGCTTCCAGTGCCTCGTCTCCTAAAGCTGTCTCTGGTTAAACAGTGAAGTGTCTTGTCCTTACTTAGTGTTACAGTGCCAAATAAAAGGTGAGCTTACCTGCAGAAAAACATCTGCTCTGAGGAATAAGGCCAAATGTTGATTATGCTCAGGGAGGAAGTCTGGAGATGAGATTCACTGCTGGAGCTGAGAAAAGACAAAGTCATTGCAGGGCATGGGTTCACCAACCCAGCCAAATGCCTTTGCTCAAGAATTGGCTCTCGAGTTGTAGTTAAGTGCATTCCTCAACAAGGTGTAAGCTCACAGGTGTTCACACTCTAGCTCCCATTGTGGTGTGGGCTGTGCACAAACACTGACCTTCCTGCTCTCTGCAGACATGGCCAAGCGCATTGCTAACCTGCTCAGGGTGGTCCTCAGCCTGCAGCACACCCCGGAGCCCGTCTCCGACTCCATCCCTGCTGTGCAGCGCGTCCCCCTTCGCCTGCTGGCTCCCCACATCGGACGGCTGCCGATGCCAGAGGACTATGCCCTGGAGGAGCTGCGCAGTCTCACCCAGTCGTACTTACGGGAGCTGACAGTAGTGACTCAGTGAGGACGGATCTCTTCACGGACAGACAGGTTTTTACCATTTGCTCACCCTTTCCCTGCTCTAAGGGTAAGCATTCCCTTGGCGGCAGCCTCCAGCCACACCGGTTTTCCATAGAGGCATAAAGTGGCTTTAGTTCCGTGGGTTATGGCAGGAATTTTTGTAACCTGGGGGACCGGTGAGACCCAGCTGGGCCTTGCTGGCTGGCACCCTCAGCTACATGACACTTTCCGAGAATTAATAAAATCCCTCTTGTAGAACCTGACTGCAGGTGAGGTTGTGCCTGTGGAGGGGGTTCAGAGGGGGCTTCATCTCCTGGCAGATCCGTTTTAGTCCTTGCTTGCGGCACAGAGGGATGGTGAAGCAAGTTCTGGGACAATTTGTCCTGGGCGTGCCCGTATCAGCGGGGCTGCGCCTGTTACTGCCGAGCCTTTGGTACCTGAACTGACCAAGGATAAGCTTTAACTGGGGCTTTATGTTAAACGTTTGCTCTGGGGGTGGGGGGTGGGAGAAGAAACTAACTTCAGAAGACTTGTCTTTGCCTGCGTTCTCTTGCTGAGTTGGAGACCCGCAAGTGTGGTGTTTCTCATTTCTCCATCCTCCATCTCCAAAACCCAAGAAAGCTGCTTCCCCGCCTCAAGAGGGGGAGCTGACACCTACGTGTGTGCCTTACGGTGTGCTCTGCGCTGTCCACGCCTCCGAAGACAGACCTCCGGGCCCCACACGCATGTGTTGCCACCATGCAGTAAAACACAGGAGCTTCTCCCAGCACCCGCCGTGCTTCAGGACTCCAGGCCAGGCGCTTCTGGTCGGAGGGGGCAAATTCTGCACAAGTTCTGCCAAAAGGTTGGTCACGCGGCCCAGGAGCTCCGGGCTGCCTCTTCACAGCCACGCGTGAGGCAGGTGCCCGTGCAGACAAGCACCGTGGTGCTCTGCCCTGCACACAGCTCTGGTGTGAGCCAGCACCAGGCTGCCCCAGGGGCACGGTGCCCGCGCAGCCCCTCCGACCGACGCGCGTAGCCGGGAGCCTGCCGGCACCTCTGTGCTTGCTGAGTTACATCGGGTGCAGCCGCCATCAGCATAAGAACATCCCGCGAGTGAACAGCTGGCAGTGTCAGTCTGCTCTAGTGTGTACAGTCTTCGCCGTTACTGTGTTTAGAAACCGACTATTTTTGGAAGAAAAAAAAGCTGTCTATTGGTCTGCTCTGATTGCAGGGTTACTGCAGCAGCGCCTCCTGCCTCAGCTAGCCAGCCGCTGGGGGCAGCGGCCCCGAGCCTGCTCGGTGCTGCTTTGCATTGGCTCGTTGAAGGTCTTTATGCATGAGGATTATGTAAAGGTTTTTATTAAAAGTTATAAATAAAATGATCTAGATTATTTTCCTGTCTTTTTGAAAACAATAAATAAAATGTTTATAGTATTCCCACGGTTTTCTTTGCTTCTTAATAAGACTCCAGTTCCACAGGCGCGTGTCCCGTGGTTTGTCTCACCTGAGTGGTTTGGGCTCGGTGGTGGTGGGCAGGGGCTGGCTCCTTAAGAAGGTCGGATCCTGGGCTGGATCCTGAGAGAAGGGAACGAGTGTGGGGAATATCTCAGTCATTTTCTCAGGCAGGAACTCCTGTGAAGCTGATTTATTTGCAATTGCAAGGGCAGGTGACCTGCAAGCAGGAGTGCCCAGCAAAAGTACCTCTATGCCTCCACAATCACTTTGGAGTATGCGATGTTAGTGGAATTTCCCACTGCAAAAACATCTTTTATTACAAAAACACAGCTTTGTTTCTCACACGAGGCAAACATAAGGGCTGGAAGAAAGGATGGGTGAGCTGGGAGGAATGGAGAGGCTGTGAGCATGCGGGGGTGACATGAGGAACATAGATATGTACACGTTCAGCTCCGATACCCGTGAAAGGTCCTGGCCACGGGGAGCTTCCTGCAGAGCCTTGGAGGTGAGCAAGATCCCCTCTGTCTGCCTTGGAGCAGGGGGGGCCGGGCAGCCTCGCCTCCATCCCCAGAAATGCGATTGGGAAGGTTTGGACAAGGCGATCTCTGGGGATCGCAGCCACCTGCAGCTCTGACGGGTGGGAGCACTGGCCCTGAGCAGGCCCCTCCACCTTGGGCTGAACTTTTGGACTTGTGGATCATTTCTTTTAACAAAAGTTCAGTGCCCAGCTGCAGTCGGGAAGGGGATGGACAAGGAGCAAACAAACCCGTGGTGGTGTGGTACCCACACCGGCAGTGCCTGCGCCCAGCCCATCAGCGTGGTGCGACCAGAAGTGGTACTGAGGGGAAGAAAGTCCTTGGGATTGCTGCGGGGAGGTGAGGCAGAAACCACGTACAGCTCAGGGCGAGCAGAAGGCCGTGCTTCACCGTGCTGCATGGAAGCTGGAACGGCTTCAACAAGGGACCAAAGGCCCGCGGGTCTCCCCCCAGAGCCCCGTGCCCCAAATCCCTCGTCCTGGACACGGGTTTCCAGGGCCCCACTCTCGGGCTGGGCGCTCAGGGCCAGCGCTGCAGCAGCTTCGCCCTGCGTAAAGGTGACACCGGCCGCAGGGAGCCGGGTCGCCGCCTTCGCCTCCTTCCATTACGGTAATTGCCTCTCTGCAAGCCCAGCTGCTGCCCTGGCGCTCACGGCGGGCCCCGGGGAGCAGCGCGGCTGGGGCCGCAGGCAGGGGATGAATAATTCACCGCCTGGAAACAAAACCTCCGGCCTTAAAACCGATCGGGCTCTGCTTGGCATCTGCTGCCTGGGATTAGCATAGGAAGGGTGCCAAGGGGGTGCCGCGGGAGGAGGTGAGTGGCACAGGGACCCCGCTGCCACTCGCTGCTTTGCCTCCTGTATCCAAAATCCCCCCAGCACCTCGGGTTGTCCCGCAGGGAGGCCAGGAGGCACCGCTCGCTCTCTGCAGCTCCCTGGGGAGGGGAAGCGCAGAGGGGGGCGCCGGTCCCTGCTCCCCTGTAACCAGTGGCAGAACGGGCAGGAATGGCACAGAGCCGCACTGGGGGGGTCGGAACGGACACAGGGAAAAATTTCTGTACCATGAGGGTGGCCAAACGCTGGCACAGACTCCCCAGAGGTGGTTCCACCCGCGGGGTCCGCACCCACCCACCCGCCACTGCCTCCATCACCACCCTTAGTGCTCTCCAGGGGACCCAGGTGGGGTGCAGCTCAACCTTCCTCCTCCTCCTCCTCCTCCTCTTCTTCCTCCCACCTCAGCCACCGGCTCCCTGCCAGCCCCGGGGTGCACGTGGTGTGGTCCCAACCACCCAGCACCAAGGGGCTCAGCAGTGCGGGCACAGACCCCGGGCAGGGCAGCAGAGGCTGCCTGCAGGTCGGTCACCGTTGGGCAAGCTGCAGGGTTTGTTCACTGCTGGCCATCGCTGGCCTCCCTGGGGCCGAGTTTGGGCTTATCACACCTTTATCCCCGTACAAAACCCTTTGGGGCACCTCTCGACCGTCGTTTTCGGCCGTGTGCCTTCCTCACGTGCCCGTGTCGGGGCAGCCTCCGTCCCCAGCCCTGACGTCAGCCAGCGCCGAGCCCTTAAAGGCAGCACCAAAACCCTGCCCAGCCCCGGGAGATGCCACACGAGGAGGGGCTGGATGGCACAGCCCGCACACACCGCAGGTGACACCGCGATGTCCCCAGCGCCCGGCTCCTGACGGCCCCGGCAGCACGAGGATGGAGCCGGGCGCTCGCCTGCCCGCGTGGCTGCTGGCGCTCGGCCTCGCCAGCACCGTCCTGGCCCCAGGTAAGCGCCTGGGGAAGGTGTCAGTGCCGGGGATGGCACCTGCCAGCCTGAACTGGGACCAGCAGGGCCCCGGTTCAATAAACTGGGTGAGCAGAGCAAACCCCCAGGAGCTGCAGTTGGTGGGCAGGGTCTGCCTGGAGCCCCCACTGCCTGGTCCCAGCCCCGGGGGCTCTGGGGATTGGGGACTCACCGTGGGCTGTGCCGCAGCTCTGTCACCCCCACGGAGCTGCCCAGGCTCCGGCACTGCTGGCAGCGGCTCTGTAAGCACATCTCGCCCGCTGCCTGCAGCCCGTGAAATGCAACCCAGCTCGTCCAGCTTCCAGCAAAGCCAGGACGGGCACCGGCTGCTGCCCTGGCCTAGGGGCTCTCATTAGCCAAGAAACGGCCCTAAAGAGGGGCAGGGATGGGGGACAGATCCCTTCTCCACACCCCTGTGTTTTTTGGGGTGCTTCCTCCCCCAGGAGCCAGAGCTCCTCCTGGCTTTGGTGGAAGCAGGAACAGGAATAATAGAAATAACAGGAATCATGGAAATAACAGGAATCATAGAAATAACAGAAATATTTGGCAATTAGGAGAAGGATTTGTTCAATGGCATGGAGCTGGGACAGGGGCGTCAGGGTGGTGTTAGGGAAAGGTTCTGCACCCAGAGGTGGTCGGGCACTGGGACAGGCTGCCCAGGGATGTGGGCATGGCACCGAGCTGGACTCGATGATCCTTATGGGTCCCTTCCAACTAGGGATATTCCATGGTTCTATAGTTCTAAGTGTTTGAACAATGCTCTCAGACATAGGGTCTGATTTTTGGGTGCTGCTGTGTGGAGACAGGAGTCGGACTCAATCCTTCTGGGTCCCTTCCAGCTGGGGAGATTCTGAGATTCTTTGATTCTGTGATTCTGTGAAATAACAAATAATTTTTGGGGTTGGACTGCCAGAAATACGGGATGAGGAAGGGGGGGGAGACAGTGCACGGGGCTGTCACGGGCACGACCTCGACTCAGCTTGGACAGCATGGAGGGTGGCGAGGGAAGGGAAAGTGGGGACTGGACTGGGGGGCACTGGGGTCCCAGCAGCAGCACTGGGCAGGGCCTGGTGGGGTCCCAGCCGTGGGGAGGGGGTCGGTGCCCCCGTGCTCACCATCACACCCCCCCACCCCGTGCCGGGTCCCGCAGGCTGCGGGGGCGCGCAGGGCAGGCTCGCCCACAAGCTGCTCCACGACCTCTTCGCCAACTACTCCAGCGCCCTGCGCCCCGCGGAGGACACGGACCGGGCGCTCAACGTCACCCTGCAGGTCACCCTGTCCCAGATCATTGACATGGTGAGCACCGGCACCGGCACGCCTCTGTCCCCATCACCAGCACCCCTCTGTCCCCATCACGTCCCCTGGCACCTCGTGCCTGGGCTCTGCTCTGCCGCTGGGTCCTGCTCCAGCCCCGGGATGATGCTCAGCCCCCCAAAGCAGCTCAGGCCCCACAAAGCCAGCCCAGCTGCCCCAAACTCAGATCAGATCTCTTGAAATCAGCTCAGACCCCCTAAATCAGCTCAGACAGCTGAGAAAGAGCTCAGACCTCTCAAAACCAGCTCAAATGCCTCAAAACCATCCCAGCCACCCCAAATCAATCCAGACCCCTCAAAGCCAGTCCAGCAGCTCCCCAAATCAGCTCAGACCTCTTGAAACCAGTTCAGATGCCCCCCCAAAACCAGCCCAAACCCTACAACCTCAGCACAACCCCCTGGAAACCATCTCAGCCCCTCAAAGCCCTTGCGGACACGGGGCGGGGGGGGGCTGCAGGCGGTGCTGGGGCCGGTGCCCGCGCCCACCCTCCTCCCTCGCAGGATGAGAGGAACCAGGTCCTCACCTCCTACCTGTGGGTCCGCCAGGCCTGGCTGGACGCCCACCTCACCTGGGACAAGGACGCCTACGGCGGCATCGACAGCATCCGCATCCCCAGCAGCTACGTCTGGAGGCCGGACATCGTCCTCTACAACAAGTGGGTCGCGCTCGCCCCGACCCGGGGGGGCTCCAGGGGGGCATCGCAAATTCGGGGCTGGGGGAAGGGGTGCCGGTGGGGGTGAGGCCATCATCCTTGCTGGGCTGGGGGGACTGAGGGGCTGTCAGCAGGCGTGGGATCACCACAAGGGACAGGGACACTCCGGGAGGGTAGGGGGATGCTGGGGGGGTGCAGTGTGGGGGTCCCGCACCAGCCCCCAGCCCCACTGGGGCTCGGTGCCAGGGCAGCTGCCCCACGGCCGCCCCTGCCCCAGCGCCGACGACCGGTTCGGGGGCTCGATGGAGACCAACGTGGTGCTGCGCTCCGACGGGCACATCATGTGGGACTCGCCCGCCATCACCAAGAGCTCCTGCAAGGTGGACGTCTCCTACTTCCCCTTCGACGGGCAGCAGTGCCGCCTCACCTTCGGCTCCTGGACCTACAACGGGAACCAGATCGACCTCCGCAACCGGCTGGACGCGGGCGACCTGACGGACTTCGTGGAGAACGTGGAGTGGGAGGTGCTGGGCATGCCGGCCACGAGGAACGTCGTCACCTACGGGTGCTGCTCGGAGCCCTACCCCGACGTCACCTACACGCTGCTGCTCAAGCGGCGCGCCTCCTTCTACATCTTCAACCTGCTCCTGCCCTGCGTCATGATCTCCTTCCTGGCGCCCCTGGGCTTCTACCTCCCGGCCGACTCGGGGGAGAAGGTGTCGCTGGGGGTGACGGTGCTGCTGGCCCTCACCGTCTTCCAGCTGCTGGTGGCGGAGAGCATGCCGCCGTCGGAGAGCGTGCCGCTCATCGGTGAGCCCTCGAGGGGCTGGGGGGTGCTGGGGACGGGGCCCTCGTGGCGAGGGGGGGGTCCCTGCCCTTGCCTCTGCCCCTCAGCGCCACCGCCCGCCTTGCAGGGAAGTATTACATTGCCACCATGACCATGATCGCCGCCTCCACTGCGCTGACCATCTTCATCATGAACGTCCACCACTGCGGGCCGGGGGCCAGGCCGGTGCCACCGTGGGCACGGCGCCTCATCCTGCACCACCTGGCCCGCGCCCTCTGTGTCTGCGAGGTGGGAGAGAGCTGCAGCAGCCCCCGGCGGGTGGGCACGGGCGGAACGGGGCCGCAGGAGCCCCCCGGGGTGGGCACCCAGCCGGGGCCGTGTCCCCGCGGCCACTGCCTGTGCCACCACCATGTGCTGCTGAGCAGCGTGGGCTACATCGCCGGCTGCTTCCGACGCCACCGAGCCGCCCAGCGCCGTGCTGGGGAGTGGAAGAAGGTGGCCAAGGTGATGGATCGCTTCTTCATGTGGGTCTTCTTCATCATGGTCTTCCTCATGAGCGTGCTGGTCATCGGCAAAGCCGCCTGATGGCACCACCACACACAGCACCCCGGGTGTCCCATGGGTGGCTCAGCCCTGGTACAGCCGGGGGCTCTGGGGCAGGCACAGCAGGGACCGTGGGGACAGATGGGGGCTCCAGAAGTGCTGGGGAGGTGCTGGGAGCCCCCCTGTGCCAGGGGGCTGAGCCTGGGGGTCCTGGCTGGGGTAAGCTGCTGGTGTTTGATGCACTGTGCCCCACAGACCCGGGTGCAGAAATCAAAGTGGGAATAAACCCTGCAGCGTGCATCTCCTGGCTTCTGCCTCCTGCCTGGGGTTTGCTCCTGGGGAGCCCATTCCCTGCTGAGCTCAGCCTCAGGGGCTTCTGGAGAAAGATGGGGACAGAGCACAGCCAAGTGCAGATGAGTGGGGGCACCAGTGACAGTTCCCAGGGCCACCAGCGTGCTGCTGGTGCAGGGTGTGCGTGCAGCATGCGGGGAGAAACACGGCTGAAGAGGAATCCAGAGCACAAACCGAGACTTGATGTGGGTCGTGCTCACGCATGAGCCCCCCCAGGCTCCTGCAGCCCCTTTCCCAGCCTGGCCACGTCCCTCTGGGGGCCAGCAAAGCCCAGCGCGTTTGGTGACCACCTCTTGTGGCCAGTGCCAGCCCCATCCCTGCTGTGTTTGACCCCGGAATGGGGAAATGAAGAGCTGCACCCCGTGAAGGCTGCACCCTTTAATGGGCTGAGCCCGAAGGAGCTTCGTGGGCCTGTCCTGGTGCTTGACCCCTTGCTCGGGGCCAGAGGAGCCCACCGACCCTGCAGGACCAGCGCTCCCAGAAGGGCAGCGAGCAGCAGCGCTGCCTCCAGCGGGCCCTCACCCACAGCCACAGCCTGGCACAGGTCTCCTGCAGGCACTGCCCGGCCCGGCACAGCCCCACGGCCACTCGGGGCCGGACCCCGCCTGTGGGCACCCAGCAGGGCCCCAGGGGGCTGCTCCTGCGGGGGCTGCTCCGCTCCGGCTCCTTTGGGATGCTCCTGCCTGGATCCCCCGGGGTGCTCCCGTCCGGCTGCAGCAGGAGGCTCCGGGCCGTGTCCGTGTCCGTGTCCGTGTCCGTGTCCGTGTCCGTGTCCGTGTCCGTGTCCGTGTCCGTGTCCGTGCCCAGGCACCACTGCCACCCCCCGGCACCGGTACCGAGGATCTCCAGCCGGACACGCACCTTCACGGAGGTCCGGGGGTGCTCCCGGAGGGGCTCCCTGGGGGGCTCCCGGCGCTCTCTCTGCTGCCGGGGGGGTCCCGGGGGTCCCGCCCGTCCGCCCCCCGCCGCCCCCCGCCGCAGCGCCAGCACCGCCCGCAGGAGCCGGCAGCGGCGCTCGGTGGCGGCCCGGGAGCGGCGAGCGGCGCGCAGCAGCTCCAGGATGGGGTCCGCCGGGGTCGCCCCCCCGGGGGGCGAAAGGGGCCGGGGCTGCTCCGAGCCCTCGGGGCTCCGCGCCCCGGTCCCGGGGAGGCGCTGGAAGCACGGCCCCGGGGGGCGGCGGGGGTCGGAGCCCCCCAGGAGGGGAGGTGGAGGAGGAGGAGGAGGCGGCTCCGGGGGGGTCGGGGGGCTGAGGGCGGCCAGCTCGGCCAGGGCGCCCGGCCAGGGCTCCGGGAAGGAGTAGAGGGAGCACCGCGAGGAGGAGGAGGCGGCCAGGGACAGCAGGGAGGCCATCGGTGCCAGGCTCGTCCTGCGGGAGGAGATGGAGATGGAGGAGCCCCCGCTGCACCCCCTGCCCTGGGGGGGGACCTGGGGGTGGCCCCAGCCCCGAGCCCTACAGCCCCTGGGGGGCCGGGGTCAGCCCGGGCAGTGCTCACCCCATGTCCAGTCCCGGTGATACCGTCCCCGCTGCTGCCTCCATCCGCAGAGAAGCTGCTGGGGACAGAGCGGGTGAATGGCCGGGAGCCCCCCCAGCTCAGCCCCCTGCCGGGGGGTGCCAGCTCTCGGGGTGCCCAGTGCTGGTGGGGACCCACTCACCGCTCCGCTCCTTCTGCGGGGCTCTCCGTGGCTGCCTCCGCTTCCTCAGCCTCCGCCAGTTCCTCTGCATCAGCCCCAAGTAGATGGGTGAGGTGGGGGGGCAGCCCCCAGCACCCCCTGCCCCAAATTTTGTCACCTACCCGCAGCCGCCGCAGCCACAGCGCGGTGGACACCAGGCTCAGCCGCAGCAGCAGCGGCAGCAGCGGGAGCAGCTCGGACGGGGGGGGGATGCCAGGGCCCCCCATGGCTCCGGCGATGCCACAGGTCCCCAGGCGGCGTGCACAGGCCTGTGGCACAGAGCCCCGAATTTCATGAGCCACAAGAAGGGCTCAGCACGGATGCCAGCGGTTGGGAGAGGAGCCCCCAGCACGGGGACGGCACCACCAGCACCCACAGCATGTCCAGGGGCTGAGCACCCCCACCCCCTGAGCCCCCCATCCTGTGCCAGGGTGCTGCCCGCGCATGGGGACGCTGCCCACGGGTGCTGGGGTGCCACAGGAGGGGCGCAGCCTGCTTCTGACCCCACTTCTGCAGGGCTGCCCCCCCCACAGCCAGCCTTACCGAGCTCCCCGGCCCCCCCACGAGCCGGAGCCCAGCGGGATGGTGCCACGGTGCGATGCCCACTGCCCGCTCCCACCCCTGCGGGGCCCCCGTTGGGGCACGGCGCGGTGCACACGCACCCCCCTTTGTGACACCACGCAGTTCTTCTCCCTCCTTCCAGCCCCAAACGCAGCTTGGATGTAGATGGGAGCCCCTCGATGCCGAACGCCGGGTCCAGCAGGAACCCACCCCATGTCCCCCCTGCCTCCTCCTGGTCTCCCCCCTAAGCCCTCCCAGGCTGTGGGGTGGCCGGGCCCGGGCTCGTCCTGCAGCTGCTGGAATTTCCCTTCCGTGGGGTTTGGTTCCTGCACTGAGAAGCAGGGCGGTGGCAGCTGGGCAGGGCAGGCTGCAGGCACCATGTCGTGCAGAAAATGAAAGCAGGCGAGCAAGCAGCAGCTCCGGGTCTGCCCCTTTCCTGTTTTCTGTTTTGCAGCTCCGGTTTCAGCCCTGGCCCTGCACAGGGCCCCCGGGGCCTGCTGGGCTGGGACACCCACCCGCAGGGACACCCGTGGGCAGGGGCACCCACCCGCAGGGACATCACCGCCGGGAATGCCACCAGTACAGGGACACCACCGGGACAGGGACACCACTGGTATGGGGACACCTCCTGGGGCACCGGGATGGGAGCCTGGGGGCTGCTGCCTGCCCGGCTGGTGGGGAGCGAGGGCAGCTCTGCAGGACCCCAGGGGACTTGGGGGGTCCCCCCGGGGGGGTGCAGCCCTGGGGCTGTCAGGGGGCCCCGTCCCCATGCCGCAGGCAGGGCTGGCACCCCGGGGTGTCCCTCATCGCCTCGGGGGCTGCTCCCTGCCTGGGAAAGCCGCTGTCCCTCCTGAGCCAGGGGGATACGGGGTGACCCCTTATGGGATGTTTTTGCACCTGATGGCCGCCCTTGTCCCTGATGGTGAACGGCCCCACACGGGCACGTCCCAGGCTCTCCCTCCTGCAGCGCTCGGAGGCTCCTCCTGAGGCTTCCCCAACCCCTGTCCCCACAGAGCCGGAGGTGCCATGGGCCTAAGGATGATCCCGCGGCTGCGCTGGGCATGGCTGTGCCTCGGGGCCCTGCTGGCAGCCCCCTGGGTGAGTGGGGGCCCTGCAGTGCGGCACCCCCACCCCGCTGCCCCTGGTGCTGGTTCCACGCCATCCTGCTGCTTTTGCTTTTACTTCGCTTTGCTGCCACTGTCCCCGTGCCAGGGCTCGCTGTGGGTTCTGCCCCGAGCCATGTGGGTGCTGCTCACCCTCCTGCTGCTTGCCTCTGCAAAGGCAATTTCTTGCATCCCTCCAGTGCCTGGGGAGCCCCAAGGAGTGCAGTGCTCCGGCTCGGGCAGGGGCAGAGATCCACAGCAGGGCAGGGGAATGCCATGGGATGTGTGGGCGCAGCTAACCCTGTGCATGGCATGTGGCACCTGGGGAGGGGGCTCCAGCACCCAGCGTGCACCCCACACAGCCCCGTTCCCTCGCGCAGACGAGGACCCCCCAGTTCCTGATGGACATGAGCCACGACGCCTTTGATGACCAGTACGAGGGGTGCACGGAGGCGATGGAGGCGGTGGGGCCGGCGCTGCTGGCGCAGGAGCAAGCGCGGGGCAAGTCCAGGCTCTTCGGCAGGGTCTGGGCACGCGCCGGGGAGCGGTGGCAGCAGGTGAAGGGCTCGCTGGCTGCCCGCCTGCCCCCCGGCTTCAAGGATGAGTACGGCCAGGCCGTGATCGCCTACACGGACAACGGCCTGCACCACTTCTTCAACGCGGCCATGCGGGCGGCCGGGCGGTCGCGGGCCGCCTACAACGCCAGCTTCCCCTTCAAGGCACTGCACTTCTACCTGACCAGAGCCCTGCAGCTGCTGCGGGGTCCCTGCGAGGCCACCTACAGGACACCGGTGTACCGGGGCATCGCCCACACCCGCTACCAGCTGCAGGGCGCCAGCCCCTTCAGGTTCGGCTCCTTCGCCTCCTCCTCCTTCAGGAGGGAGCAGGCAGAGAGCTTTGGGCAGGACACGTTCCTCAGCATCCGCAGCTGCTTTGGGGTCCCCATCCACGCCTTCTCCTTGTACACGGAGGAGGAGGAGGTGCTGATCCCTGGCCACGAGATCTTCTGGGTCTTCCCAGACGAGGGCAGTCACCGCTTTGTCCTGCGGAGCACCAACAGGACCTGCAGCCACTTCAACTGCGCCTTCCTGGGGTGTGAGTAGGGGGCTCAGGCACCCCCAGCTGCTCCTGTGGCATCGTCCCGGTGCTGCACAGCCGGGGCTGCCGGGGCCAGCACTGACCCCAGCCCTTCTGCTTCCCCCCCAGACGAGAAGAGCCCGGAGTGCAGAGGCAGCACAGGTAGGAACCCCCGCAGGTGTCACAGAATCGTGGTATCACAGAACAGCTCGGGGTGGAAGGGACCTTAAAGACCATCCAGTTCCAACCCCCTGCCATGGGCAGGGACACCTCCCACCACACCAGGTTGTCCAGGGCCTCGTCCAACCTGGCCTTGAACACCTCCAGGGATGGGGCACCCACAGCTTCTCTGGGCAACCTGTGCCAGTGCCTCACCACCCTCTGAGTGAAGAATTTCCTCCTAACCTCTAATCTAAATCTTTCCTCTCTTAGTTTTTAAGCCACTCACCAACACAGCCTGCCCGTTAGGAGCAGCTAACTGCAGGGCTGCCTGCTGGGGAGCCAGTTTAGACCTCTAACCTCATTTCAGGGTCTCTGTGCAGGGGAAGGGGCTCAGCCTCAGCGGGGTGGTTGCAGACCCCACAGCTGCAGGCAGTGCCCGTGCCGCTGCTGCGGGGCTGAGCCAGCGAGCGGCTGACGAACCCATCTCTCTGCAGCTGGTCCCAGGCACAGAGAGGAGCTGTGAAGGGCAGTGCCCAGCTGGTGGCCTGGAGGAGAAAAGCCAGCGGCCATGCAGAGAGCGCCTCACCCGCCGTCCGTGACACAGACTGCCTCATGCACCTCTAGGCCCAGTGACACCAGTGCCAGGGCTGGTCTGCTGGGGCTCACCCCGGACCGTGCTCACAGCAGGGCTCGGCAGCACCCAGCACCAAGCAGCACCCAGCCCCCAGGACAGGGGAAGCTTTGTACCACTTCCACACTATTTTGCGTTTTTCCAGCTTCCCATTTTTAGCAACTTCGCAGCCAGACAAGGCTTGCACCCTCACCTGGATCTAGCCCCAAAACCTCCACAGGTGGTTCCACATCTCGCAGACTGCTGGCAATGAAAGTTCAGACCCAGGCAGGGATTTGACCACTTGTAGTGGATTTATGAGGAAAAATTTTGGTATTGGGGGGACATAGGGGTGGCTTCTGTGAGTAGAATCCAGAATCGGCCCCACGTTAGATAAAGGCCGAACTGCTGGCCAGAGCCAGTCCAATAAGTGATATTGTTTGTGCCTCTGTGAGAACATATTTAAGAACAGGAAAACCAAAACTGCTGCACAACAGTAGATGGAGAGAGGAGTGAGAAGCAGCCCTGCAGCCCCCAAGGGAAGTGCAGCAGCAGGGCAGGAGGTGCTCCATCAACCAGAGCACAAATTCCCTTGCGGCCTGTGGAGAGGCCCCTGGTGGAGCAGGCTGTCCCCCTGCACCCATGGGTCCCACACGGAGCAGATCTCCACGCTGCAGCCCCCCCATGGGTGGAGGAGCCCCCGGTGGAGCAGGTGGATGTGGCCTGGAGGAGGCTGTGGCCCATGGAGAGCCCCCGCAGGAGCAGGCCCCGGGCCGGAGCTGCAGCCCGTGGAGAGGAGCCCACATGGAGCAGGGGGCTGGGGGGAGCTGCCGCCCATGCGTGGGGGCCCCGTGCTGGAGCAGTTTGGGACTGGGGGATGGACCCCGTGGGACAGAGCCGTGTGGGAGCAGTTCTTGAAGGCCCTGAAGGATCAGTTTGGGAAGGATGGCATCCATGGGAGGGACCCCACGGGGAGCAGGGGCACAGAGGGACCGTGAGGGGTGGTGGGGATGAAGCGTCAGGGACTGATGGCAGCCCCCATTGTCCGTTCCCCTGCACTGCTTGGGGGGAGGAGGTGGATGGGGGGAAGGTGTTGGAGTTTGTTTTTTTGTTTTCTAACTGCTCTAGCTTGTTAGTAATAGGCAATAAATGATACTCATCTTCCTACTCTGAGTCTGTTTCGCTCATTACAATAATGGTTGAGCGATCTCCCTGCCCTTATCTCAGCGCCGTGTTGTGGGCTGATCCCCGCAGGGCTGTTCTCTCGGGCACGCTGCGCTTGGGTCTGCCGTTACCTCAAGCCTTCGGGCCTCGCACTGGGCACCAGAAGGCCTGCTGTGCTTGAAGCTACAGGCAGCTCAGCACCGCACAGCCGCTCGCTCCCCTCCTCCCCAGCAGGGCTGGGGAGAGAAGGGACACTTGGATCTGGCTGCAGGAGCTGGCACTGAGCTCACTCGCACACACAGAGGCCTCGCCAGGAGCTGGCACGTAGTCCTCTCAGCACGCGTACACATGGGAAAGGCTGCGAGTGTGCAAAGAGAAAAGCTTTAATGAGAGAAATGCGACGATAGGACACACAAACACTGACCGGCCCTTTTATACCCCAAACAAACCCCTCAGCAGGCCCTCCTGCTCCTCCTTCTCTACACACGCCCATGCCTCCACACAGCAGCTCCACGTTATTTCAAGCTCCCCAAACTCCCTGAGCTCCCCGAGCTCCCCGAGCTCCCCGAGCTCCCCAGGCTCCCCGAGCTCCCCACACGGAGGTGTTGCCTTCACCACGAGGCTCCCCTTCCCCTCACAGAGCCGGTGGCACGGGGCCCCCGTTCCTCTGCAGCCATGGCTGAAGGAGCGCGGGGAGCACGGCGGCGCCTGCCCAGGGCTGTGCCCTGTCCCCAGCCATCTCCTGGTGGCATCCACCCTGCTGGCTGCCCTTACCCTTCAGCAGTGCACAGTTGTAGTTGCTGTGCACACCATCGGAGCGGAGATGGATGAAGTTTCTGTCTCTGTCACGTGTGAAGTTGGTGACCTTGAAGACCTCATAGGGTGGGATGAGGACTTCTTTCTCCTCAGGGTAGAAGGAGAAGTTCCAGATGGGGACACCGTAGCAGGTGCACACTTTGAATAAAGTGTTCTGGCCAAATCTCTTGGTAGGTTTCTTATGGAGGGAGGCAGAGGCGAACTGGCCGAAGCGGACGGTCTGGTTGATCTGGGCCGTAAAGCGGATGCCCCTGACGCCGCGGTAGACGTTGTAGCATGTGCGGCCCTGGGCTTTCCGCAGAGCGTGCAGGGCCTCAGTCAGGAGGAAATGCATTGTCTTGAAGGGGAAGCATTCCAGGTAGTGCTCGCGGGAGCGCCCACCCTCGCGCACAGCTGCGTTGAACTGGCGGTACAGACGTGTAGGGTAAGTGTACGCCAGCACGGCCACCGCGTACTCCCGCCGCAGCACCTGTGGGTGGTTGGAGTTCCGCCACTTCTCCTCTGCTTTTCTCCAGGTGTCTGCATAGGTGTGGTTTTCGAACTCGGTGCGGTTCACCATTTTAAGCTTCTTTTCCATCTTGCGTCTGCAGCCCTGGTACTGGTCATCGAAGGAGTTCTGGGCCATGTCCATCGCCACCTCCCTGATGGGGTTGAGGTCTTGCTCACGGGTGCTGCTGGCAGCCAAGGTGCCAGCCAAGGTGCCGGCCAGCAGCACCCAGCCCAGGCCGAGGTGCTCCATGTGCAGGAAGCTCCGGGGGTCCAGCCACGAGCGGGGATGCCCCAGGCAGCGCAGGACCCGGTCCTCTGCAGCCGGCTGAGCTCAGCCGCTGAGTGCAGCAGTACAGGGCACGGGCGTCTGCTAGGGGGAGAGCGCAGGGTCGGAGAAGGCTGCAGGGAGAAGCGGAGCAGATGCATCAGGGTCACCTCCAAAGCCGCCCATGGACCCCTGGCACCAGAGGGAAGCACCCGCAGTGTGTGTCCCCAGCCACGGCCACCTGGGTCTTCCCCACCCTGATACCAGCCCAGACTGCAGCCCAACTACTTGCATCAAACACCGCAGACACCTGGGTTCCCCCGTGCAGCCCCGACATCCTCTGAGGCCGCAGCTTTTGTGCCAGGAGTAGCCCTGGTGCTGCAGTGAGATGTTACCTCTGCTCTGTTGCATGCAGGACCCACGGCTCGGCGCTGCTGCAGGGTGCGTGGAGCTGGCTGCTCTGCCTTTTTATAGCAACCCCCAGACAGTTTGTGTTCCAGCCCCCCATGACCACCCAGTTGCTGCTGGGCTGTTGCAAAAGGCTGCAGGGAAACAAACAGGAAATCGCCTTGTATCAGTTGCCCATGCTCTAGGGCGTGTGTGGGTCCCAGTCCCATGGGTGCTGAGAGGTGAGGCGCAGGCTCTGCAGCCCTCAGTGCAGAGGGGCTCCCGCTGCAGTGGACACTGGCTTGTCCTGGTTTTGGCTTTTCATCACCGTAGCTGGTGTGGGGCTTTGGTTTTAGGATGAGAATGGTGCTGATAACACACTGATGGTTTAGATGCTGCTGAGCAGTGCTGACACAGAGCCAAGGACTTCTGTGCTTCTCACACTGTGGCGGGGTTGGCTGAGGGGCTGCCATTGCTCAGGGACAGACTGGGCATGGGTCAGAGGGTGGTGAGCAATTGTTTTGTGCATCACTTTCTTCAGTTTTCTTGCTTGCTTATTTTCTGTCTTTCTTTCTCATTAAACTGTCTTTCTCTCAGCCTGCCAGTCTGTGCACTTTTACTCGTCAGCTCTCTCCCCTTCCCCCGGTGGGGAGGTGACTGAGGACGTGGCTGTGTGGTGCTGAGGTGCTGAGCTCTCTGCTGCATTACACCACAGCGGTGCTTTTAGCACCTAGGGTGAGTCCGGAAGGTACCCGAGATACTGTGAGAGATCCACAGACCTGAGCAGACAATGCTAGATGGGACAAACTGGTTTAGAATTCGTGCCCATGGCGCATTTGTTTAGCAGCCCCTGGTTGCAATGCTGATTTATTTGCTGTCCAGGTTGCCTTGTGTAAGCCCTCTCCTGCTGCGTATGCTCCCCGTGCTGCCATCAGCACCTCCGAGGGCTGCTTGAAGGCTGCTGGGGGCAGCTGGCTGTGCCTTCCCCAGCCTGGTGTGCGTGGGGTGTGCGGCTGCATTCACCAGCAAACTTTAGGCTGGACCAACCAGCCAGTACATGGGCCAAGTGCATGGGCCAAGCCCCAGCATGCTGCAGTGATTTGTGTCTCTTTGGAATTGCCAGGGTGATGACACACCTTTTTGAAGCATTCTGCCTGTTTTTTAGGATTCTTCAGTTTTTCACAGGTGAATATCCAAAGCACTGCAGGTGCCCACTGCTCTTGATGCCTGGTAAAGGACAAGGACTGCTCTCTCACTCCTCCTCCTTAGATGAGGAGGGGAAGAAGTAAAGCAAAGAACAACACACGGGTTGAGATAAGGATAATTTAATTAAAGGGAAATAATAATAATAATTAAAGAAAGATTATTATGAACTAAACAATTTTACTAAAGGGAAAAAAAAAAAAAAAGGAAAGGGGAAAAGGTAGGGGTAAAGGAAAAAAAAAGGGAGGAAAACAAACAAATAAAACAAATGAAGGCTATGTAGAAGTGCAGAGGAAAGAAATTACTCTCTACTTCCCACAAATGAGCGATGATTAATGACGTCCTTGAAGCAGGGCCTCAACGCACGTAGCCGGTGATCAGGAGGAGGACTGACGTTTTCACAACAAGAGCCCACCCCTCCCCTCTTCTTCCTGTTCCCACCTTTTATTGCTGAGTGTGACACCACATGGTATGGAACATCCCTTTGGTTGGTTTAGGTCAGCTGCCCTGGGGATGTTTCTTTCTTACTTTTTGCCCACCCCCTAGGAGGGTTAGAGAGAGTCCCGGTGCTGTGCCAGCACTGCCCAGCAGCAGACACAACCCTGGTGTGATCCCACTGCTGTTCCAGCTCCAAGTGCAGAGCACAGCACTGTGTGGACTGCTGCAGGGAAAGTTAACATCCCAGCCAGACCCAGTACAACCTCCACCCCTTATTCCATAACATTTGTGTCACATTCAGATCCCCATACAAGTATTCTCATCATTATTCCTTGTCCTTTAACAGGACAAGGATTTAACAGGGCAGGATTAATAGGCAGGTGTATCTTTTCATTCCATAGGTCTTTCTTGGAAAATGTTCATAAGAACTGTTGATGATTAGGTCTTCATCTGCCAAAGTGGCCACTCAGGGCAGGTGGAGTTGGATGTCTGGATGCCAGCACCAGCTTAGCTCAAGTCCTTGTTGCACTGCGCGGCTCCTTGCAAAGTTGACCTGTCGTTGATCCTGCAGTGTCTTCCTACAACATCTAACTTAGATTGCAGGTTAGTTTTCTCTCAAGGTCAAATCTCCTTGAGGCACACACTTGATGTCCTCATTCTTTTGCATGACCCACCAGGTATACTCCGGTCCTTGGGCGAAGACAATCCCATGAGTGGGTTTGCCTTTTCCAGAGGCAGGAGCAACCCACACTGCCTACATCCACCTTCCTACATGCACTACGGGGACTTTAGCTCCTTTCACTGTGTGTAGGGGTTTTGTTTCGGCAGGACCAGCACAGCTGTCAGACCCCCTATTGTTAACTAGCCAAGTGGCTTCTGGTAGATTTATGTCCCCTTGTTTCCAAGTCCCAGCCCCCAATGCTCGTAACATAGTCTTTAACAGTCCATTGTACCTCTCAACCTTCCCAGAAGCTTGTGGGTGATAAGGGATGTGGTACACCCACTCAACACCATGCCTCTTGGCCCAGGAGGTAACAAGATTGTTTCGGAAATGACTCCCATTGTCAGACTCAATTCTCTCTGGTGTACCATGACGCCACAATACTTGTCTTTCCAGGCCCAAGATAGTGTTTCGGGCCGTGGCATGGTTTACAGGGTATGTTTCCAGCCACCCAGTAGTTGCTTCTGCCACGGTGAGTATGCACTGTTTGCCTTGGCGAGTTTGTGGGAGTGGTCCGATATAGTCAATTTGCCAGGCCTCACCATATTGAAACCCTGGCCACCTCCCCCTGTTCCAGGGAGATTTCACCTTCATGGCTTTCTCGATTGCAGCACAGGTCTCACACTCATGGGTAACCTGTGTGATGGCCTCAATGGTCAAGTCCACCCCTCGATCACGAGCCCATCTGTAAGTGGCATCCCTCCCCAGATGTCCTGATGTTTCATGGGCCCATTGAGCTACAAACAGCTCACCCTTACATTCCCAGTCTAGGTCCACCTGAGCCACTTCAATTTTCGAAGCTCGATCCACTTCTTTGTTGTTCTGATGTTCTTCAGTAGTGCGACTCTTGGGCATGTGGGCATCTACATGACGTACTTTAACGTCCAGGTTTTCTACCCAGGCAGCAATATCTTGCCACAGGGTAGCAGCCCAGATAGGTTTACCTCTGCGCTGCCAGTTGCTCTGTTTCCATTGCTGCAGCCGCCCCCACAGAGCATTTACCACCATCCATGAGTCAGTGTAGAGATACAGTACCGGCCATTTTTCTCTTTTGGCGATATCTAGGGCTAGTTGTATGGCTTTTACTTCTGCATACTGACTCGACTCGCCTTCCCCTTCCATGGCCTCCACAACTTATCGTGTGGGATTCCACACAGCAGCTTTCCATTTCCGATGGCTCCCTACCTCACGGCAGGATCCGTCAGTGAACACCACATACTGCTTTCTGCCTTCTGGCAATTCATTGTATGGTGGAGCTTCTTCAGCACGGGTTGCCTCTTCTGTTGGCACTCCGAAATCTCTGCCTTCCGGCCAGTCCATAATCTCTTCCAGGATTCCTGGGCAATTAGATTTTCCCATTCGAGCCCGCTGTGTAATTAACGCTATCCACTTACTCCATGTAGCATCAGTCGCATGGTGTGTAGTGGGAATTTTCTCTTTGAACATCCAATGGTAACACAGGTAGCCGTGGTGCCAAGAGGAGCTGTGCTTCTGTACCCACAACTTCTGAAGCAGCTCGAACACCCTCATATGCTGTGAGTATTTCTTTTTCAGCTGGGGTGTAATTGGCTTCTGATCCTTGGTAGCCCCGGCTCCAGAAACCCAGAGGTTGACCTCGAATTTCTTCTGGTGTTTTCTGCCAGAGGCTCCAGGTGAGGCCATGCTCCCCAGCTGCAGTATAAAGTATGTTTTGCACAGATGGTCCAGAATGGACATGCCCAAGGTCTACTGAACGAGCAATTTCTTGTTTGAGTTGTTCAAAGGTCTGTTGTTGCTTGGGGCCCCACTCGAAATAGTTTCTCTTTCGAGTCACTCGATATAGGGGACTCACAAGCTGACTATAACCTGGCACGTGCATTCTCCAGAATCTCAAGAGGCCTAGGAAAGCTTGCGTTTCTTTTTTGCTAGTTGGCGGAGACATTGCTGTTATTTTATTGATCACATCCATCAGAATATGGCAACATCCATCCTGCCATTTTACCCCCAAGAACTGGATTTCCTGTGCAGGCCCCTTGACCTTACTCTGTTTAATGGCAAAACCAGATTTTAGGAGAATTTTGGAATTTGGATTACTTTCTTCCCTTTCTCAAAAACTTCTGCTGTGTTCCCCACACGAGGATGTCATCAACGTACTGCAGGTGCTCAGGAGCTCCCCTTTGTTCCAGTGCAGACTGGATCAGTCTGTGGCAAATGGTAGGGCTGTGTTTCCACCCCTGGGGCAGTCGATTCCAGGTGTATCGGATGCCCCTCCAAGGGAAAGCGAACTGTGGCCTGCATGCTGCTGCCAAAGGGATGGAGAAAAATGCATTAGCAATATCAATTGTGGCGTACTACTTGTCTGCCTTTGACTCTGGTTCGTATGGAAGTTCCAGCATGTCCGGCACTGCAGCACTCAGCGGTGGCGTGACTTCATTGAGGCCTCGATAGTCCACTGTTAGCCTCCACTCGCCACTAGACTATCGTACTGGCCATATGGGACTATTAAAGGGTGAGCAAGTCTTGCTGATCACTCCTTGACTCTCCAGTCGGTGAACCAACTCATGGATGGGAATCAGGGAGTCTCGGTTGGTGCGATATTGCCGTCGGTGCACCGTTGTGGTAGCAATTGGTACCTGTTGTTCTTCAACCTTCAGCAATCCTACAACAGAAGGGTCTTCTGAAAGGCCAGGCAGGGTAGACAGCTGCCTAATCTTCTCTGTGCTCAAAGCAGCTATGCCCTTAGCCAAAAGCCCTTAGGAGCCCCTCTTCTTGCTGCTGTATTTCCTTTCAGTTCATGTACCCAAGCAGCTAGGGTTGAAGTAGGTACACCATCCCATTTCCTCATATCCTCCCCACGGTCACTCAAATAAAACCAAAAGGTGCCACGTGGTGTATGTCTTGGGTACTCTCTCTCTTGAGCAGGCAAATGCTGATTCTTAGTGGCTGAAGCATCACTCCGTCTAGATGAGGGGGAATATGGGGAATATGCTCGTTCCACGAGGTGGTCAAGTCTTTCAGACAGTTTCTCCACAGCTGAGACACAGGACCATAGTGGAGCAGAGAGGTTGTCTTCATATTTTTGAAGCTGGCAGGACAGATTATACACTGTTGGTCCCATCCCCTCATCCCAGCTAAATACTGCCAGGGTACTGGCATGTGCTGGTGGTGCACTCTGCACAAATTTACGCCACATGGATGTTGTGCACTGGACTTCATTGGGATCTTGAGGTGTCCAAATTGTCCAAATCACTGTAAATCATCTCCCGCACAGCTAATTCCCGCAGATGCTGGAGACCTTTATCCATAGTGGTCCACTTGCCTACGTGATATACAATACCTTCCTTATGGGGATATCTTTCTTTCACAGCTGCCAGGAGTCGTCTCCAGAGGCTGAGGACCTGTGCTCCTCTCCTAATTACTTTGTCCATTTCTCTAGAGAGGGATCCCAGCTGCTTGGCTTCATTGCCTTCTAATTGTAGGCTATTGGCTCCAGCATCCCAGCATCGAAGCAGCCAGGTGAGGATGTGTTCACCTGGGCGTCAGCCATAATCCTTTCGTATTTCTCGCAACTCACTCAGCGATAGGGATCGAGTGGTTTCTGATTCCTTTATGATTTCCAGCTCTTTTTCCTGCTGTTTTTGTGATGGCTCTGCTTTAGAGGTGCCTGCCATTTCCCCTTTTCCCTCCTTCTTAGGAGAGGCTTCTTCCCTTACTAAACGAGCTGACCTCCGTTTCCATTGTTTTGACTTGATTATGGGGGTGGCTGATACCATAGTTGGTTGGTCCTCTGGGTCAGCCACAGCATGTGTTATCTGGTCATCAGACACAGAAACTTCCTCCCTCTCTTCAAGTTGCTGGATGATGTTAAATAGTGTTTGATGGGAGTAAGCCAGGACCCAGCACAATGCTGCAAGCTGTCGTTCTCCAGCATTATCAGGGTCAGGACATACAACTCTCAAACATTCTACCAGGTTTTTAGGATTTTGCACTTGCTCAGGGGTGAAGTTCAAAACTATTGGAGGAGACACCCGTGACAAGTATATGCCAACATCATCCCACACACCTTGCCACTCGCCACAAGACTGTTTCAAGACAGATTCCCAGGTAAGCTTTCTAAGCAATCGACTAATCTTAGAGAGAAGAGGAAACCCGTTATTCAGAATTAGAAATAGCAATACATGGGTTACACATGGCTGTT
This sequence comes from Netta rufina, assembly GCF_964035555.1. NCBI lineage: Eukaryota > Metazoa > Chordata > Aves > Anseriformes > Anatidae > Netta > Netta rufina. Next base: position 768,288 of record NC_140123.1, read on the forward strand.
CAAAATACTCCCAAACTGTGGTAATTAGCCCACTGTGAAAGAAGGGAAAGGTACCATTCCTGATATTATTAATAAACTGGTATCCAGATGAGAAAAGGAAGGCAGTGTAGTTCTGAATATTCTCTAAAAGATAGTTTCCATGAGACCCAAATGATAACAGCACAGAGCCTGAATGCCAGATTAAACTCAAGGCCAGTGCTTGGCAGCACAGCAAATTCAAAAAAATGAACACAGATTGTAGCACTTTGTCGGATCGGATATATAGGAGAAAGGAGACCATGACACGGATTGCATGACATATGATCAAACAAGCCATTATTAACAGGACACTGAACATGGTGACTAGCAAGTAAGTGTGTTAGTTGTACGCACTTTAATCAATTCTATTGTTATCTCAACCCTTCGAGCCCCACGTTGGGTGCCAAAAAGGACTGTGGTGGTTTTACCGTGCTGGGCAGCTAAACACCACAACCGCTCTCTCACTCCTCCTCCTTAGATGAGGAGGGGAAGAAGTAAAGCAAAGAATAACTCACGGGTTGAGATAAAGATAATTTAATTAAAGGGAAATAATAATAATAATTAAAGAAGGATTATTATGAACTAAACAATTTAACTAAAGGGGGAAAAAAATAAAAAAAGGAAAGGGGAAAAGGGAAGGGGAAAGGAAAAAAATAAAAGAGGAAAACAAACAAATAAAACAAATGAAGGCTATGTAGAAGTGCAGAGGAAAGAAATTACTCTCTACTTCCCACAAATGAGCGATGCTTGACCATGTCCTTGAAGCAGGGCCTCAACACACATAGCTGGCATTCGGGAGGAGGACCGACGTTTTCACAACGAGAGCCCACCCCTCCCCTCTTCTTCCTTTTTCCACCTTTTATTGCTGAGTGTGACACCACATGGTATGGAATGTCCCTTTGGTTGGTTTAGGTCAGCTGCCCTGGGGATGTTTCTCTCCTCACTTTTTGCCCACCCCCTAGGAGGGTTAGAGAGAGACCCGGTGCTGTGCCAGCACTGCCCAGCAGCAGACACAACCCTGGTGTGATCCCACTGCTGTTCCAGCTCCAAGTGCAGAGCACAGCACTGTGTGGGCTGCTGCAGGGGAACTTAACATCCCAGCCAGACCACATCCTTGCCACACTCCCTGCCACTCATAACCATCCTGCCTCGGGACAGGGGTCTGTGTGGCATTCTTAAGTAGTTGTTTACCCTTAAACAAAACCTGAAGTGCATTCAGGAGACATTACAATAAGAACATGCTGGTCTGAACATCCCAAGGACATTCAAATTTTGAGGAGCTACTGTAACTAGCCTGGGGGAGAAAGGGCAGGTGAAGGAGAAAGGGAGAGTGAACAGGTGGGGAAAATATCTTCCCTTGTCCCCTTCACAGACTGTATCCCTGAAAAGAAAAGATAAATGATGTAATTATTACTAGTTTCTGAGATATGGTTTCCAAAGTATGGAAGTGATGGCAATGCTGAGTACAAATACCAGATTACAGAATCCAACGTTAGGAATGTTTTAACAATTTGTGTCCATAAAGAACAGTCCTGTCTGCCTCTGGGCCCTGCACTGGCAATTTAATTCTTGAACCACAGATGCAGTGTGTCCCAGTCTCCCCTTCATTCTAGTCAATTTATCAAGTCTTCAGAAAATACTCCTCAAATTTATGAACCTGTTTGCTTTTGTTATTCCGGACTTCTATTTCTAACAGTTACAGCCTTTTTTCTGTCTTCTTCGAGGTTAACTTAACACTGCTATAGGTGTGACTGTCCCTGTGAATGGCTGGTGAAGAATGTTTTAATTACTGGTGAAGTGTCAATAAGAAAGCTATTTGTGTTTGTATGAAGTCTTTGATGTCTGGGGGTTTCAGAACAACTGATAACAACTAGTGACTGTTATGGGATACTGTGCAGGCCTCTGATATCTGGCCAGGTGGCCAAGAGATCAAGAAGAAGAAAAAAAAGAAGCTGAAGGACGGCTAGGATAGAAGACCTGCAGGGGATGTTCTAGAAACTTGACACGGTGCCAAGGGAGTACAAAGGGGAAGGACGAGAAAAAAACTTGGAGAGGAAGACTACGAGCCTTCAGCATGAAAGACCCCTAGAGACCCCCAGAGGGACCACCGGAGACTGATGCGCATGCTCCTGTAGGAGGGACTGGACCCCGGAAGCTAATTATAATAACCTATTTGTTTTTAGAAGTAGTAAGGAATATGTATTAGTCTAGGAGCATAAAAATCAGCTGCTTGATATAACTGGTGTGCGTCCTGGTGGAGCGGAGACTCCCGGTGCACCCAGTGCTGTTTGCTTACCTCTATTCTTTTAATAAATCCTATTTTTTTATTTAATCCTATTTTGAAGAATGAGCCATTTCTAACACCCAGAACCATCTAGGTTGGAAGATCACCCAGTCCAACCTCTGACCTAACACTAACCAGTCCTCCACTAAACCATATCACTGAGCTCTACATCTAAACGTCTTTTAAAGACCTCCAGGGATGGTGACTCCACCACTTCCCTGGGCAGCCTGTTCCAATGCCTCACAACCCTTTCGGTAAAGAAGTTCTTCCTAAGATCCAACCTAAACCTCCCCTGGCACAACTTTAGCCCATTCCCCCTTGTCCTGTCACCAGGCACATGGGAGAATAGACCAACCCCCACCTGGCTACAGCCTCCTTTGAGGTACCTGTAGTCTCATCCTTTGAGGTACCTATCAGCCTCATGACCAGTAATTCTATCATATCATAAGCCAGTGCTACACAGTAAGCAGCAAACTAACCTTAAACCAGCCCCCCAGAACAATAAACAGCACGACAGGGAACACATACACTAAGTAATGTGCTATATAACTGAATTCAGAAAACAGGCACAGCAGACCTCAGATCAGAACAAAACAAAACAAAAACAAACAAACAAACAAACAAACAAAACAGTGCTATTAAGCTGATATAATGGTTACAATAATTTTGTTTTAACATGCTCTCATCACATCTGTCACTATCTCAGCTCTTCGGGCCCCATCTTGGGTGTCAAAAGAACTGTTGTGGTTTAACCAGCACCACACAGACGCTCTTCCTCCTCACAGTGGGATGGGGGAGAGAATCGAGGAAAAAAAAAAAAAAGTAAAAAAAAAAAAAAAAAAAAAAGTAAAAGCTTGTGAGTTGAGATGAAGACAGTCTAATAGGACAGAAAAGAAAAAAAGAAGAATAATCAAAATGGTAGTAAGAATAATAACACGTATAAAACACGTGATGCACAATGCAATTGCTCACCACCTGCTGACGGATGCCCAGCTTATCCCTGAGCAGCCTGCGCCCCCACCCCAGCTAGCCAACCCTATATATTGTTCAGCATGACCCCATATGGTGTGGGATACCCCTTTGGCCAGTTGGGGTCAGCTGTCCTGGGCCTGTCCCCTCCCAGCTCCTGCTGCACCCCCAGCCTGCCCGCTGCCAGGGCAGTGTGAACAGCACAGAAGTCCTTGGCTTGGTGTGAGCACTGCTCTGCAACAATTACATCAGTGTCATATCAACAGTAGTCTCATCCTAAATCCCAAACACAGCACCGTATCAGGTACTAGAAGGAAAATTAACTTTTTCCTCCCCAAAACCAGAACACATGGTCTGGAGCCAAGGGAAGCACCTTCCCCTGTGTGAACTGGGGGCTCATGCACTTACCCCTCATGCACTCACCCCTCATCCACAGACCCGCTGGGGGCACCAGCACAGACCCCCTGTCCGCCTGATGCCCTAGCCCAGCCCAAAACCCCTGCTGCTGGCTGGTTGGTCCAGCCTAAAGTTTGCTGGTGAATGCAGCCGCACACCCCACGCACACCAGGCTGGGGAAGGCACAGCCAGCTGCCCCCAGCAGCCTTCAAGCAGCCCTCGGAGGTGCTGATGGCAGCACGGGGAGCATACGCAGCAGGAGAGGGCTTACACAAGGCAACCTGGAGAGCAAATAAATCAGCATTGCAACCAGGGGCTGCTAAACAAATGCGCCATGGGCACAAATTCTAAACCAGTTTGTCCCATCTAGCATTGTCTGCTCAGGTCTGTGGATCTCTCACAGTATCTCGGGTACCTTCCGGACTCACCCTAGGTGCTAAAAGCACCGCTGTGGTGTAATGCAGCAGAGAGCTCAGCACCTCAGCACCACACAGCCACGTCCTCAGTCACCTTCCCACCGGGGGAAGGGGAGAGAGCTGACAAGAGTAAAAGTGCACAGACTGGCAGGCTGAGAGAAAGACAGTTTAATGAGAAAGAAAGACAGAAAATAAGCAAGCAAGAAAACTGAAGAAAGTGATGCACAAAACAATTCCTCACCACCCTCTGACCCATGCCCAGCCTGTCTCTGAGCAATGGCAGCTCCTCCCGATTTAGTGTCATCCACAAACTTACTTAGTAAGCCTTCATGTGATACATCCAGGTCATTTATGAAAACAGTGACAAGAACTGGCCCCAAAACAGAGCCTCGGGGAACCCCACTAGTAACTGGCCGTCAGCCTGATGTACCTCTGAACCCTCTGCTTGCTGTGACCAGTTACTGCCTTGTCCCTCAGGTGCTTTTCAATAACTCCTGGGGTAATTTTCTCCATGATTTTACCAGGCACTGAAATGAGACTGACAGGTCTGTCATTACCAGGGTCTTCTCTCTCGCTCTTGCTGAAGACTGGAACCACATTTGCCATCTTCCAGTAGACCGGGATCTCTCTGGATTCCCAAGACCATTGGAAAGTAATTGAGAGAGGTTTTTCCTCCCAGACAACAGATATGTGTACTGGGGCCCTGCTTCCCAAGATGTGGCTGACCTTGCTTGCTGATGGGCAGTGGAGAGTAACTGCTTTCTCTTTGCTTCTGTGTGAATTGGCTTTTTTTTTTTTTTCTTTCTTTTTCTTTTGCATTTCAATTATCCCTCTCTCAACCCCTTAGCCTTTTCTTTTGGGCCATCCTTTCTGCCTCCCCTCTGTCTCTGAGGAGCAATGAGAGCAGTTGTGGTTTTTAGTTAGACATCGATGTGAAACCACGGCAGCCTTTTGGCATCCATTGAGAGGCTCAGGGGGTGGAGATGACAAGAAATTTGACCAGAGTGCTTCAGAGGAGCTTACAATGATCATATTTGTCGAACATATTTGTTGATTTGCTGCCCACAATCTTGTCTGGTTTGCTCTTAATATCTTTCAGTGTGATCCTGCATGATCCTGTGCCGTGTTCTCTCTTTTGCTATTTATCATATCCAAGGGCTTGTTAAAAGCTGTGTGCATTTGTGTTTTATTCAGTTTGCTGTTCTGTAAATCTGTATTGGCAAGGTCTTGGTAGTGGGGGGCTGCTGAGGTGGCCTCTGTGAGAAGGTCAGTGCAACAGGAGGGCAGGAGGTGCTCCATCAACCACAGCACAAGTTCCCCTGTGGCCTGTGGAGAGGCCCCGGTGGAGCAGGCTGTCCCCCTGAACCCATGGGTCCCACACGGAGCAGATCTCCACGCTGCAGCCCCCCCATGGGTGGAGGAGCCCCCGGTGGAGCAGGTGGATGTGGCCTGGAGGAGGCTGCGGCCCATGGAGAGCCCCCGCAGGAGCAGGCCCCGGGCCGGAGCTGCAGCCCGTGGAGAGGAGCCCACGCAGGAGCAGGGGTCTGGGGGGAGCTGCCGCCCACGCGTGGGGGCCCCGTGCTGGAGCAGTTTGGGACTGGGGGATGGACCCCGTGGGACGGAGCCGTGTGGGAGCAGTTCTTGAAGCCCCTGAAGGATCCGTTTGGGAAGGACGGCATCCATGGGAGGGACCCCACGGGGAGCAGGGGCACAGAGGGACTGTGAGGGGTGGTGGGGATGAAGCGTCAGGGACTGACTGCAGCCCCCATTGCCCGTTCCCATGCACTGCTCAGGGGGGAGAAGGTGGAAGAGGTGGATGAGGGGAACATGTTGGAGTTTCTTTTTTTTTGTTTGTTTTCTAACTGCTCTAGCTTATTAGTAATAGGCAATAAATGATACTCATCTTCCTACTCTGAGTCTGTTTCGCTCATTACAATAATGGTTGAGCAATCTCCCTGCCCTTATCTCAGCGCCGTGCTGTGGGCTGATCCCCGCAGGGCTGTTCTCTCGGGCACGCTGCGCTTGGGTCTGCCGTTACCTCAAGCCTTCGGGCCTCGCACTGGGCACCAGAAGGCCTGCTGTGCTTGAAGCTACAGGCAGCTCAGCACCGCACAGCCGCTCGCTCCCCTCCTCCCCAGCAGGGCTGGGGAGAGAAGGGACACTTGGATCTGGCTGCAGGAGCTGGCACTGAGCTCACTCGCACACACAGAGGCCTCGCCAGGAGCTGGCACGTAGTCCTCTCAGCACGCGTACACATGGGAAAGGCTGCGAGTGTGCAAAGAGAAAAGCTTTAATGAGAGAAATGCGACGATAGGACACACAAACACTGACCGGCCCTTTTATACCCCAAACCTAACCCCTCAGCAGGTCCTCCTGCTCCTCCTTCTCTACACACGCCCATGCCTCCACACAGCAGCTCCACGTTATTTCAAGCTCCCCAAGCTCCCCAAGCTCCCCGAGCTCCCTGAGCTCCCCAAGCTCCCCACACGGAGGTGTTGCCCTCACCACGAAGCTCCCCTTCCCCTCACAGAGCCGGTGGCACGGGGCCTCCGTTCCTCTGCAGCCATGGCTGAAGGAGCGCGGGGAGCACGGCGGCGCCTGCCCAGGGCTGTGCCCTGTCCCCAGCCATCTCCCGGTGGCATCCACCCTGCTGGCTGCCCCTACCCTTCAGCAGTGCACAGTTGTAGTTGCTGAGCGTGGAATTGGAGTGGAGGTGAATGATGCTTCTGCTGAAGTAACTCATTACCTTGGTGACCTTGAAGACCTCATAGGGTGGGATGAGGACTTCATCCTCAGTAGGGAAGAAGGAGAAATGCTTGATGGGGACCCCGTAGCAGGTGTACACAATGAATAAGGTGTCCCGGCCAAATTTCTTGGTAGCATTCTTCTGGAGAGAGGCAGAGGCGAACTGGCCGAAGCGGACGGTCTGGTGGCGGTGGGCCGTAAAGCGGATGCCCCTGACGCCGCGGTAGACTTTGTAGCATCTGCGGCCCTGGGCATTCCGCAGAGTGTGCAGGGCCTCGGTCAGGAGGAAATGCATTGTCTTGAAGGGGAAGGATTGGAGGTAGTACCCGCGGGAGCGCCCACCCTTGCGCACAGCTGCGTTGAACTTGCGGTACAGTCTTGTATCAGCAGTGTACGCCAGCACGGCCACCGCGTACTCCCGCCGCAGCACCTGCGTGTGGTTGGAGTTGCCCCATTGCTTCCGCCACCTCTTATATGCTCTTCTCCAGGTCTTTGCATAGGTGTGGTTTTTGAATTCCACGTGGTACAGTTTCTTCAGCGCCACCTCCATCTTGTATCTGCAGCCCCGGTACTGGTCATCGAAGGAGTTCTGGGCCATGCCCATTGCCAACTTCTTTATGGGGCCTAGGTCTTGCTCACGGGTGCTGCTGGCAGCCAAGGTGCCAGCCAAGGTGCCGGCCAGCAGCACCCAGCCCAGGCCGAGGTGCTCCATGTGCAGGAAGCTCCGGGGGTCCAGCCACGAGCGGGGATGCCCCAGGCAGCGCAGGACCCGGTCCTCTGCAACCGGCTGAGCTCAGCCGCTGAGTGCAGCAGTACAGGGCACGGGTGTCTGCTAGGGGGAGAGCGCAGGGTCGGAGAAGGCTGCAGGGAGAAGCGGAGCAGATGCATCAGGGTCACCTCCAAAGCCGCCCATTGCCCCCCTGGCACCAGAGGGAAGCACCCGCAGTGTGTGTCCCCAGCCACGGCCACCTGGGTCTTCCCCACCCTGATACCGGCCTGGACTCCAGCCCAGCTACTTGCATCAAACCCCGCAGACACCTGGGTTCCCCCGTGCAGCCCCGACATCCTCTGAGGCCGCAGCTTTTGTGCCAGGAGTAGCCCTGGTGCTGCAGTGAGATGTTACCTCTGCTCTGTTGCATGCAGGACCCACGGCTCGGCGCTGCTGCAGGGTGCGTGGAGCTGGCTGCTCTGCCTTTTTATAGCAACCCCCAGACAGTTTGTGTTCCAGCCCCCCATGACCACCCAGTTGCTGCTGGGCTGTTGCAAAAGGCTGCAGGGAAACCAACAGGAAATCGCCTTGTATCAGTTTCCCATGCTCTAGTGCATGCGTGTGTGGGTCCCAGTCCCATGGGTGCTGAGAGGTGAGGCGCAGGCTCTGCAGCCCTCAGTGCAGAGGGGCTCCCGCTGCAGCGGACACTGGCTTGTCCTGGTTTTGGCTGGGATAGAGTTGCTTTTCATCACCGTAGCTGGTGTGGGGCTTTGGTTTTAGGATGAGAATGGTGCTGATAACACACTGATGGCTTAGATGGTGCTGAGCAGTGCTGACACAGAGCCAAGGACTTCTGTGCTTCTCACACTGTGGCGGGGTTGGCTGAGGGGCTGCCATTGCTCAGGGACAGACTGGGCATGGGTCAGAGGGTGGTGAGGAATTGTTTTGTGCATCACTTTCTTTAGTTTTCTTGCTTGCTTATTTTCTGTCTTTCTTTCTCATTAAACTGTCTTTCTCTCAGCCTGCCAGTCTGTGCACTTTTACTCTTGTCAGCTCTCTCCCCTTCCCCGGTGGGGAGGTGACTGAGGACGTGGCTGTGCGGTGCTGAGGTGCTGAGCTCTCTGCTGCATTACACCACAGCGGTGCTTTTAGCACCTAGGGTGAGTCCGGAAGGTACCCGAGATACTGTGAGAGATCCACAGACCTGAGCAGACAATGCTAGATGGGACAAACTGCTTTAGAATTCGTGCCCATGGCGCATTTGTTTAGCAGCCCCTGGTTGCAATGCTGATTTATTTGCTCTCCAGGTTGCCTTGTGTAAGCCCTCTCCTGCTTCGTATGCTCCCCGTGCTGCCATCAGCACCTCCGAGGGCTGCTTGAAGGCTGCTGGGGGCAGCTGGCTGTGCCTTCCCCAGCCTGGTGTGCGTGGGGTGTGCGGCTGCATTCACCAGCAAACTTTAGGCTGGACCAACCAGCCAGTACATGGGCCAAGTGCATGGGCCAAGCCCCAGCATGCTGCAGTGATTTGTGTCTCTTTGGAATTGCCAGGGTGATGACACACCTTTTTGAAGCATTCTGCCTGTTTTTTAGGATTCTTCAGTTTTTCACAGGTGAATATCCAAAGCACTGCAGGTGCCCACTGCTCTCGATGCCTGGTAAAGGACAAGGACTGCTCTCTCACTCCTCCTCCTTAGATGAGGAGGGGAAGAAGTAAAGCAAAGAACAACACACGGGTTGAGATAAGGATAATTTAATTAAAGGGAAATAATAATAATAATTAAAGAAAGATTATTATGAACTAAACAATTTTACTAAAGGGAAAAAAAAAAAAAAAAAGGAAAGGGGAAAAGGTAGGGGTAAAGGAAAAAAAAAGGGAGGAAAACAAACAAATAAAACAAATGAAGGCTATGTAGAAGTGCAGAGGAAAGAAATTACTCTCTACTTCCCACAAATGAGCGATGATTAATGACGTCCTTGAAGCAGGGCCTCAACGCACGTAGCCGGTGATCAGGAGGAGGACTGACGTTTTCACAACAAGAGCCCACCCCTCCCCTCTTCTTCCTGTTCCCACCTTTTATTGCTGAGTGTGACACCACATGGTATGGAACATCCCTTCGGTTGGTTTAGGTCAGCTGCCCTGGGGATGTTTCTTTCTCACTTTTTGCCAACCCCCTAGGAGGGTTAGAGAGAGTCCCGGTGCTGTGCCAGCACTGCTCAGCAGCAGACACAACCCTGGTGTGATCCCACTGCTGTTCCAGCACCAAGTACAGAGCACAGCACTGTGTGGACTGCTGCAGGGAAAGTTAACATCCCAGCCAGACCCAGTACAACCTCCATCCCTTATTCCATAACATTTGTGTCACATTCAGATCCCCATACAAGTATTCTCATCATTATTCCTTGTCCTTTAACAGGACAAGGATTTAACAGGACAGGATTAATAGGCAGGTGTATCTTTTCATTCCATAGGTCTTTCTTGGAAAATGTTCATAAGAACTGTTGATGATTAGGTCTTCATCTGCCAAAGTGGCCACTCAGGGCAGGTGGAGTTGGATGTCTGGACACCAGCACCAGCTTAGCTCAAGTCCTTGTTGCACTGCGCGGCTCCTTGCAAAGTTGACCTGTCGTTGATCCTGCAGTGTCTTCCTACAACATATAACTTAGATTGCAGATTAGTTTTCTCTCAAGGTCAAATCTCCTTGAGGCACACACTTGATATCCCCATTCTTTTGCATGACCCACCAGGTATACTCCGGTCCTTGGGCGAAGACAATCCCATGAGTGGGTTTGCCTTTTCCAGAGGCAGGAGCAACCCACACTGCCTTCCCCATCCACCTTCCTATATGCACTACGGGGACTTTAGCTCCTTTCACTGTGTGTAGGGGTTTTGTTTTGGCAGGACCAGCACAGCTGTCAGACCCCCTATTGTTAACTAGCCAAGTGGCTTCTGGTAGATTTATGTCCCCTTGTTTCCAAGTCCCAGCCCCCAATGCTCGTAACATAGTCTTTAACAGTCCATTGTACCTCTCAACCTTCCCAGAAGCTTGTGGGTGATAAGGGATGTGGTACACCCACTCAACACCATGCCTCTTGGCCCAGGAGGTAACAAGATTGTTTCGGAAATGACTCCCATTGTCAGACTCAATTCTCTCTGGTGTACCATGACGCCACAATACTTGTCTTTCCAGGCCCAAGATAGTGTTTCGGGCCGTGGCATGGTTTACAGGGTATGTTTCCAGCCACCCAGTAGTTGCTTCTGCCACGGTGAGTATGCACTGTTTGCCTTGGCGAGTTTGTGGGAGTGGTCCGATATAGTCAATTTGCCAGGCCTCACCATATTGAAACCCTGGCCACCTCCCCCTGTTCCAGGGAGATTTCACCTTCATGGCTTTCTCGATTGCAGCACAGGTCTCACACTCATGGGTAACCTGTGTGATGGCCTCAATGGTCAAGTCCACCCCTCGATCACGAGCCCATCTGTAAGTGGCATCCCTCCCCAGATGTCCTGATGTTTCATGGGCCCATCGAGCTACAAACAGCTCACCCTTACATTCCCAGTCTAGGTCCACCTGAGCCACTTCAATTTTCGAAGCTCGATCCACTTCTTTGTTGTTCTGATGTTCTTCAGTAGTGCGACTCTTGGGCATGTGGGCATCTACATGACGTACTTTAACGTCCAGGTTTTCTACCCAGGCAGCAATATCTTGCCACAGGGTAGCAGCCCAGATAGGTTTACCTCTGCGCTGCCAGTTGCTCTGTTTCCATTGCTGCAGCCGCCCCCACAGAGCATTTGCCACCATCCATGAGTCAGTGTAGAGATACAGTACCGGCCATTTTTCACTTTTGGCGATATCTAGGGCTAGTTGTATGGCTTTTACTTCTGCATACTGACTCGACTCGCCTTCCCCTTCCATGGCCTCCACAACTCATCGTGTGGGATTCCACACAGCAGCTTTCCATTTCCGATGGCTCCCTACCTCACGGCAGGATCCATCAGTGAACACCACATACTGCTTTCTGCCTTCTGGCAATTCATTGTATGGTGGAGCCTCTTCAGCACGGGTTACCTCTTCTGTTGGCATTCTGAAATCTCTGCCTTCCGGCCAGTCCATAATCTCTTCCAGGATTCCTGGGCAATTAGGTTTTCCCATTCAAGCCCACTGTGTAATTAACACTTTCCACTTACTCCACGTAGCATCATTCGCATGGTGTGTAGTGGGAATTTTCTCTTTGAACATCCAACGTAACACAGGTAGCCGTGGTGCCAAGAGGAGCTGTGCTTCTGTACCCACAACTTCTGAAGCAGCTCGAACACCCTCATATGCTGTGAGTATCTCTTTTTCAGCTGGGGTGTAATTGGCTTCCGATCCTTGGTAGCCCCGGCTCCAGAAACCCAGAGGTTGACCTCGAATTTCTTCTGGTGTTTTCTGCCAGAGGCTCCAGGTGAGGCCATGCTCCCCAGCTGCAGTATAAAGTATGTTTTGCACAGATGGTCCAGAATGGACATGCCCAAAGTCTACTGAGCAAGCAATTTCTTGTTTGAGTTGTTCAAAGGTCTGTTGTTGCTCGGGGCCCCACTCGAAATAGTTTCTCTTTCGAGTCACTCGATATAGAGGACTCACAAGCTGACTATAGCCTGGCACATGCATTCTCCAAAATCCCACAAGGCCTAGGAAAGCTTGCGTTTCTTTTTTGCTAGTTGGCGGAGACATTGTCATTATTTTATTGATCACATCCATCAGAATATGGTGACATCCATCCTGCTATTTTACCTCCAAGAACTGGATTTCCTGTGCAGGCCCCTTGACCTTACTCTGTTTAATGGCAAAACCAGATTTCAGGAGAATTTTGGAATTTGGATTACTTTCTTCCCTTTCTCAAAAACTTCTGCTGTGTTCCCCACACGAGGATGTCATCAACGTACTGCAGGTGCTCAAGAGCTCCCCTTTGTTCCAGTGCAGACTGGATCAGTCCATGGCAAATGGTAGGGCTGTGTTTCCACCCCTGGGGCAGTCGATTCCAGGTGTATTGGATGCCCCTCCAAGGGAAAGTGAACTGTGGCCTTCATGCTGCTGCCAAAGGGATGGAGAAAAATGCATTAGCAGTATCAATTGTGGCGAACCACTTGGCTGCCTTTGATTCTAGTTTGTACTGGAGTTCCAGCATGTATGGCACTGCAGCACTCAGCGGTGGCGTGACTTCATTCAGGCCTCGATAGTCCACTGTTAGCCTCCACTCGCCATTAGACTTTCGTACTGGCCATATGGGACTATTAAAGGGTGAGCGAGTCTTGCTGATCACTCCTTGACTCTCCAGTCGGTGAACCAACTCATGGATGGGAATCAGGGATTCTCGGTTGGTGTGATATTGCCGTCGGTGCACCGTTGTAGTAGCAATTGGTACCCGTTGTTCTTCAACCTTCAGCAATCCTACAACAGAAGGGTCTTCTGAAAGGCCAGGCAGGGTAGACAGCTGCCTAATCTTCTCTGTGCTCAAAGCAGCTATGCCCTTAGCCAAAAGCCCTTAGGAGCCCCTCTTCTTGCTGCTGTATTTCCTTTCAGTTCACGTACCCAAGCAGCTAGGGTTGAAGTAGGTACACCATCCCATTTCCTCATATCCTCCCCACGGTCACTCAAATAAAACCAAAAGGTGCCACGTGGTGTACGTCTTGGGTACTCTCTCTCTCGAGCAGGCAAATGCTGATTCTTAGTGGCTGAAGCATCACTCCGTCTAGATGAGGGGGAATATGGGGAATATGCTCGTTCCACGAGGTGGTCAAGTCTTTCAGACAGTTTCTCCACAGCTGAGACACAGGACCATAGTGGAGCAGAGAGGTTGTCTTCATATTTTTGAAGCTGGCAGGACAGATTACACACTGTTGGTCCCATCCCCTCATCCCAGCTAAATACTGCCAGGGTACTGGCATGTGCTGGTGGTGCACTCTGCACAAATTTACGCCACATGGATGTTGTGCACTGGACTTCATTGGGATCTTGAGGTGTCCAAATTGTCCAAATCACTGTAAATCATCTCCCGCACAGCTAATTCCTGCAGATGTTGGAGACCTTTATCCACAGTGGTCCACTTGCCTACGTGATATACAATACCTTCCTTATGGGGATATCTTTCTTTCACAGCTGCCAGGAGTTGTCTCCAGAGGCTGAGGACCTGTGCTCCTCTCCTAATTACTTAGTCCATTTCTCTAGAGAGGGATCCCAGCTGCTTGGCTTCATTGCCTTCTAATTGTAGGCTATTGGCTCCAGCATCCCAGCATCGAAGCAGCCAGGTGAGGATGTGTTCACCTGGGTGTCAGCCATAATCCTTTCGTATTTCTCGCAACTCACTCAGCGATAGGGATCGAGTGGTTTCTGATTCCTTTATGATTTCCAGCTCTTTTTCCTGCTGTTTTTGTGATGGCTCTGCTTTAGAGGTGCCTGCCATTTCCCCTTTTCCCTCCTTCTTAGGAGAGGCTTCTTCCCTTACTAAACGAGCTGACCTCCGTTTCCATTGTTTTGACTTGATTATGGGGGTGGCTGATACCATAGTTGGTTGGTCCTCTGGGTCAGTCACAGCATGTGTTATCTGGTCATCAGACACAGAAACTTCCTCCCTCTCTTCAAGTTGCTGGATGATGTTAAATAGTGTTTGATGGGAGTAAGCCAGGACCCAGCACAATGCTGCAAGCTGTCGTTCTCCAGCATTATCAGGGTCAGGACATACAACTCTCAAACATTCTACCAGGTTTTTAGGATTTTGCACTTGCTCAGGGGTGAAGTTCAAAACTATTGGAGGAGACACCCGTGACAAGTATATGCCAACATCATCCCACACACCTTGCCACTCGCCACAAGACTGTTTCAAGACAGATTCCCAGGTAAGCTTTCTAAACAATCGACTAATCTTAGAGAGAAGAGGAAACCCGTTATTCAGAATTAGAAATAGCAATACATGGGTTACACATGGCTGTTCAAAATACTCCCAAACTGTGGTAATTAGCCCACTGTGAAAGAAGGGAAAGGTACCATTCCTGATATTATTAATAAAGTGGTATGCAGATGAGAAAAGGAAGGCAGTGTAGTTCTGAATATTCTCTAAAAGATAGTTTCCATGAGACCCAAATGATAACAGCACAGAGCCTGAATGCCAGATTAAACTCAAGGCCAGTGCTTGGCAGCACAGCAAATTCAAAAAAATGAACACAGATTGTAGCACTTTGTCGGATCGGATATATAGGAGAAAGGAGACCATGACACGGATTGCATGACATATGATCAAACAAGCCATTATTAACAGGACACTGAACATGGTGACTAGCAAGTAAGTGTGTTAGTTGTACGCGCTTTAATCAATTCTATTGTTATCTCAACCCTTCGAGCCCCACATTGGGTGCCAAAAAGGACTGTGGTGGTTTTACCGTGCTGGGCAGCTAAACACCACAACCGCTCTCTCACTCCTCCTCCTTAGATGAGGAGGGGAAGAAGTAAAGCAAAGAATAACTCACAGGTTGAGATAAAGATAATTTAATTAAAGGGAAATAATAATAATAATTAAAGAAGGATTATTATGAACTAAACAATTTAACTAAAGGGGGAAAAAATAAAAAAAGGAAAAGGGAAAAGGGAAGGGGAAAGGAAAAAAATAAAAGAGGAAAACAAACAAATAAAACAAATGCAGGCTATGTAGAAGTGCAGAGGAAAGAAATTGCTCTCTACTTCCCACAAATGAGCGATGCTTGACCACGTCCTTGAAGCAGGGCCTCAACACACATAGCTGGCATTCGGGAGGAGGACTGACGTTTTCACAACGAGAGCCCACCCCCCCCCTCTTCTTCCTGTTCCCACCTTTTATTGCTGAGTGTGACACCACATGGTATGGAACATCCCTTTGGTTGGTTTAGGTCAGCTGCCCTGGGGATGTTTCTCTTCTCACTTTTTGCCCACCCCCTAGGAGGGTTAGAGAGAGGCCCGGTGCTGTGCCAGCACTGCTCAGCAGCAGACACAACCCTGGTGTGATCCCACTGCTGTTCCAGCTCCAAGTGCAGAGCACAGCACCGCTTGGGCTGCTGCAGGGAAAGTTAACATCCCAGCCAGACCACATCCTTGCCACACTCCCTGCCACTCATAACCATCCTGCCTCGGGACAGGGGTCTGTGTGGCATTCTTAAGTAGTTGTTTACCCTTAAACAAAACCTGAAGTGCATTCAGGAGACATTACAATAAGAACATGCTGGTCTGAACATCCCAAGGACATTCAAATTTTGAGGAGCTACTGTAACTAGCCTGGGGGAGAAAGGGCAGGTGAAGGAGAAAGGGAGAGTGAACAGGTGGGGAAAATATCTTCCCTTGTCCCCTTCACAGACTGTATCCCTGAAAAGAAAAGGTAAATGATGTAATTATTACTAGTTTCTGAGATATGGTTTCCAAAGTATGGAAGTGATGGCAATGCTGAGTACAAATACCAGATTACAGAATCCAACGTTAGGAATGTTTTAACAATTTGTGTCCATAAAGAACAGTCCTGTCTGCCTCTGGGCCCTGCACTGGCAATTTAATTCTTGAACCACAGATGCAGTGTGTCCCAGTCTCCCCTTCATTCTAGTCAATTTATCAAGTCTTCAGAAAATACTCCTCAAATTTATGAACCTGTTTGCTTTTGTTATTCCGGACTTCTATTTCTAACAGTTACAGCCTTTTTTCTGTCTTCTTCGAGATTAACTTAACACTGCTCTAGGTGTGACTGTCCCTGTGAATGGCTGGTGAAGAATGTTTTAATTACTGGTGAAGTGTCAATAAGAAAGCTATTTGTGTTTGTATGAAGTCTTTGATGTCTGGGGGTTTCAGAACAACTGATAACAACTAGTGACTGTTATGGGATACTATGCAGGCCTCTGATATCTGGCCAGGTGGCCAAGAGATTAAAAAGAAGAAAAAAAAAGAAGCTGAAGGACGGCTAGGATACAAGACCTGCAGGGGATGTTCTAGAAACTTGACACGGTGCCAAGGGAGTACAACGGGGAAGGACGAGAAAAAAACTTGGAGAGGAAGACTACGAGCCTTCAGCATGAAAGACCCCTAGAGACCCCCAGAGGGACCAGCGGAGACTGATGCGCATGCTCCTGTAGGAGGGACTGGACTCCGGAAGCTAATTATAATAACCTATTTTTTTAGAAGTAGTAATGAATATGTATTAGTCTAGGAGCATAAAAATCAGCTACTTGATGTACCTGGTGTGCGTCCTGGTGTAGCGGAGACTCCCGGTGCACCCAGCGCTGTTTGCTTACCTCTATTCTTTTAATAAATCCTATTTTTTTATTTAATCCTATTTTGAAGAATGAGCCATTTCTAACACCCAGAACCATCTAGGTTGGAAGATCACCCAGCCCAACCTCTGACCTAACACTAACCAGTCCTCCATTAAACCATATCACTGAGCTCTACATCTAAACGTCTTTTAAAGACCTCCAGGGATGGTGACTCCACCACTTCCCTGGGCAGCCCATTCCAATGCCTCACAACCCTTTCGGTAAAGAAGTTCTTCCTAAGATCCAACCTAAACCTCCCCTGGCACAACTTTAGCCCACTCCCCCTTGTCCTGTCACCAGGCACATGGGAGAATAGACCAACCCCCACCTGGCTACAGCCTCCTTTGAGGTACCTGTAGTCTCATCCTTTGAGGTACCTATCAGTCTCATGACCAGTAATTCTATCATGTCAAAAGCCAGTGCTACACAGTAAGCAGCAAACTAACCTTAAACCAGCCCCCCAGAACAATAAACAGCACGACAGGGAACACATACACTAAGTAATGTGCTATATAACTGAATTCAGAAAACAGGCACAGCAGACCTCAGATCAAAACAAAACAAAACAAAACAAAAACAAACAAACAAACAAAACAGCGCTATTAAGCTGATATAATGGTTACAATAATTTTGTTTTAACATGCTCTCATCACATCTGTCACTATCTCAGCTCTTCGGGCCCCATCTTGGGTGTCAAAAGAACTGTTGTGGTTTAACCAGCACCACACAGACGCTCTTCCTCCTCACAGTGGGATGGGGGAGAGAATCGAGGAAAAAAAAAAAAAAGTAAAAAAAAAAAAAAAAAAAGTAAAAGCTTGTGAGTTGAGATGAAGACAGTTTAATAGGACAGAAAAGAAAAAAAGAAGAATAATCAAAATGGTAGTAAGAATAATAACACGTATAAAACACGTGATGCACAATGCAATTGCTCACCACCTGCTGACAGATGCCCAGCTTATCCCTGAGCAGCCTGCGCCCCCACCCCAGCTAGCCACCCCTATATATTGTTCAGCATGACCCCATATGGTGTGGGATACCCCTTTGGCCAGTTGGGGTCAACTGTCCTGGGCCTCTCCCCTCCCAGCTCCTGCTGCACCCCCAGCCTGCCCGCTGCCAGGGCAGTGTGAGCAGCACAGAAGTCCTTGGCTTGGTGTGAGCACTGCTCTGCAACAATTACATCAGTGTGATATCAACAGTAGTCTCATCCTAAATCCCAAACACAGCACCGTATCAGGTACTAGAAGGAAAATTAACTTTTTCCTCCCCAAAACCAGAACACATGGTCTGGAGCCAAGGGAAGCACCTTCCCCTGTGTGAGCTGGGGGCTCATGCACTTACCCCTCATGCACTCACCCCTCATCCACAGACTCCTTGGGGGCACCAGCACAGACCCCCTGTCCGCCTGATGCCCTAGCCCAGCCCAAAACCCCTGCTGCTGGCTGGTTGGTCCAGCCTAAAGTTTGCTGGTGAATGCAGCCGCACACCCCACGCACACCAGGCTGGGGAAGGCACAGCCAGCTGCCCCCAGCAGCCTTCAAGCAGCCCTCGGAGGTGCTGATGGCAGCACGGGGAGCATACGCAGCAGGAGAGGGCTTACACAAGGCAACCTGGACAGCAAATAAATCAGCATTGCAACCAGGGGCTGCTAAACAAATGCGCCATGGGCACGAATTCTAAACCAGTTTGTCCCATCTAGCATTGTCTGCTCAGGTCTGTGGATCTCTCACAGTATCTCGGGTACCTTCCGGACTCACCCTAGGTGCTAAAAGCACCGCTGTGGTGTAATGCAGCAGAGAGCTCAGCACCTCAGCACCACACAGCCACGTCCTCAGTCACCTCCCCACCGGGGGAAGGGGAGAGAGCTGACAAGAGTAAAAGTGCACAGACTGGCAGGCTGAGAGAAAGACAGTTTAATGAGAAAGAAAGACAGAAAATAAGCAAGCAAGAAAACTGAAGAAAGTGATGCACAAAACAATTGCTCACCACCCTCTGACCCATGCCCAGCCTGTCTCTGAGCAATGGCAGCTCCTCCCGATTTAGTGTCATCCACAAACTTACTTAGTAAGCCTTCATGTGATACATCCAGGTCATTTATGAAAACAGTGACAAGAACTGGCCCCAAAACAGAGCCCCGGGGAGCCCCACTAGTAACTGGCCGTCAGCCTGATGTACCTCTGAACCCTCTGCTTGCTGTGACCAGTTACTGCCTTGTCCCTCAGGTGCTTTTCAGTAACTCCTGGGATAATTTTCTCCGTGATTTTACCAGGCACTGAAATGAGACTGACAGGTCTGTCATTACCAGGGTCTTCTCTCTCGCTCTTGCTGAAGACTGGAACCACATTTGCCATCTTCCAGTAGACCGGGATCTCTCTGGATTCCCAAGACCATTGGAAAGTAATTGAGAGAGGTTTTTCCTCCCAGACAACAGATATGTGTACTGGGGCCCTGCTTCCCAAGATGTGGCTGACCTTGCTTGCTGATGGGCAGTGGAGAGTAACTGCTTTCTCTTTGCTTCTGTGTGAATTGGCTTTTTTTTTTTTTTTTCTTTCTTTTTCTTTTGCATTTCAATTATCCTTCCCTCAACCCCTTAGCCTTTTCTTTTGGGCCATCCTTTCTGCCTCCCCTCTGTCTCTGAGGAGCAATGAGAGAGCAGTTGTGGTTTTTAGTTAGACATCGATGTGAAACCACGGCAGCCTTTTGGCATCCATTGAGAGGCTCAGGGGGTGGAGATGACAAGAAATTTGACCAGAGTGCTTCAGAGGAGCTTACAATGATCATATTTGTCGAACATATTTGTTGATTTGCTGCCCACAATCTTGTCTGGTTTGCTCTTCATATCTTTCAGTGTGATCCTGCGTGATCCTGTGCCGTGTTCTCTCTTTTGCTATTTATCATATCCAAGGGCTTGTTAAAAGCTGTGTGCATTTGTGTTTTATTCAGTTTGCTGTTCTGTAAATCTGTATTGGCAAGGTCTTGGTAGTGGGGTCCTGCAGGGGTGGCCTCTGTGAGAATGTCAGTGCAGCAGGAGGGCAGGAGGTGCTCCATGAACCAGAGCACAAGTTCCCCTGCGGCCTGTGGAGAGGCCCCTGGTGGAGCAGGCTGTCCCCCTGCACCCATGGGTCCCACACGGAGCAGATCTCCACGCTGCAGCCCCCCCATGGGTGGAGGAGCCCCCAGTGGAGCAGGAGGATGGGGTCTGGGGGGAGCTGCCGCCCACCCATGGGGGCCCCGTGCTGGAGCAGTTTGGGACTGGGGGATGGACCCCATGGGACGGAGCCGTGTGGGAGCAGTTCTTGAAGCCCCTGAAGGATCAGTTTGGGAAGGATGGCATCCATGGGAGGGACCCCACGGGGAGCAGGGGCACAGAGGGACCGTGAGGGGCGGCGGGGATGAAGCGTCAGGGACTGACCGCAGCCCCCATTGCCCGTTCCCATGCAGTGCTCAGGGGGGAGAAGGTGGAAGAGGTGGATGAGGGGAACGTGTTGGAGTTTGGTTTTTTGTTTGTTATCTAACTGCTCTAGCTTGTTAGTAATAGGCAATAAATGATACTCATCTTCCTAGTCCGAGTCTGTTTCACTTGTTACGATAATGGTTGAGCGATCTCCCTGTCCTTATCTCAACCTCTCCTCCCTCTGGCACTGCCACTGCCCCCGGCCCCTCCAGGCACTGTCGCCACCAGTCCCGCAGCCGGCCCTAGGCCCGGCGCCGGCGGCAGCGCTGTGCTGTGGGCTGATGCCCGCAGGGCTGTTCTCTCGGGCACGCTGCGCTTGGGTCTGCCGTTACCTCAAGCCTTCGGGCCTCGCACTGGGCACCAGAAGGCCTGCTGTGCTTGAAGCTACAGGCAGCTCAGCACCGCACAGCCGCTCGCTCCCCTCCTCCCCAGCAGGGCTGGGGAGAGAAGGGACACTTGGATCTGGCTGCAGGAGCTGGCACTGAGCTCACTCGCACACACAGAGGCCTCGCCAGGAGCTGGCACGTAGTCCTCTCAGCACGCGTACACATGGGAAAGGCTGCGAGTGTGCAAAGAGAAAAGCTTTAATGAGAGAAATGCGACGATAGGACACACAAACACTGACTGGCCCTTTTATACCCCAAACAAACCCCTCAGCAGGCCCTCCTGCTCCTCCTTCTCTACACACCCCCATGCCTCCGCACAGCAGCTCCACGTTATTTCAAGCTCCCCAGGCTCCCCGAGCTCCCCACACAGAGGTGTTGCCTTCACCACAAGGCTCCCCTTCCCCTCACAGAGCCGGTGGCACGGGGCCCCCGTTCCTCTGCAGCCAAGGCTGGAGGAGCGCGGGGAGCACGGCGGCGCCTGCCCAGGGCTGTGCCCATCTCCTGATGGTACCCACCCTGCTGGCTGCCCTTACCATTCACCAGTGCACAGTTGTAGGTGCTGCGCACACCATGGGAGCGGAGATGGATGTGGGTTCCTTTTGGGTAATGGGTGACACTGGTGACCTTGAAGACCTCATAGGGTGGGATGAGGACTTCTTTCTCCTTAGGGTAGAAGGAGAAGTTCCAGATGGGGACACCGTAGCAGGTATACACAAAGAATAAGGTGTCCCGGCCAAATCTCTTGGTAGCATTCTCCTTGAGGGAGGTAGAGGCAAACCGGCCGAAGCGGACAGTCTGGTTGATCTGGGCCGTAAAGTGGATGCCCCTGACGCCGCGGTAGACATCGTAGCATCTGTGGCCCTGGGCTTTCCGCAGAGTATGCAGGGCCTCGGTCAGGAGGAAATGCATTGTCTTGAAGTGGAAGCATTCCAGGTAGTGCTCGCGGGAGCGCCCACCCTCACACACGGCCTCGTTGAACTCGCTGTACAGGCCTGTATTATCAGTGTACGCCAGCACGGCCACCGCGTACTCCCGCCGCAGCACCTGCGGTTGGATGGAGTTGCCCCATTGCTCCCGCCACCTCTCCTCTGCTCTTCTCCAGGTCTTCGCGTACATGTCGTTTTCAAACTCGGTGCAGTTCACTATTTTAAGCTCCTCTTCCATCTCGCATCTGCAGCCCCAGTACTGGTCATCGAAGGAGTTCTGGGCCATGTCCATCGCCACCTTCCTGATGGGGCCGAGGTCTTGCTCACAGGTGCTTCTGATGGCCAAGGTGCCAGCCAAGGTGCCGGCCAGCAGCACCCAGCCCAGGCCGAGGTGCTCCATGTGCAGGAAGCTCCGGGGGTCCAGCCACGAGCGGGGATGCCCCAGGCAGCGCAGGACCCGGTCCTCTGCAATCGGCTGAGCTCAGCCGCTGAGTGCAGCAGTACAGGGCACGGGCGTCTGCTAGGGGGAGAGCGCAGGGTCGGAGAAGGCTGCAGGGAGAAGCGGAGCAGATGCATCAGGGTCACCTCCAAAGCCGCCCATGGCCCCCCTGGCACCAGAGGGAAGCACCCGCAGTGTGTGTCCCCAACCACGGCCACCTGGGTCTTCCCCACCCTGATACCGGCCCAGACTCCAGCCCAACTACTTGCATCAAACCCTGCAGACACCTGGGTTCCCCCGTGCAGCCCCGACATCCTCTGAGGCCGCAGCATTTGTGCCAGGAGTAGCCCTGGTGCTGCAGTGAGATGTTACCTCTGCTCTGTTGCATGCAGGACCCACGGCTCGGCGCTGCTGCAGGGTGCGTCGAGCTGGCTGCTCTGCCTTTTTATAGCAACCCCCAGACAGTTTGTGTTCCAGCCCCCCATGACCACCCAGTTGCTGCTGGGCTGTTGCAAAAGGCTGCAGGGAAACCAACAGGAAATCACCTTGTATCAGTTTCCCATGCTCTAGTGCATGCGTGTGTGGGTCCCAGTCCCATGGGTGCTGAGAGGTGAGGAGCAGGCTCTGCAGCCCTCAGTGCAGAGGGGCTCCCGCTGCAGCGGACACTGGCTTGTCCTGGTTTTGGCTGGGATAGAGTTGCTTTTCATCACCGTAGCTGGTGTGGGGCTTTGGTTTTAGGATGAGAATGGTGCTGATAACACACTGATGGCTTAGATGCTGCTGAGCAGTGCTGACACAGAGCCAAGGACTTCTGTGCTGCTCACACTGCTCTGGCAGCGGGCAGGCTGGGGGTGCAGCAGGAGCTGGGAGGGGACAGGCCCAGGACAGCTGACCCCAACTGGCCAAAGGGGTATTCCACACCATATGAGGTCATGCTGGACAATATTTAGGGGTGGCTAGCTGGGGTGGGGACACAGGCTGCTCAGGGATAAGCTGGGCATCCGTCAGCAGGTGGTGAGCAATTGCATTGTGCATCGCTTGTCTTGTATGTGTTATTATTTTACTATTATTATTTTTAGTTTTCTTATATTTCTTTCTGTCCTATTAAACTGTCTTCATCTCAACTCACAAGCTTATACTTTTTTTTCCCCCTCCCACCCAATTCTCTCCCCCATTCCACTTGTGGGTGAGGAAGAGTGAATGTCTCTGTTGTTCTGAGCTGCTGGCCGGTTAAACCACAGCAGTCCTTTGATGTCCAGCATGGGGCTCAAAGGGTTGAGATAAGGACAGATCTGACCACAGCTTGTTAAAACAAAATTGTTGTTTAACAATTGTAATTTGTAAGCCTTAGCTTCTCACACGGCTTGCTTTGAATGCAGAGGAACTCCCACTCGGACTGGGGACGAGGAAGAAGACGAGGCAGGCTGCTCCAAAGTGGCGGGGCCATCAGAGGAACAGGAAGATGAAGAGGAAGGTATCATAAGAGCATCAGGAACTACCCGATGCCTATTCCAGCATGAGCTATGAGATAGGCGAAAAGATGTCAGTCGTTGTCCAGGTGAGCACCTTGTCACCTGGCTGCTCTGGTGCTGGGACAGCGGAGCCATGGTCTGCAATTAGAGGGCAGGGAAGCCAGGCAGCTGGGATCCCTCGCCAGGGAAGGGGGCATTCTGGCGTTGTCTTGTGTCAGGTGTGAAGGGAAGGTGTGCCTTCAAGGAAGATCCCAGAACCAAAGAATCACGGAATTGTAGGGGTTGGAGGTGACCTCAGGAGATCATCGGGTCCAACCCCCTGCCAAAGCAGTTATCTAGAGCAGGCTGCCCAGGTAGGCATCCAGGCGGGCCTTGAATATCCCCAGAGAAGGAGACCCCACAACCTCCCTGGGCAGCCTGTCCCAGTGCTCCGTCACCCTCACTGTGAAGAATCACAGAATCACAGAATTTCAAGGTTGGAAGAGACCTCAAGATCATCGAGTCCAACCTCTGACCTAACACTAACAGTCCTCCACTAAACCATATCGCTGAGCTCTACATCTAAACGTCTTTTAAAGACCTCCAGGGATGGTGACTCCACCACTTCCCTGGGCAGCCTGTTCCAATGCCTAACAACCCTTTCGGTAAAGAAGTTCTTCCTAAGATCCAACCTAAAACTCCCCTGGCACAACTTTAGCCCATTCCCCCTTGTCCTGTCACCAGGCACGTGGGAGAACAGGCCAACCCCCACCTCGCTACAGCCTCCTTTAAGGTATCTGTAAAGAGCGATAAGGTCGCCCCTGAGCCTCCTCTTCTCCAGGCTGAACAAGCCCAGCTCCCTCAGCCGCTCCTCATAGGACTTGTTCTCCAGGCCCCTCACCAGCTTCGTCACCCTTCTCTGCACCCGCTCAAGCACCTCCATGTCCTTCTTGTAGCGAGGGGCCCAAAACTGAACACAGTACTCGAAGTGCAGCCTCACCAGAGCCGAGTACAGGGGGACAATCACTTCCCTAGCCCTGCTGGCCACACTGCTTCTGATACAAGCCAGGATGCCGTTGGCCTTCTTGGCCACCTGAGCACACTGCTGGCTCATATTCAGCCGACTATCCATCAGTACTCCCAGGTATTTCTCCGCTAGGCAGCTTTCCAACCACTCCTCTCCCAGCCTGTAGCGCTGCTTCAGGTTGTTGTGCCCCAGGTGCAGGACCCGGCACTTGGCCCTGTTGAACTTCATAGAGTTGGCCTAAGCCCATCGGCCCGAGATCCCCCTACAGAGCCTTCCTACCCTCGAGCAGATCAACACACGCACCTAACTTGGTGTCATTTGCGAACTTACTGAGGGTGCACTCGATCCCCTCATCCAGATCATTGATGAAGATATTAAAGAGGACCGGCCCCAGCACCGAGCCCTGGGGAACGCCACTAGTGACCGGCCTCCAGCTGGATTTGACTCCATTCACCACAACTCTTTGGGCCCGGCTGTCCAGCCAGTTTCTAACCCAACAAAGCGTACACCAGTCAAAGCCACGAGCAGCCAGTTTCTTGAGGAGAATGCTGTGGGAAACCATGTTAAAAACCTTGTTGAAGTCATGGTAGACCACATCCACAGCCTTTCCCTCATCCACCAAGCGTGTAACTTTGTCATAGAAGGAGATCAGGTTTGTCAAACAGGACCTGCCTTTCATAAACCCATGCTGACTGGGCCTGATCGCCTGCTTGCCCTGCAAGTGCCGCGTGATGACACTAAAGATAATCTGCTCCATGAGCTTCCCTGGCACTGAGGTCGAACTGACAGGCCTGTAGTTTTCTGGTCTGCCCTCCGGCCCTTCTTGAGAATGGGCGTCATGTTTGCTAGCCACCTGTCAGCTGGGACCTCCCCCGATAGCCAGGACTGCTGATAAATGATGGAAAGTGGCTGGGCCAGCTGCTCTGCCAGTTCTCTCAAAGAAGAGGATCTTTCGCATATTGGTGCAGAACTGCCTGGGCTCCATTTTGTGGCCACTGCCCCTTGTCCTGTCCCCACAGACCACTGAAAGAGGTTGGCCAAATCCCTCTGTCTCCCACCCCTCAGGTATTTATACACATTGAGGACATCCCCTCTCAGTCCTCTCTTCTCCAGGCTGACCAGACCCAGGTCTCTCAGCCTCTCCTCACAGGGAAGATGCTCCAGGCCCCGTATCATCTGTGGCCCTCCGCTGGACTCTTTCCAGGAGATCCCTGTCTTTCTTGTACCGGGGAGCCCAGAACTGGACCCAGTACTCCAGGTGAGGCCTGACCAGGGCAGAGCAGAGGGGGAGGATCACCGCCCTCGACATGCTGGCCACGCTCCTTTTAATGCCCGCCAGGATCTTGTTGGCCCTCTTGGCCACCAGGGCACAACCTGTCACCAACCAGGACCCCCAGGTTCTTCTCCTCAGAGCTCCTCTCCAGCAGGTCATTCCCCAGCCTGTACTGATACCTGTGGAGATGTCAGTTGCTAGGACAAACAATCACAAAGGGGTTTTGTCAGATAAAACTACTGTTTTTTGTCAGATAAAACTGTCGGATAAAACTCCAGTTTCCAGCAGCAGTCCCCCAGACACAGAAATGAAATTTCTGAATGTCAATGCTTTCATTTATGAAAATAAATAACATAATTTTCATTTATAAAAATAAATGTCAATGTTTTCCTTTATAAAAACATTGACAAAAACTGGCCCCAAAACAGCCCTGGGGAACCCCACGAGTAACTGCCAGTCAGCCTGAGGTAACCCCATTTACTAGCACCCTTGGAGCCTGACCCACCAGCCAGTTGTTCACCCAGCACATTAGGTACCTGTCTAGCTGTGTGCTGCACATTTAGTCCTGAGGGATACTTTGAGAAACCCTATCAAACGCTTTGCCGAAATACAAAAAGATTTCATCAGATGCAATCCCTTGGTCAACTGTGCGGGTAACTTTGTCATAAAAGGAAATTAAGTCTGTTAAGCAGGGCCTTCCCCTCATGAACCCTCTGCTTGCTGTGACCAGTGACTGCCTTGTCCCTCAGGTGCTTTTCAATAACTCCTGGGATAATTTTCTCCATGATTTTACCAGGCACTGAAATGAGACTGACAGGTCTGTCATTACCAGGGTCTTCTCTCTCGCTCTTGCTGAAAACTGGAACCACATTTGCCATCTTCCAGTAGACCGGGATCTCTCTGGATTCCCAAGACCATTGGAAAGTAATTGAGAGAGGTTTTTCCTCCCAAACAACAGATATGTGTACTGGGGCCCTGCTTCCCAAGATGTGGCTGACCTTGCTTGCTGGTGGGCAGTGGAGAGTAACTGCTTTCTCTTTGCTTCTGTGTGAATTGGCTTTTTTTTTTTTTTTCTTTCTTTTTCTTTTGCATTTCAATTATCCTTCCCTCAACCCCTTAGCCTTTTCTTTTGGGCCATCCTTTCTGCCTCCCCTCTGTCTCTGAGGAGCAATGAGAGAGCAGTTGTGGTTTTTAGTTAGACATCGATGTGAAACCACGGCAGCCTTTTGGCATCCATTGAGAGGCTCAGGGGGTGGAGATGACAAGAAATTTGACCAGAGTGCTTCAGAGGAGCTTACAATGATCATATTTGTCGAACATATTTGTTGATTTGCTGCCCACAATCTTGTCTGGTTTGCTCTTCATATCTTTCAGTGTGATCCTGCGTGATCCTGTGCCGTGTTCTCTCTTTTGCTATTTATCATATCCAAGGGCTTGTTAAAAGCTGTGTGCATTTGTGTTTTTTTCAGTTTGCTGTTCTGTAAATCTGTATTGGCAAGATCTTGGTAGTGGGGGGCTGCTGAGGTGGCCTCTGTGAGAATGTCAGTGCAGCAGCAGGGCAGGAGGTGCTCCATCAACCAGAGCACAAGTTCCCCTGCGGCCTGTGGAGAGGCCCCTGGTGGAGCAGGCTGTCCCCCTGCACCCATGGGTCCCACACGGAGCAGATCTCCACGCTGCAGCCCCCCCATGGGTGGAGGAGCCCCCGGTGGAGCAGGTGGATGTGGCCTGGAGGAGGCTGCGGCCCATGGAGAGCCCCCGCAGGAGCAGGCCCCGGGCCGGAGCTGCAGCCCGTGGAGAGGAGCCCACATGGAGCAGGGGGCTGGGGGGAGCTGCCGCCCACCCGTGGGGGCCCCGTGCTGGAGCAGTTTGGGACTGGGGGAGAGACCGCATGGGACAGAGCCATGTGGGAGCAGTTCTTGAAGCCCCTGAAGGATCAGTTTGGGAAGGACGGCATCCATGGGAGGGACCCCACGGGGAGCAGGGGCACAGAGGGACCGTGAGGGGTGGTGGGGATGAAGCGTCAGGGACTGACTGCAGCCCCCATTGCCCGTTCCCCTGCACTGCTTGGGGGGAGGAGGTGGATGGGGGGAAGGTGTTGGAGTTTGGTTTTTTGTTTTCTAACTGCTCTAGCTTGTTAGGAATACGCAATAAATGATACTCATCTTCCTACTCTGAGTCTGTTTCGCTCATTACAATAATGGTTGAGCGATCTCCCTGCCCTTATCTCAGCGCCGTGTTGTGGGCTGATCCCCGCAGGGCTGTTCTCTCGGGCACGCTGCGCTTGGGTCTGCCGTTACCTCAAGCCTTCGGGCCTCGCACTGGGCACCAGAAGGCCTGCTGTGCTTGAAGCTACAGGCAGCTCAGCACCGCACAGCCGCTCGCTCCCCTCCTCCCCAGCAGGGCTGGGGAGAGAAGGGACACTTGGATCTGGCTGCAGGAGCTGGCACTGAGCTCACTCGCACACACAGAGGCCTCGCCAGGAGCTGGCACGTAGTCCTCTCAGCACGCGTACACATGGGAAAGGCTGCGAGTGTGCAAAGAGAAAAGCTTTAATGAGAGAAATGCGACGATAGGACACACAAACACTGACCGGCCCTTTTATACTCCAAACCTAACCCCTCAGCAGGTCCTCCTGCTCCTCCTTCTCTACACACGCCCATGCCTCCACACAGCAGCTCCACGTTATTTCAAGCTCCCCAAGCTCCCCAAGCTCCCCGAGCTCCCTGAGCTCCCCAAGCTCCCCACACGGAAGTGTTGCCTTCACCACGAGGCTCCCCTTCCCCTCACAGAGCCGGTGGCACGGGGCCTCCGTTCCTCTGCAGCCATGGCTGGAGGAGCGCGGGGAGCACGGCGGCGCCTGCCCAGGGCTGTGCCCTGTCCCCAGCCATCTCCCGGTGGCATCCACCCTGCTGGCTGCCCCTACCCTTCAGCAGTGCACAGTTGTAGTTGCTGTGCGTGGAATGGGAGTGGAGGTGAATGATGCTTCTGCTGAAGTAACTCATTACCTTGGTGACCTTGAAGACCTCATAGGGTGGGATGAGGACTTCATCCTCAGTAGGGAAGAAGGAGAAATGCTTGATGGGGACCCCGTAGCAGGTGTACACAATGAATAAGGTGTCCCGGCCAAATTTCTTGGTAGCATTCTTCTGGAGAGAGGCAGAGGCGAACTGGCCGAAGCGGACGGTCTGGTGGCGGTGGGCCGTAAAGCGGATGCCCCTGACGCCGCGGTAGACTTTGTAGCATCTGCGGCCCTGGGCATTCCGCAGAGTGTGCAGGGCCTCGGTCAGGAGGAAATGCATTGTCTTGAAGGGGAAGGATTGGAGGTAGTACCCGCGGGAGCGCCCACCCTTGCGCACAGCTGCGTTGAACTTGCGGTACAGTCTTGTATCAGCAGTGTACGCCAGCACGGCCACCGCGTACTCCCGCTGCAGCACCTGCGTGTGGTTGGAGTTGCCCCATTGCTTCCGCCACCTCTTATATGCTCTTCTCCAGGTCTTTGCATAGGTGTGGTTTTTGAATTCCACGTGGTACAGTTTCTTCAGCGCCACCTCCATCTTGTATCTGCAGCCCCGGTACTGGTCATCGAAGGAGTTCTGGGCCATGCCCATTGCCAACTTCTTTATGGGGCCTAGGTCTTGCTCACGGGTGCTGCTGGCAGCCAAGGTGCCAGCCAAGGTGCCGGCCAGCAGCACCCAGCCCAGGCCGAGGTGCTCCATGTGCAGGAAGCTCCGGGGGTCCAGCCACGAGCGGGGATGCCCCAGGCAGCGCAGGACCCGGTCCTCTGCAACCGGCTGAGCTCAGTCGCTGAGTGCAGCAGTACAGGGCACGGGCGTCTGCTAGGGGGAGAGTGCAGGGTCGGAGAAGGCTGCAGGGAGAAGCGGAGCAGATGCATCAGGGTCACCTCCAAAGCCGCCCATGGCCCCCCTGGCACCAGAGGGAAGCACCCGCAGTGTGTGTCCCCAGCCACGGCCACCTGGGTCTTCCCCACCCTGATACTGGCCCGGACTCCAGCCCAGCTACTTGCATCAAACCCCACAGACACCTGGGTTCCCCCGTGCAGCCCCGACATCCTCTGAGGCCGCAGCTTTTGTGCCAGGAGTAGCCCTGGTGCTGCAGTGAGATGTTACCTCTGCTCTGTTGCATGCAGGACCCACGGCTCGGCGCTGCTGCAGGGTGCGTCGAGCTGGCTGCTCTGCCTTTTTATAGCAACCCCCAGACAGTTTGTGTTCCAGCCCCCCATGACCACCCAGTTGCTGCTGGGCTGTTGCAAAAGGCTGCAGGGAAACCAACAGGAAATCACCTTGTATCAGTTTCCCATGCTCTAGGGCGTGTGTGTGTGGGTCCCAGTCCCATGGGTGCTGAGAGGTGAGGCGCAGGCTCTGCAGCCCTCAGTGCAGAGGGGCTCCCGCTGCAGTGGACACTGGCTTGTCCTGGTTTTGGCTGGGATAGAGTTGCTTTTCATCACCGTAGCTGGTGTGGGGCTTTGGTTTTAGGATGAGAATGGTGCTGATAACACACTGATGGCTTAGATGGTGCTGAGCAGTGCTGACACAGAGCCGAGGACTTCTGTGCTGCTCACACTGCCCTGGCAGTGGGCAGGCTGGGGGTGCAGCAGGAGCTGGGAGGGGACAGGCCCAGGACAGCTGACCCCAACTGGCCAAAGGGGTATTCCACACCATATGGGGTCATGCTGGACAATATTTAGGGGTGGCTAGCTGGGGTGGGGACACAGGCTGCTCAGGGATAAGCTGGGCATCTGTCAGCAGGTGGTGAGCAATTGCATTGTGCATCGCTTGTCTTGTATGTGTTATTATTTTACTATTATTATTTTTAGTTTTCTTATATTTCTTTCTGTCCTATTAAACTGTCTTCATCTCAACTCACAAGCTTATACTTTTTTTTCCCCCTCCCACCCAATTCTCTCCCCCGTTCCACTTGTGGGTGAGGAAGAGTGAATGTCTCTGTTGTTCTGAGCTGCTGGCCGGTTAAACCATAGCAGTCCTTTGATGTCCAGCATGGGGCTCAAAGGGTTGAGATAAGGACAGATCTGACCACAGCGTGTTAAAACAAAATTGTTGTTTAACAATTGTAATTTGTAAACCTTAGCTTCTTACAACTCCCACTCAGACTGGGGACGAGGAAGACGACGAGGCAGGCTGCTCCAAAGTGGCGGGGCCATCAGAGGAACGGGAAGATGAAGAGGAAGGTATCATAAGAGCATCAGGAACTACCCGATGCCTATTCCAGCATGAGCTATGAGATAGGCAAAAAGATGTCAGTCGTTGTCCAGGTGAGCACCTTGTCACCTGGCTGCTCTGGTGCTGGGACAGCGGAGCCATGGTCTGCAATTAGAGGGCAGGGAAGCCAGGCAGCTGGGATCCCTCTCCAGGGAAGGGGGCATTCTGGCGTTGTCTTCTGTCAGGTGTGAAGGAAAGGTGTGCATTCAAGGAGGATCCCAGCACCACAGAATCACGGAATTGTAGGGGTTGGAGGTGACCTCAGGAGATCATCGGGTCCAACCCCCTGCCAAATCAGTTATCTAGAGCAGGCTGCCCAGGTAAGCGTCCAGGCGGGCCTTGAATATCCCCAGAGAAGGAGACCCCACAGCCTCCCTGTGCAGCCTGTCCCAGTGCTCCGTCACCCTCACCGTGAAGAATCACAGAATCACAGAATTTCTAGGTTAGAAGAGACCTCAAGATCATCGAGTCCAACCTCTGAACTAGCACTAACAGTCCTCCACTAAACCATATCGCTGAGCTCTACATCTAAACTTCTTTTAAAGACCTCCAGGGATGGTAACTCCACCACTTCCCTGGGCAGCCCATCCCAATGCCTCACAACCCTTTCAGTAAAGAAGTTCTTCCTAACATCCAACCCAAACCTCACCTGGTGCAATGTTAGCCCATTCCCCCTTGTCCTGTCACCAGGCATGTGGGAGAACAGGCCAACCCCCACCTCACTACAGCCTCCTTTAAGGTACCTGTAGAAAGCAATAAGGTCGCCCCTGAGCCTCCTCTTCTCCAGGCTGAACAAGCCCAGCTCCCTCAGCCGCTCCTCGTAGGACTTATTCTCCAGGCCCCTCACCAGCTTCGTCGCCCTTCTCTGCACCCGCTCAAGCACCTCGATGTTCTTCTTGTAGCGAGGGGCCCAAAACTGAACACAGTACTCGAGGTGCAGCCTCACCAGAGCCCAGTACAGGGGGACAATCACTTCCCTAGCCCTGCTGGCCACACTGCTTCTGATACAAGCCAGGATGCTGTTGGCCTTCTTGGCCACCTGAGCACACTGCTGGCTCATATTCAGCCGACTATCCATCAGTACTCACAGGTATTTCTCCGCTAGGCAGCTCTCCAACCACTCCTCTCCCAGCCTGTAGCGCTGCTTCGGGTTGTTGTGCCCCAGGTGCAGGACCCGGCACTTGGCCCTGTTGAACTTCATAGAGTTGGCCTAAGCCCATCGGTCCGAGATCCCCCTACAGAGCCTTCCTACCCTCGAGCAGATCAACACACGCACCTAACTTGGTGTCATTTGCGAACTTACTGAGGGTGCACTCGATCCCCTCATCCAGATCATCGATGAAGATATTAAAGAGGACCGGCCCCAGCACTGAGCCCTGGGGAACGCCACTAGTGACCGGCCTCCAGCTGGATTTGACTCCATTCACCACAACTCTTTGGGCCCGGCTATCCAGCCAGTTTCTAACCCAGCGAAGCGTGCGCCAGTCAAAGCCACGAGCAGCCAGTTTCTTGAGGAGAATGCTGTGGGAAACCATGTTAAAAACCTTGTTGAAGTCATGGTAGACCACATCCACAGCCTTTCCCTCATCCACCAAGCGTGTAACTTTGTCATAGAAGGAGATCAGGTTTGTCAAACAGGACCTGCCTTTCATAAACCCATGCTGACTGGGCCTGATCGCCTGCTTGCCCTGCAAGTGCCGCGTGATGACACTAAAGATAATCTGCTCCATGAGCTTCCCTGGCACTGAGGTCGAACTGACAGGCCTGTAGTTTTCTGGTCTGCCCTCCGGCCCTTCTTGAGAATGGGCGTCATGTTTGCTAGCCGCCAGTCAACTGGGACCTCCCCCAATAGCCAGGACTGCTGATAAATGATGGAAAGTGGCTGGGCCAGCTGCTCTGCCAGTTCTCTCAAAGAAGAGGATCTTTCGCATATTGGTGCAGAACTGCCTGGGCTCCATTTTGTGGCCACTGCCCCTTGTCCTGTCCCCACAGACCACTGAAAGAGGTTGGCCAAATCCCTCTGTCTCCCACCCCTCAGGTATTTATACACATTGAGGACATCCCCTCTCAGTCCTCTCTTCTCCAGGCTGACCAGACCCAGGTCTCTCAGCCTCTCCTCACAGGGAAGATGCTCCAGGCCCCGTATCATCTGTGGCCCTCCGCTGGACTCTTTCCAGGAGATCCCTGTCTTTCTTGTACCGGGGAGCCCAGAACTGGACCCAGTACTCCAGGTGAGGCCTGACCAGGGCAGAGCAGAGGGGGAGGATCACCGCCCTCGACATGCTGGCCACGCTCCTTTTAATGCCCGCCAGGATCCCGTTGACCCTCTTGGACACCAGGGCACACTGCTGGCTCATGGACAACCTGTCACCAACCAGGACCCCCAGGTTCTTCTCCTCAGAGCTCCTCTCCAGCAGGTCATTCCCCAGCCTGTACTGATACCTGTGGAGATGTGAGTTGCTAGGACAAACAATCACAAAGGGGTTTTGTCAGATAAAACTACTGTTTTTTGTCAGATAAAACTGTTGGATAAAACTCCAGTTTCCAGCAGCAGTCCCCCAGACACAGAAACGAAATTTCTGAATGTCAATGCTTTCATTTATGAAAATAAATAACATAATTTTCATTTATAAAAATAAATGTCAAT
Source organism: Netta rufina (assembly GCF_964035555.1). Taxonomy (NCBI): domain Eukaryota; kingdom Metazoa; phylum Chordata; class Aves; order Anseriformes; family Anatidae; genus Netta; species Netta rufina. Next base: position 801,963 of record NC_140123.1, read on the forward strand.
GTTTTCCTTTATAAAAACATTGACAAAAACTGGCCCCAAAACAGCCCTGGGGAACCCCACGAGTACCTGCCAGTCAGCCTGAGGTAACCCCATTTACTAGCACCCTTGGAGCCTGACCCACCAGCCAGTTGTTCACCCAGCACATTAGGTACCTGTCTAGCTGTGTGCTGCACATTTAGTCCTGAGGGATACTTTGAGAAACCCTATCAAACGCTTTGCTGAAATACAAAAAGATTTCATCAGCTGCCATCCCTTGGTCAACTATGTGGGTAACTTTGTCATGAAAGGAAATTAAGTCTGTTAAGCAGGGCCTTCCCCTCATGAACCCTCTGCTTGCTATGGCCAGTGACTGCCTTGTCCCTCAGGTGCTTTTCAATAACTCCTGGGATAATTTTCTCCATGATTTTACCAGGCACTGAAATGAGACTGACACGTCTGTCATTACCAGGGTCTTCTCTCTCGCTCTTGCTGAAAACTGTAACCACATTTGCCATCTTCCAGTAGACCGGGATCTCTCTGGATTCCCAAGACCATTGGAAAGTAATTGAGAGAGGTTTTTCCTCCCAAACAACAGATACGTGTACTGGGGCCCTGCTTCCCAAGATGTGGCTGACCTTGCTTGCTGATGGGCAGTGGAGAGTAACTGCTTTCTCTTTGCTTCTGTGTGAATTGGCTTTTATGATTTTTTTCTTTTTCTTTTGTATTTCAATTATCCTTCTCTCAACCCCTTAGCCTTTTCTTTTGGGTCATCCTTTCTGCCTCCCCTCTGTCTCTGAGGAGCAATGAGAGAGCAGTTGTGGTTTTTAGTTAGACATCGATGTGAAACCACGGCAGCCTTTTGGCATCCATTGAGAGGCTCAGGGGGTGGAGATGACAAGAAATTTGACCAGAGTGCTTCAGAGGAGCTTACAATGATCATATTTGTCGAACATATTTGTTGATTTGCTGCCCACAATCTTGTCTGGTTTGCTCTTCATATCTTTCAGTGTGATCCTGCGTGATCCTGTGCCGTGTTCTCTCTTTTGCTATTTATCATATCCAAGGGCTTGTTAAAAGCTGTGTGCATTTGTGTTTTTTTCAGTTTGCTGTTCTGTAAATCTGTATTGGCAAGATCTTGGTAGTGGGGTCCTGCAGGGGTGGCCTCTGTGAGAATGTCAGTGCAGCAGCAGGGCAGGAGGTGCTCCATCAACCAGAGCACAAGTTCCCCTGCGGCCTGTGGAGAGGCCCCTGGTGGAGCAGGCTGTCCCCCTGCACCCATGGGTCCCACACGGAGCAGATCTCCACGCTGCAGCCCCCCCATGGGTGGAGGAGCCCCCGGTGGAGCAGGTGGATGTGGCCTGGAGGAGGCTGCGGCCCATGGAGAGCCCCCGCAGGAGCAGGCCCCGGGCCGGAGCTGCAGCCCGTGGAGAGGAGCCCACGCAGGAGCAGGGGTCTGGGGGGAGCTGCCGCCCACGCATGAGGGCCCCGTGCTGGAGCAGTTTGGGACTGGGGGATGGATCCCGTGGGATGGAGCCGTGTGGGAGCAGTTCTTGAAGCCCCTGAAGGATCAGTTTGGGAAGGACGGCATCCATGGGAGGGACCCCACGGGGAGCAGGGGCACAGAGGGACCGTGAGGGGCGGCGGGGATGAAGCATCAGGGACTGACGGCAGCCCCCATTGCCCGTTCCCATGCACTGCTCGGGGGGGAGAAGGTGGAAGAGGTGGATGAGGGGAACGTGTTGGAGTTTGTTTTTATTGTTTGTTTTCTAACTGCTCTAGCTTATTAGTAATAGGCAATAAATGATACTCATCTTCCTACTCTGAGTCTATTTTGCTTGTTACGATAATGGTTGAGCGATCTCCCTGTCCTTATCTCAACCTCTCCTCCCTCTGGCGCTGCCACTGCCCCCGGCCCCTCCGGGCACTGTCGCCACCAGTCTCACAGCCGGCCCTAGGCCCGGCGCCGACGGCAGCGCCGTGCTGTGGGCTGATGCCCGCAGGGCTGTTCTCTCGGGCACGCTGCGCTTGGGTCTGCCGTTACCTCAAGCCTTCAGGCCTCGCACTGGGCACCAGAAGGCCTGCTGTGCTTGAAGCTACAGGCAGCTCAGCACCGCACAGCCGCTCGCTCCCCTCCTCCCCAGCAGGGCTGGGGAGAGAAGGGACACTTGGATCTGGCTGCAGGAGCTGGCACTGAGCTCACTCGCACACACAGAGGCCTCGCCAGGAGCTGGCACGTAGTCCTCTCAGCACGCGTACACATGGGAAAGGCTGCGAGTGTGCAAAGAGAAAAGCTTTAATGAGAGAAATGCGACGATAGGACACACAAACACTGACCGGCCCTTTTATACCCCAAACAAACCCCTCAGCAGGCCCTCCTGCTCCTCCTTCTCTACACACGCCCATGCCTCCACACAGCAGCTCCATGTTATTTCAAGCTCCCCGAGCTCCCCGAGCTCCCCGAGCTCCCCACACGGAGGTGTTGCCTTCACCACGAGGCTCCCCTTCCCCTCACAGAGCCGGTGGTACGGGGTCCCCGTTCCTCTGCAGCCATGGCTGGAGGAGCGCGGGGAGCACGGCGGCGCCTGCCCAGGGCTGTGCCCTGTCCCCAGATATCTCACGATGGTACCCATCCTGCTGGCTGCCCGTACTATTCAGCAGTGCACAGTTGTAGGTGCTGCGCACACCATGGGAGTGGAGATGGATGTGGGTTCCATTTGGGTAATGGGTGACACTGGTGACCTTGAAGACCTCATAGGGTGGGATGAGGACTTCTTTCTCCTTAGGGTAGAAGGAGAAGTTCCAGATGGGGACACCGTAGCAGGTGTACACAAAGAATAAGGTGTCCCGGCCAAATTTCTGGGCAGCATTCTTCTGGAGGGAGGCAGAGGCGAACTGGCCGAAGCGGACGGTCTGGTAGCGGTGGGCCATAAAGCGGATGCCCCTGACGCCGCGGTAGACGTTGTAGCATCTGTGGCCCTGGGCTTTCCGCAGAGTGTGCAGGGCCTCAGTCAGGAGGAAATGCATTGTCTTGAAGGGGAAGGATTGCAGGTAGTACCCGCGGGAGCGCCCACCCTCGCGCACAGCTGCGTTGAACTGGCGGTACAGACTTGTAGGGTAAGTGTACGCCAGCACGGCCACCGCGTACTCCCACCGCAGCACTTGCAGATCGATGGAGTTCCGCCACCTCTCATCTGCTTTTCTCCATGTGTCTGCATAGACCGGGTTTTTGAATTCAGCGCGGTTCACCGTTTTAAGCTCCTCTTTCATCTCGCATCTGCAGTCCTCATACCGGTCATCGAAGGAGTTCTGGGCCATGCCCATTGCCAACTTCTTTATGGGGCCTAGGTCTTGCTCACGGGTGCTGCTGGCAGCCAAGGTGCCAGCCAAGGTGCCGGCCAGCAGCACCCAGCCCAGGCCAAGGTGCTCCATGTGCAGGAAGCTCCGGGGGTCCAGCCACGAGCGGGGATGCCCCAGGCAGCGCAGGACCCGGTCCTCTGCAACCGGCTGAGCTCAGCCGCTGAGTGCAGCAGTACAGGGCACAGGCGTCTGCTAGGGGGAGAGCGCAGGGTCGGAGAAGGCTGCAGGGAGAAGCGGAGCAGATGCATCAGGGTCACCTCGAAAGCCGCCCATGGCCCCCCTGGCACTAGAGGGAAGCACCCGCAGTGTGTGTCCCCAGCCACGGCCACCTGGGTCTTCCCCACCCTGATACTGGCCCGGACTCCAGCCCAGCTACTTGCATCAAACCCCGCAGACACCTGGGTTCCCCCGTGCAGCCCCGACATCCTCTGAGGCCGCAGCTTTTGTGCCAGGAGTAGCCCTGGTGCTGCAGTGAGATGTTACCTCTGCTCTGTTGCATGCAGGACCCACGGCTCGGCGCTGCTGCAGGGTGCGTCGAGCTGGCTGCTCTGCCTTTTTATAGCAACCCCCAGACAGTTTGTGTTCCAGCCCCCCATGACCACCCAGTTGCTGCTGGGCTGTTGCAAAAGGCTGCAGGGAAACCAACAGGAAATCACCTTGTATCAGTTTCCCATGCTCTAGTGCATGCGTGTGTGGGTCCCAGTCCCATGGGTGCTGAGAGGTGAGGCGCAGGCTCTGCAGCCCTCAGTGCAGAGGGGCTCCCGCTGCAGCGGACACTGGCTTGTCCTGGTTTTGTCTGGGATAGAGTTGCTTTTCATCACCGTAGCTGGTGTGGGGCTTTGGTTTTAGGATGAGAATGGTGCTGATAACACACTGATGGCTGAGATGGTGCTGAGCAGTGCTGACACAGAGCCAAGGACTTCTGTGCTGCTCACACTGCCCTGGCAGCGGGCAGGCTGGGGGTGCAGCAGGAGCTGGGAGGGGACAGGCCCAGGACAGCTGACCCCAACTGGCCAAAGGGGTATTCCACACCATATGGGGTCATGCTGGACAATATTTAGGGGTGGCTAGCTGGGGTGGGGGCGCAGGCTGCTCAGGGATAAGCTGGGCATCCGTCAGCAGGTGGTGAGCAATTGCATTGTGCATCGCTTGTCTTGTATGTGTTATTATTTTACTATTATTATTTTTAGTTTTCTTATATTTCTTTCTGTCCTATTAAACTGTCTTCATCTCAACTCACAAGCTTATACTTTTTTTTCCCCCTCCCACCCAATTCTCTCCCCCATCCCACTTGTGGGTGAGGAAGAGTGAATGTCTCTGTTGTTCTGAGCTGCTGGCCGGTTAAACCACAGCAGTCCTTTGATGTCCAGCATGGGGCTCAAAGGGTTGAGATAAGGACAGATCTGACCACAGCTTGTTAAAACAAAATTGTTGTTTAACAATTGTAATTTGTAAGCCTTAGCTTCTCACACGGCTTGCTTTGAATGCAGAGGAACTCCCACTCGGACTGGGGACGAGGAAGAAGACGAGGCAGGCTGCTCCAAAGTGGCGGGGCCATCAGAGGAACAGGAAGATGAAGAGGAAGGTATCATAAGAGCATCAGGAACTACCCGATGCCTATTCCAGCATGAGCTATGAGATAGGCGAAAAGATGTCAGTCGTTGTCCAGGTGAGCACCTTGTCACCTGGCTGCTCTGGTGCTGGGACAGCGGAGCCATGGTCTGCAATTAGAGGGCAGGGAAGCCAGGCAGCTGGGATCCCTCGCCAGGGAAGGGGGCATTCTGGCGTTGTCTTGTGTCAGGTGTGAAGGGAAGGTGTGCCTTCAAGGAAGATCCCAGAACCAAAGAATCACGGAATTGTAGGGGTTGGAGGTGACCTCAGGAGATCATCGGGTCCAACCCCCTGCCAAAGCAGTTATCTAGAGCAGGCTGCCCAGGTAGGCATCCAGGCGGGCCTTGAATATCCCCAGAGAAGGAGACCCCACAACCTCCCTGTGCAGCCTGTCCCAGTGCTCCGTCACCCTCACTGTGAAGAATCACAGAATCACAGAATTTCAAGGTTGGAAGAGACCTCAAGATCATCGAGTCCAACCTCTGACCTAACACTAACAGTCCTCCACTAAACCATATCGCTGAGCTCTACATCTAAAAGTCTTTTAAAGACCTCCAGGGATGGTGACTCCACCACTTCCCTGGGCAGCCTGTTCCAATGCCTAACAACCCTTTCGGTAAAGAAGTTCTTCCTAAGATCCAACCTAAAACTCCCCTGGCACAACTTTAGCCCATTCCCCCTTGTCCTGTCACCAGGCACGTGGGAGAACAGGCCAACCCCCACCTCGCTACAGCCTCCTTTAAGGTACCTGTAGAAAGCAATAAGGTCGCCCCTGAGCCTCCTCTTCTCCAGGCTGAACAAGCCCAGCTCCCTCAGCCGCTCCTCATAGGACTTGTTCTCCAGGCCCCTCACCAGCTTCGTCGCCCTTCTCTGCACCCGCTCAAGCACCTCCATGTCCTTCTTGTAGCGAGGGGCCCAAAACTGAACACAGTACTCGAAGTGCAGCCTCACCAGAGCCGAGTACAGGGGGACAATCACTTCCCTAGCCCTGCTGGCCACACTGCTTCTGATACAAGCCAGGATGCTGTTGGCCTTCTTGGCCACCTGAGCACACTGCTGGCTCATATTCAGCCGACTATCCATCAGTACTCCCAGGTATTTCTCCGCTAGGCAGCTTTCCAACCACTCCTCTCCCAGCCTGTAGCGCTGCTTCAGGTTGTTGTGCCCCAGGTGCAGGACCCGGCACTTGGCCCTGTTGAACTTCATAGAGTTGGCCTAAGCCCATCGGTCCGAGATCCCCCTACAGAGCCTTCCTACCCTCGAGCAGATCAACACACGCACCTAACTTGGTGTCATTTGCGAACTTACTGAGGGTGCACTCGATCCCCTCATCCAGATCATCGATGAAGATATTAAAGAGGACTGGCCCCAGCACCGAGCCCTGGGGAACGCCACTAGTGACCGGCCTCCAGCTGGATTTGACTCCATTCACCACAACTCTTTGGGCCCGGCTGTCCAGCCAGTTTCTAACCCAACAAAGCGTACACCAGTCAAAGCCACGAGCAGCCAGTTTCTTGAGGAGAATGCTGTGGGAAACCATGTTAAAAACCTTGTTGAAGTCATGGTAGACCACATCCACAGCCTTTCCCTCATCCACCAAGCGTGTAACTTTGTCATAGAAGGAGATCAGGTTTGTCAAACAGGACCTGCCTTTCATAAACCCATGCTGACTGGGCCTGATCGCCTGCTTGCCCTGCAAGTGCCGCGTGATGACACTAAAGATAATCTGCTCCATGAGCTTCCCTGGCACTGAGGTCGAACTGACAGGCCTGTAGTTTTCTGGTCTGCCCTCCGGCCCTTCTTGAGAATGGGCGTCATGTTTGCTAGCCACCTGTCAGCTGGGACCTCCCCCGATAGCCAGGACTGCTGATAAATGATGGAAAGTGGCTGGGTCAGCTGCTCTGCCAGTTCTCTCAAAGAAGAGGATCTTTCGCATATTGGTGCAGAACTGCCTGGGCTCCATTTTGTGGCCACTGCCCCTTGTCCTGTCCCCACAGACCACTGAAAGAGGTTGGCCAAATCCCTCTGTCTCCCACCCCTCAGGTATTTATACACATTGAGGACATCCCCTCTCAGTCCTCTCTTCTCCAGGCTGACCAGACCCAGGTCTCTCAGCCTCTCCTCACAGGGAAGATGCTCCAGGCCCCGTATCATCTGTGGCCCTCCGCTGGACTCTTTCCAGGAGATCCCTGTCTTTCTTGTACCGGGGAGCCCAGAACTGGACCCAGTACTCCAGGTGAGGCCTGACCAGGGCAGAGCAGAGGGGGAGGATCACCGCCCTCGACATGCTGGCCACGCTCCTTTTAATGCCCGCCAGGATCCCGTTGACCCTCTTGGACACCAGGGCACACTGCTGGCTCATGGACAACCTGTCACCAACCAGGACCCCCAGGTTCTTCTCCTCAGAGCTCCTCTCCAGCAGGTCATTCCCCAGCCTGTACTGATACCTGTGGAGATGTCAGTTGCTAGGACAAACAATCACAAAGGGGTTTTGTCAGATAAAACTACTGTTTTTTGTCAGATAAAACTGTCGGATAAAACTCCAGTTTCCAGCAGCAGTCCCCCAGACACAGAAACGAAATTTCTGAATGTCAATGCTTTCATTTATGAAAATAAATAACATAATTTTCATTTATAAAAATAAATGTCAATGTTTTCCTTTATAAAAACATTGACAAAAACTGGCCCCAAAACAGCCCTGGGGAACCCCACGAGTAACTGCCAGTCAGCCTGAGGTAACCCCATTTACTAGCACCCTTGGAGCCTGACCCACCAGCCAGTTGTTCACCCAGCACATTAGGTACCTGTCTAGCTGTGTGCTGCACATTTAGTCCTGAGGGATACTTTGAGAAACCCTATCAAACGCTTTGCTGAAATACAAAAAGATTTCATCAGATGCCATCCCTTGGTCAACTATGTGGGTAACTTTGTCATGAAAGGAAATTAAGTCTGTTAAGCAGGGCCTTCCCCTCATGAACCCTCTGCTTGCTGTGACCAGTGACTGCCTTGTCCCTCAGGTGCTTTTCAATAACTCCTGGGATAATTTTCTCCATGATTTTACCAGGCACTGAAATGAGACTGACAGGTCTGTCATTACCAGGGTCTTCTTTCTCGCTCTTGCTGAAAACTTGAACCACATTTGCCATCTTCCAGTAGACCGGGATCTCTCTGGATTCCCAAGACCATTGGAAAGTAATTGAGAGAGGTTTTTCCTCCCAAACAACAGATATGTGTACTGGGGCCCTGCTTCCCAAGATGTGGCTGACCTTGCTTGCTGGTGGGCAGTGGAGAGTAACTGCTTTCTCTTTGCTTCTGTGTGAATTGGCTTTTATTTTATTTTTTTTCCTTTTTCTTTTGTATTTCAATTATCCTTCTCTCAACCCCTTAGCCTTTTCTTTTGGGCCATCCTTTCTGCCTCCCCTCTGTCTCTGAGGAGCAATGACAGAGCAGTTGAGGTTTTTAGTTAGACATCGATGTGAAACCACGGCAGCCTTTTGGCATCCATTGAGAGGCTCAGGGGGTGGGATTAACAAGAAATTTGACCAGAGTGCTTCAGAGGAGCTTACAATGATCATATTTGTCGAACATATTTGTTGATTTGCTGCCCACAATCTTGTCTGGTTTGCTCTTCATATCTTTCAGTGTGATCCTGCGTGATCCTGTGCCGTGTTCTCTCTTTTGCTATTTATCATATCCAAAGGCTTGTTAAAAGCTGTGTGCATTTGTGTTTTTTTCAGTTTGCTGTTCTGTAAATCTGTATTGGCAAGATCTTGGTAGTGGGGGGCTGCTGAGGTGGCCTCTGTGAGAAGGTCAGTGCAACAGCAGGGCAGGAGGTGCTCCATCAACCAGAGCACAAGTTCCCCTGTGGCCTGTGGAGAGGCCCCGGTGGAGCAGGCTGTCCCCCTGCACCCATGGGTCCCACACGGAGCAGATCTCCACGCTGCAGCCCCCCCATGGGTGGAGGAGCCCCCGGTGGAGCAGGTGGATGTGGCCTGGAGGAGGCTGCGGCCCATGGAGAGCCCCCGCAGGAGCAGGCCCCGGGCCGGAGCTGCAGCCCGTGGAGAGGAGCCCACATGGAGCAGGGGGCTGGGGGGAGCTGCCGCCCACCCGTGGGGGCCCCGTGCTGGAGCAGTTTGGGACTGGGGGATGGACCCCGTGGGACGGAGCCGTGTGGGAGCAGTTCTTGAAGCCCCTGAAGGATCAGTTTGGGAAGGACGGCATCCATGGGAGGGACCCCACGGGGAACAGGGGCACAGAGGGACCGTGAGGGGCGGCGGGGATGAAGCGTCAGGGACTGACCGCAGCCCCCATTGCCCGTTCCCCTGCACTGCTCCGGGGGGAGAAGGTGGAAGAGGTGGATGAGGGGAACGTGTTGGAGTTTGGTTTTTTTTGTTTGTTTTCTAACTGCTCTAGCTTGTTAGTAATAGGCAATAAATGATACTCATCTTCCTACTCTGAGTCTATTTTGCTTGTTACGATAATGGTTGAGCGATCTCCCTGTCCTTATCTCAACCTCTCCTCCCTCTGGCACTGCCACTGCCCCCGGCCCCTCCAGGCACTGTCACCACCAGTCTCACAGCCGGCCCTAGGCCCGGCGCCGGCGGCAGCGCTGTGCTGTGGGCTGATCCCCGCAGGGCTGTTCTCTCGGGCACGCTGCGCTTGGGTCTGCCGTTACCTCAAGCCTTCGGGCCTCGCACTGGGCACCAGAAGGCCTGCTGTGCTTGAAGCTACAGGCAGCTCAGCACCGCACAGCCGCTCGCTCCCCTCCTCCCCAGCAGGGCTGGGGAGAGAAGGGACACTTGGATCTGGCTGCAGGAGCTGGCACTGAGCTCACTCGCACACACAGAGGCCTCGCCAGGAGCTGGCACGTAGTCCTCTCAGCACGCGTACACATGGGAAAGGCTGCGAGTGTGCAAAGAGAAAAGCTTTAATGAGAGAAATGCGACGATAGGACACACAAACACTGACCGGCCCTTTTATACTCCAAACCTAACCCCTCAGCAGGTCCTCCTGCTCCTCCTTCTCTACACACGCCCATGCCTCCACACAGCAGCTCCATGTTATTTCAAGCTCCCCAAGCTCCCCAAGCTCCCCGAGCTCCCTGAGCTCCCCAAGCTCCCCACACGGAAGTGTTGCCTTCACCACGAGGCTCCCCTTCCCCTCACAGAGCCGGTGGCACGGGGCCTCCGTTCCTCTGCAGCCATGGCTGGAGGAGCGCGGGGAGCACGGCGGCGCCTGCCCAGGGCTGTGCCCTGTCCCCAGCCATCTCCCGGTGGCATCCACCCTGCTGGCTGCCCCTACCCTTCAGCAGTGCACAGTTGTAGTTGCTGTGCGTGGAATGGGAGTGGAGGTGAATGATGCTTCTGCTGAAGTAACTCATTACCTTGGTGACCTTGAAGACCTCATAGGGTGGGATGAGGACTTCATCCTCAGTAGGGAAGAAGGAGAAATGCTTGATGGGGACCCCGTAGCAGGTGTACACAATGAATAAGGTGTCCCGGCCAAATTTCTTGGTAGCATTCTTCTGGAGAGAGGCAGAGGCGAACTGGCCGAAGCGGACGGTCTGGTGGCGGTGGGCCATAAAGCGGATGCCCCTGACGCCGCGGTAGACTTTGTAGCATCTGCGGCCCTGGGCATTCCGCAGAGTGTGCAGGGCCTCGGTCAGGAGGAAATGCATTGTCTTGAAGGGGAAGGATTGGAGGTAGTACCCGCGGGAGCGCCCACCCTTGCGCACAGCTGCGTTGAACTTGCGGTACAGTCTTGTATCAGCAGTGTACGCCAGCACGGCCACCGCGTACTCCCGCCGCAGCACCTGCGTGTGGTTGGAGTTGCCCCATTGCTTCCGCCACCTCTTATATGCTCTTCTCCAGGTCTTTGCATAGGTGTGGTTTTTGAATTCCACGTGGTACAGTTTCTTCAGCGCCACCTCCATCTTGTATCTGCAGCCCCGGTACTGGTCATCGAAGGAGTTCTGGGCCATGCCCATTGCCAACTTCTTTATGGGGCCTAGGTCTTGCTCACGGGTGCTGCTGGCAGCCAAGGTGCCAGCCAAGGTGCCGGCCAGCAGCACCCAGCCCAGGCCGAGGTGCTCCATGTGCAGGAAGCTCCGGGGGTCCAGCCACGAGCGGGGATGCCCCAGGCAGCGCAGGACCCGGTCCTCTGCAGCCGGCTGAGCTCAGTCGCTGAGTGCAGCAGTACAGGGCACGGGTGTCTGCTAGGGGGAGAGCGCAGGGTCGGAGAAGGCTGCAGGGAGAAGCGGAGCAGATGCATCAGGGTCACCTCCAAAGCCGCCCATTGCCCCCCTGGCACCAGAGGGAAGCACCCGCAGTGTGTGTCCCCAGCCACGGCCACCTGGGTCTTCCCCACCCTGATACCGGCCTGGACTCCAGCCCAGCTACTTGCATCAAACCCCGCAGACACCTGGGTTCCCCCGTGCAGCCCCGACATCCTCTGAGGCCGCAGCTTTTGTGCCAGGAGTAGCCCTGGTGCTGCAGTGAGATGTTACCTCTGCTCTGTTGCATGCAGGACCCACGGCTCGGCGCTGCTGCAGGGTGCGTGGAGCTGGCTGCTCTGCCTTTTTATAGCAACCCCCAGACAGTTTGTGTTCCAGCCCCCCATGACCACCCAGTTGCTGCTGGGCTGTTGCAAAAGGCTGCAGGGAAACCAACAGGAAATCACCTTGTATCAGTTTCCCATGCTCTAGTGCATGCGTGTGTGGGTCCCAGTCCCATGGGTGCTGAGAGGTGAGGAGCAGGCTCTGCAGCCCTCAGTGCAGAGGGGCTCCCGCTGCAGCGGACACTGGCTTGTCCTGGTTTTGGCTGGGATAGAGTTGCTTTTCATCACCGTAGCTGGTGTGGGGCTTTGGTTTTAGGATGAGAATGGTGCTGATAACACACTGATGGCTTAGATGGTGCTGAGCAGTGCTGACACAGAGCCAAGGACTTCTGTGCTTCTCACACTGCTCTGGCAGCGGGCAGGCTGGGGGTGCAGCAGGAGCTGGGAGGGGACAGGCCCAGGACAGCTGACCCCAACTGGCCAAAGGGGTATTCCACACCATATGAGGTCATGCTGGACAATATTTAGGGGTGGCTAGCTGGGGTGGGGACACAGGCTGCTCAGGGATAAGCTGGGCATCCGTCAGCAGGTGGTGAGCAATTGCATTGTGCATCGCTTGTCTTGTATGTGTTATTATTTTACTATTATTATTTTTAGTTTTCTTATATTTCTTTCTGTCCTATTAAACTGTCTTCATCTCAACTCACAAGCTTATACTTTTTTTTCCCCCTCCCACCCAATTCTCTCCCCCATCCCACTTGTGGGTGAGGAAGAGTGAATGTCTCTGTTGTTCTGAGCTGCTGGCCGGTTAAACCACAGCAGTCCTTTGATGTCCAGCATGGGGCTCAAAGGGTTGAGATAAGGACAGATCTGACCACAGCTTGTTAAAACAAAATTGTTGTTTAACAATTGTAATTTGTAAGCCTTAGCTTCTCACACGGCTTGCTTTGAATGCAGAGGAACTCCCACTCGGACTGGGGACGAGGAAGAAGACGAGGCAGGCTGCTCCAAAGTGGCGGGGCCATCAGAGGAACAGGAAGATGAAGAGGAAGGTATCATAAGAGCATCAGGAACTACCCGATGCCTATTCCAGCATGAGCTATGAGATAGGCGAAAAGATGTCAGTCGTTGTCCAGGTGAGCACCTTGTCACCTGGCTGCTCTGGTGCTGGGACAGCGGAGCCATGGTCTGCAATTAGAGGGCAGGGAAGCCAGGCAGCTGGGATCCCTCGCCAGGGAAGGGGGCATTCTGGCGTTGTCTTGTGTCAGGTGTGAAGGGAAGGTGTGCCTTCAAGGAAGATCCCAGAACCAAAGAATCACGGAATTGTAGGGGTTGGAGGTGACCTCAGGAGATCATCGGGTCCAACCCCCTGCCAAAGCAGTTATCTAGAGCAGGCTGCCCAGGTAGGCATCCAGGCGGGCCTTGAATATCCCCAGAGAAGGAGACCCCACAACCTCCCTGTGCAGCCTGTCCCAGTGCTCCGTCACCCTCACTGTGAAGAATCACAGAATCACAGAATTTCAAGGTTGGAAGAGACCTCAAGATCATCGAGTCCAACCTCTGACCTAACACTAACAGTCCTCCACTAAACCATATCGCTGAGCTCTACATCTAAAAGTCTTTTAAAGACCTCCAGGGATGGTGACTCCACCACTTCCCTGGGCAGCCTGTTCCAATGCCTAACAACCCTTTCGGTAAAGAAGTTCTTCCTAAGATCCAACCTAAAACTCCCCTGGCACAACTTTAGCCCATTCCCCCTTGTCCTGTCACCAGGCACGTGGGAGAACAGGCCAACCCCCACCTCGCTACAGCCTCCTTTAAGGTACCTGTAGAAAGCAATAAGGTCGCCCCTGAGCCTCCTCTTCTCCAGGCTGAACAAGCCCAGCTCCCTCAGCCGCTCCTCATAGGACTTGTTCTCCAGGCCCCTCACCAGCTTCGTCGCCCTTCTCTGCACCCGCTCAAGCACCTCCATGTCCTTCTTGTAGCGAGGGGCCCAAAACTGAACACAGTACTCGAAGTGCAGCCTCACCAGAGCCGAGTACAGGGGGACAATCACTTCCCTAGCCCTGCTGGCCACACTGCTTCTGATACAAGCCAGGATGCTGTTGGCCTTCTTGGCCACCTGAGCACACTGCTGGCTCATATTCAGCCGACTATCCATCAGTACTCCCAGGTATTTCTCCGCTAGGCAGCTTTCCAACCACTCCTCTCCCAGCCTGTAGCGCTGCTTCAGGTTGTTGTGCCCCAGGTGCAGGACCCGGCACTTGGCCCTGTTGAACTTCATAGAGTTGGCCTAAGCCCATCGGTCCGAGATCCCCCTACAGAGCCTTCCTACCCTCGAGCAGATCAACACACGCATCTAACTTGGTGTCATTTGCGAACTTACTGAGTGTGCACTCGATCCCCTCATCCAGATCATCGATGAAGATATTAAAGAGGACCAGCCCCAGCACCGAGCCCTGGGGAACACCACTAGTGACCGGCCTCCAGCTGGATTTGACTCCATTCACCACAACTCTTTGGGCCCGGCTGTCCAGCCAGTTTCTAACCCAACAAAGCGTACACCAGTCAAAGCCACGAGCAGCCAGTTTCTTGAGGAGAATGCTGTGGGAAACCATGTTAAAAACCTTGTTGAAGTCATGGTAGACCACATCCACAGCCTTTCCCTCATCCACCAAGCGTGTAACTTTGTCATAGAAGGAGATCAGGTTCGTCAAACAGGACCTGCCTTTCATAAACCCATGCTGACTGGGCCTGATCGCCTGCTTGCCCTGCAAGTGCCGCGTGATGATACTAAAGATAATCTGCTCCATGAGCTTCCCTGGCACTGAGGTCGAACTGACAGGCCTGTAGTTTTCTGGTCTGCCCTCCGGCCCTTCTTGAGAATGGGCGTCATGTTTGCTAGCCACCTGTCAGCTGGGACCTCCCCCGATAGCCAGGACTGCTGATAAATGATGGAAAGTGGCTGGGCCAGCTGCTCTGCCAGTTCTCTCAAAGAAGAGGATCTTTCGCATATTGGTGCAGAACTGCCTGGGCTCCATTTTGTGGCCACTGCCCCTTGTCCTGTCCCCACAGACCACTGAAAGAGGTTGGCCAAATCCCTCTGTCTCCCACCCCTCAGGTATTTATACACATTGAGGACATCCCCTCTCAGTCCTCTCTTCTCCAGGCTGACCAGACCCAGGTCTCTCAGCCTCTCCTCACAGGGAAGATGCTCCAGGCCCCATATCATCTGTGGCCCTCCGCTGGACTCTTTCCAGGAGATCCCTGTCTTTCTTGTACCGGGGAGCCCAGAACTGGACCCAGTACTCCAGGTGAGGCCTGACCAGGGCAGAGCAGAGGGGGAGGATCACCGCCCTCGACATGCTGGCCACGCTCCTTTTAATGCCCGCCAGGATCTTGTTGGCCCTCTTGGCCACCAGGGCACACTGCTGGCTCATGGACAACCTGTCACCAACCAGGACCCCCAGGTTCTTCTCCTCAGAGCTCCTCTCCAGCAGGTCATTCCCCAGCCTGTACTGATACCTGTGGAGATGTCAGTTGCTAGGACAAACAATCACAAAGGGGTTTTGTCAGATAAAACTACTGTTTTTTGTCAGATAAAACTGTCGGATAAAACTCCAGTTTCCAGCAGCAGTCCCCCAGACACAGAAACGAAATTTCTGAATGTCAATGCTTTCATTTATGAAAATAAATAACATAATTTTCATTTATAAAAATAAATGTCAATGTTTTCCTTTATAAAAACATTGACAAAAACTGGCCCCAAAACAGCCCTGGGGAACCCCACGAGTAACTGCCAGTCAGCCTGAGGTAACCCCATTTACTAGCACCCTTGGAGCCTGACCCACCAGCCAGTTGTTCACCCAGCACATTAGGTACCTGTCTAGCTGTGTGCTGCACATTTAGTCCTGAGGGATACTTTGAGAAACCCTATCAAACGCTTTGCCGAAATACAAAAAGATTTCATCAGATGCCATCCCTTGGTCAACTGTGCGGGTAACTTTGTCATAAAAGGAAATTAAGTCTGTTAAGCAGGGCCTTCCCCTCATGAACCCTCTGCTTGCTGTGACCAGTGACTGCCTTGTCCCTCAGGTGCTTTTCAATAACTCCTGGGATAATTTTCTCCATGATTTTACCAGGCACTGAAATGAGACTGACAGGTCTGTCATTACCAGGGTCTTCTCTCTCGCTCTTGCTGAAGACTGGAACCACATTTGCCATCTTCCAGTAGACCGGGATCTCTCTGGATTCCCAAGACCATTGGAAAGTAATTGAGAGAGGTTTTTCCTCCCAAACAACAGATATGTGTACTGGGGCCCTGCTTCCCAAGATGTGGCTGACCTTGCTTGCTGGTGGGCAGTGGAGAGTAACTGCTTTCTCTTTGCTTCTGTGTGAATTGGCTTTTATTTTATTTTTTTTTCCTTTTTCTTTTGTATTTCAATTATCCTTCTCTCAACCCCTTAGCCTTTTCTTTTGGGCCATCCTTTCTGCCTCCCCTCTGTCTCTGAGGAGCAATGAGAGAGCAGTTGTGGTTTTTAGTTAGACATCGATGTGAAACCACGGCAGCCTTTTGGCATCCATTGAGAGGCTCAGGGGGTGGGATTAACAAGAAATTTGACCAGAGTGCTTCAGAGGAGCTTACAATGATCATATTTGTCGAACATATTTGTTGATTTGCTGCCCACAATCTTGTCTGGTTTGCTCTTAATATCTTTCAGTGTGATCCTGCGTGATCCTGTGCCGTGTTCTCTCTTTTGCTATTTATCATATCCAAGGGCTT
Source organism: Netta rufina (assembly GCF_964035555.1). Lineage (NCBI taxonomy): Eukaryota > Metazoa > Chordata > Aves > Anseriformes > Anatidae > Netta > Netta rufina. Next base: position 818,248 of record NC_140123.1, read on the forward strand.
GTTAAAAGCTGTGTGCATTTGTGTTTTTTTCAGTTTGCTGTTCTGTAAATCTGTATTGGCAAGATCTTGGTAGTGGGGGGCTGCTGAGGTGGCCTCTGTGAGAATGTCAGTGCAGCAGCAGGGCAGGAGGTGCTCCATGAACCAGAGCACAAGTTCCCCTGCGGCCTGTGGAGCGGCCCCTGGTGGAGCAGGCTGTCCCCCTGCACCCATGGGTCCCACACAGAGCAGATCTCCACGCTGCAGCCCCCCCATGGGTGGAGGAGCCCCCGGTGGAGCAGGTGGATATGGCCTGGAGGAGGCTGCGGCCCATGGAGAGCCCCCGCAGGAGCAGGCCCCGGGCTGGAGCTGCAGCCCGTGGAGAGGAGCCCACATGGAGCAGGGGGCTGGGGGGAGCTGCCGCCCACCCGTGGGGGCCCCGTGCTGGAGCAGTTTGGGACTGGGGGATGGACCCCGTGGGACGGAGCCGTGTGGGAGCAGTTCTTGAAGCCCCTGAAGGATCCGTTTGGGAAGGACGGCATCCATGGGAGGGACCCCACGGGGAGCAGGGGCACAGAGGGACCGTGAGGGGCGGCGGGGATGAAGCGCCAGGGACTGACCGCAGCCCCCATTGCCCGTTCCCATGCACTGCTCAGGGGGGAGAAGGTGGAAGAGGTGGATGAGGGGAACATGTTGGAGTTTCTTTTTTTTTGTTTGTTTTCTAACTGCTCTAGCTTATTAGTAATAGGCAATAAATGATACTCATCTTCCTACTCTGAGTCTGTTTCGCTCATTACAATAATGGTTGAGCAATCTCCCTGCCCTTATCTCAGCGCCGTGCTGTGGGCTAATCCCCGCAGGGCTGTTCTCTCGGGCACGCTGCGCTTGGGTCTGCCGTTACCTCAAGCCTTCGGGCCTCGCACTGGGCACCAGAATGCCTGCTGTGCTTGAAGCTACAGGCAGCTCAGCACCGCACAGCCGCTCGCTCCCCTCCTCCCCAGCAGGGCTGGGGAGAGAAGGGACACTTGGATCTGGCTGCAGGAGCTGGCACTGAGCTCACTCGCACACACAGAGGCCTCGCCAGGAGCTGGCACGTAGTCCTCTCAGCACGCGTACACATGGGAAAGGCTGCGAGTGTGCAAAGAGAAAAGCTTTAATGAGAGAAATGCGACAACACAGACACTGACCGGCCCTTTTATACCCCAAACAAACCCCTCAGCAGGCCCTCCTGCTCCTCCTTCTCTACACACGCCCATGCCTCCGCACAGCAGCTCCACATTATTTCAAGCTCCCCAAGCTCCCCGAGCTCCCTGAGCTCCCCAAGCTCCCCGAGCTCCCCACACGGAGGTGTTGCCTTCACCACGAGGCTCCCCTTCCCCTCACAGAGCCGGTGGCACGGGGCCTCCGTTCCTCTGCAGCCATGGCTGGAGGAGCGCGGGGAGCACTGCGGCGCCTGCCCAGTGCTGTGCCCTGTCCCCAGCCATCTCCTGGGGGCATCCACCCTGCTGGCTGCCCCTACCCTTCAGCAGTGCACAGTTGTAGTTGCTGTGCGTGGAATGGGAGTGGAGGTGAATGATGCTTCTGCTGAAGTAACTCATTACCTTGGTGACCTTGAAGACCTCATAGGGTGGGATGAGGACTTCATCCTCAGTAGGGAAGAAGGAGAAATGCTTGATGGGGACCCCGTAGCAGGTGTACACAATGAATAAGGTGTCCCGGCCAAATTTCTTGGTAGCATTCTTCTGGAGAGAGGCAGAGGCGAACTGGCCGAAGCGGACGGTCTGGTGGCGGTGGGCCATAAAGCGGATGCCCCTGACGCCGCGGTAGACGTTGTATCATCTGTGGCCCTGGGCATTCCGCAGAGTGTGCAGGGCCTCGGTCAGGAGGAAATGCATTGTCTTGAAGGGGAAGGATTGGAGGTAGTACCCGCGGGAGCGCCCACCCTCCCGCACAGCTGCATTGAACTCGCTGTACAGACTTTTAGGGTAAGTGTACGCCAGCACGGCCACCGCGTACTCCCGCCGCAGCACCTGTGGGTGGTTGGAGTTGCCTCATTGCTTCCGCCACCTCTCCTCTGCTTTACTCCAGGCGTCTGCATAGATCGGGTTTTTGAATTCCACGTGGTACAGTTTCTTCAGCGCCACCTCCATCTTGTATCTGCAGCCCCGGTACTGGTCATCGAAGGAGTTCTGGGCCATGCCCATTGCCAACTTCTTTATGGGGCCTAGGTCTTGCTCACGGGTGCTGCTGGCAGCCAAGGTGCCAGCCAAGGTGCCGGCCAGCAGCACCCAGCCCAGGCCGAGGTGCTCCATGTGCAGGAAGCTCCGGGGGTCCAGCCACGAGCGGGGATGCCCCAGGCAGCGCAGGACCCGGTCCTCTGCAACCGGCTGAGCTCAGCCGCTGAGTGCAGCAGTACAGGGCACGGGCGTCTGCTAGGGGGAGAGCGCAGGGTCGGAGAAGGCTGCAGGGAGAAGCGGAGCAGATGCATCAGGGTCACCTCGAAAGCCGCCCATGGCCCCCCTGGCACCAGAGGGAAGCACTCGCAGTGTGTGTCCCCAGCCACGGCCACCTGGGTCTTCCCCACCCTGATACCGGCCCAGACTGCAGCCCAGCTACTTGCATCAAACACCGCAGACACCTGGGTTCCCCCGTGCAGCCCCGACATCCTCTGAGGCCGCAGCATTTGTGCCAGGGGTAGCCCTGGTGCTGCAGTGAGATGTTACCTCTGCTCTGTTGCATGCAGGACCCACGGCTCGGCGCTGCTGCAGGGTGCGTGGAGCTGGCTGCTCTGCCTTTTTATAGCAACCCCCAGACAGTTTGTGTTCCAGCCCCCCATGACCACCCAGTTGCTGCTGGGCTGTTGCAAAAGGCTGCAGGGAAACCAACAGGAAATCGCCTTGTATCAGTTGCCCATGCTCTAGGGCATGTGTGGGTCCCAGTCCCGTGGGTGCTGAGAGGTGAGGCGCAGGCTCTGCAGCCCTCAGTGCAGAGGGGCTCCCGCTGCAGCGGACACTGGCTTGTCCTGGTTTTGGCTGGGATAGAGTTGCTTTTCATCACCGTAGCTGGTGTGGGGCTTTGGTTTTAGGATGAGAATGGTGCTGATAACACACTGATGGCTTAGATGGTGCTGAGCAGTGCTGACACAGAGCCAAGGACTTCTGTGCTTCTCCCACTGCCGTGGCAGCGGGCAGGCTGGGGGTGCAGCAGGAGCTGGGAGGGGACAGGCCCAGGACAGCTGACCCCAACTGGCCAAAGGGGTATTCCACACCATATGGGGTCATGCTGGACAATATATAGGGGTAGCGCCCCCCCCCCCCAATTCTCTCCTCCATCCCACTTGTGGGGAGGAAGAGCAAACGGCTCTGTGGTGCTGAGCTGCTGGCCGGTTAAACCACAGCAGTCCTTTGATGTCCAGCATGGGGCTCAAAGGGTTGAGATAAGGACAGATCTGACCACAGCTTGTTAAAACAAAATTGTTGTTTAACAATTGTAATTTGTAAGCCTTAGCTTCTCACACGGCTTGCTTTGAATGCAGAGGAACTCCCACTCGGACTGGGGACGAGGAAGAAGACGAGGCAGGCTGCTCCAAAGTGGCGGGGCCACCAGAGGAACAGGAAGATGAAGAGGAAGGTATCATAAGAGCATCAGGAACTACCCGATGCCTATTCCAGCATGAGCTATGAGATAGGCGAAAAGATGTCAGTCGTTGTCCAGGTGAGCACCTTGTCACCTGGCTGCTCTGGTGCTGGGACAGCGGAGCCACCTCCCTTGACCTGTTGGCCGCCAGGATCTTGTTGGCCCTCTTGGACACCAGGGCACAGTGCTGGCTCATGGCCAACCTGTCACCCACCAGGATCCCCAGGTCCTTCTCCACAGAGCTCCTCTCCAGCAGGTCATCCCCCAGCCTATACTGATAACATTCAGTTGTTCCTTCCCAGGTGCAGGACTCTACACTTGGTCTTGTTAAACCTCATTTGGTTTCTTCCTGCCCATCTCTCCAGTCTGTCCTGGTCTCGCTGAATGGCAGCACAGCATTTTGATGTGTCAGCCACTCCTCCCAGCCTTGTATCATCACTGTACTTGGTGAGGGTGGACACTATTCCTTAGTCAAGGTCATCGAAGAAGGTGTTGAACAAGACCGGACCTGGCCCTGACCGCTGGGGAACACTGGTAGTCGCAGGTCTCCAGCCAGACTCTGTGCTGCTGATCACCACCTTCTGAGCGCAGCCAGTCAGACACTTCTCAACCCACCTTACTGTCCACTCCTCTATCCCACACTTTTTCAGTTTTGTTACCAAAATGTTGTGGGAGACAGTACCAGAAGCCTTGCTGAAGTCACAGAATCACAGAATCACAGAATTTCTAGGTTGGAAGAGACCTCAAGATCATCGAGTCCAACCTCTGACCTAACACTAACAGTCCCCACTAAACCATATTGCTGAGCTCTACATCTAAACGTCTTTTAAAGACTTCCAGGGATGGTGACTCCACCACTTCCCTGGGCAGCCTGTTCCAGCGCCTCACAACCCTTTCGGTAAAGAAGTTCTTCCTAACATCCAACCCAAACCTCCCCTGGCACAACTTTAGCCCATTCCCCCTCGTCCTGTCACCAGGCACGTGGGAGAACAGGCCAACCCCCACCTCACTACAGCCTCCTTTAAGGTACCTGTAGAAAGCAATAAGGTTGCCCCTGAGCCTCCTCTTCTCCAGGCTGAACAAGCCCAGCTCCCTCAGCCGCTCCTTGTAGGACTTGTTCTCCAGGCCCCTCACCAGCTTCGTCGCCCTTCTCTGGACTCGCTCAAGCACCTCCATGTCCTTCTTCTAGCGAGGGGCCCAAAACTGAACACAGTACTCGAGGTGCGGCCTCACCAGAGCTGAGTACAGGGGGACGATCACCTCCCTCGCCCTGCTGGTCACGCTGTTCCTGATACAAGCCAGGATGCCGTTGGCCTTCTTGGCCACCTGAGCACACTGCTGGCTCATATTCAGCCGACTATCCACCATCACTCCCAGGTCCTTCTCTGCCTGGCAGCTCTCCAACCATTCCTCTCCCAGCCTGTAGCTCTGCTTGGGGTTATTGCGCCCCAGGTGCAGGACCCGGCACTTGGCCTTGCTGAACTTCATGCAGTTGACCTCAGCCCATCGGTGCAGTCTATCCAGATCCTCCTGCAGAGCTTTCCTACCCTCAAGCAGATCGACACACGCACCTAACTTGGTGTCATCTGCAAACTTACTGAGGGTGCACTCAATGCCCTCGTCCAGATCATCGATGAAGATATTAAAGAGGACCGGCCCCAGCACCGAGCCCTGGGGAACACCACTAGTGACCGGCCTCCAGCTGGATTTGACTCCATTCACCACAACTCTTTGGGCCCGGCTGTCCAGCCAGTTTCTAACCCAACAAAGCGTACACCAGTCAAAGCCACGAGCAGCCAGTTTATTGAGGAGAATGCTGTGGGAAACCGTGTTAAAAACCTTGTTGAAGTCATGGTAGACCACATCCACAGCCTTTCCCTCATCCACCAAGCGTGTAACTTTGTCATAGAAGGAGATCAGGTTCGTCAAACCTGCCTTTCATAAACCCATGCTGACTGGGCCTGATCGCCTGCTTGCCCTGCAAGTGCCGCGTGATGACACTAAAGATAATCTGCTCCATGAGCTTCCCTGGCACTGAGGTCAAACTGACAGGCCTATATTTCCCTGGGTCTGCCCTCCGGCCCTTCTTGTAGATGGGCATCATGTTTGCCATCCGCCAGTCAACTGGGACCTCCCCCAATAGCCAGGTCTGCTGATAAATGATGGAAAGTGGCTGGGCCAGCTCCTCTGCCAGTTTTCTCAAAGAAGACGATCTTTCGCATGTTGGTGCGAAACTGCCTGGGCTCCATTTTGTGGCCATTGCCCCTTGTCCTGTCCCCACAAACCACTGAAAGAGGTTGGCCAAATCCCTCTGCCTCCCACACCTCAGGTATTTATACACATTGGTGAGATCCCCTCTCAGTCCTCTCTTCTCCAGGCTGACCAGACCCAGGTCTCTCAGCCTCTCCTCACAGGGAAGATGCTCCAGGCCCCATATCATCTGTGGCCCTCCGCTGGACTCTTTCCAGGAGATCCCTGTCTTTCTTGTACCGGGGAGCCCAGAACTGGACCCAGTACTCCAGGTGAGGCCTGACCAGGGCAGAGCAGAGGGGGAGGATCACCGCCCTCGACATGCTGGCCACGCTCCTTTTAATGCCCGCCAGGATCCCGTTGACCCTCTTGGCCACCAGGGCACACTGCTGGCTCATGGACAACCTGTCACCAACCAGGACCCCCAGGTTCTTCTCCCCAGAGCTCCTCTCCAGCAGGTCATTCCCCAGCCTGTACTGATACCTGCGGAGATGTGAGTTGCTAGGACAAACAATCACAAAGGGATTTTGTCGGATAAAACTCCTGCTCCAGTTTCCAGCAGCAGTCCCCCAGACACAGAAATGAAATTTCTGAATGTCAATGCTTTCATTTATGAAAATAAATATCATAATTTCATTTTCATAATTTCATTTATAAAAATAAATGTCAATGTTTTCCTTTATAAAAACATTGACAAAAGCTGGCCCCAAAACAGCCCTGGGGAACCCCACGAGTAACTGCCCGTCAGCCTGAGGTAACCCCATTTACTAGCACCCTTGGAGCCTGACCCACCAGCCAGTTGTTCACCCAGCACATTAGGTACCTGTCTAGCTGTGTGCTGCACATTTAGTCCTGAGGGATACTTTGAGAAACCCTATCAAACGCTTTGCCGAAATACAAAAAGATTTCATCCGCTGCCATCCCTTGGTCAACTATGTGGGTAACTTTGTCATGAAAGGAAATTAAGTTCGTTAAGCGGGGCCTTCCCCTCATGAACCCTCTGCTTGCTGTGACCAGTGACTGCCTTGTCCCTCAGGTGCTTTTCAATAACTCCTGGGATAATTTTCTCCATGATTTTACCAGGCACTGAAATGAGACTGACAGGTCTGTCATTACCAGGGTCTTCTCTCTCGCTCTTGCTGAAAACTGGAACCACATTTGCCATCTTCCAATAGACTGGGATCTCTCTGGATTCCCAAGACCATTGGAAAGTAATTGAGAGAGGTTTTTCCTCCCAAACAACAGATATGTGTACTGGGGCCCTGCTTCCCAAGATGTGGCTGACCTTGCTTGCTGGTGGGCAGTGGAGAGTAACTGCTTTCTCTTTGCTTCTGTGTGAATTGGCTTTTATTTTATTTTTTTTTCCTTTTTCTTTTGTATTTCAATTATCCTTCTCTCAACCCCTTAGCCTTTTCTTTTGGGCCATCCTTTCTGCCTCCCCTCTGTCTCTGAGGAGCAATGAGAGAGCAGTTGAGGTTTTTAGTTAGACATCGATGTGAAACCACGGCAGCCTTTTGGCATCCATTGAGAGGCTCAGGGGGTGGAGATGACAAGAAATTTGACCAGGGTGCTTCAGAGGAGCTTACAATGATCATATTTGTCGAACATATTTGTTGATTTGCTGCCCACAATCTTGTCTGGTTTGCTCTTCATATCTTTCAGTGTGATCCTGCGTGATCCTGTGCCGTGTTCTCTCTTTTGCTATTTATCATATCCAAGGGCTTGTTAAAAGCTGTGTGCATTTGTTTTTTTTTTTCAGTTTGCTGTTCTGTAAATCTGTATTGGCAAGGTCTTGGTAGTGGGGTCCTGCAGGGGTGGCCTCTGTGAGAAGGTCAGTGCAGCAGCAGGGCAGGAGGTGCTCCATGAACCAGAGCACAAGTTCCCCTGCGGCCTGTGGAGAGGCCCCTGGTGGAGCAGGCTGTCCCCCTGCACCCATGGGTCCCACACGGAGCAGATCTCCACGCTGCAGCCCCCCCATGGGTGGAGGAGCCCCCGGTGGAGCAGGTGGATGGGGTCTGGGGGGAGCTGCCGCCCACCTGTGGGGACCCCGTGCTGGAGCAGTTTGGGACTGGGGGATGGATCCCGTGGGATGGAGCCGTGTGGGAGCAGTTCTTGAAGCCCCTGAAGGATCCGTTTGGGAAGGACAGCATCCATGGGAGGGACCCCATGGGGAGCAGGGGCACAGAGGGACCGTGAGGGGCGGCGGGGATGAAGCGCCAGGGACTGACGGCAGCCCCCATTGCCCGTTCCCATGCACTGCTCCGGGGGAGGGGGTGGATGGGGGGAAGGTGTGCTTGGTTTGCTTTTAGTTTCTCACTGCTCTAGCTTGTTAGTAATAGGCAATAAATGTTACTTATCTTCCTACTCCGAGTCTGTTTCGCTTGTTACGATAATGGTTGATCGATCTCCCTGTCCTTATCTCAACCCTTGAGTCCTTTCCATTGTATTTCCTCCCCCTTCCCCTTTGAGGAGGAGTGAGAGAGCAGCTGAGGTGGAGCGTGGCTGCCCACCCGACTAAAACCACCACAGCCGCGATTCATCCACTGCTGAAGGAGCCCCTCGTGTGGGATGGACACCTCCATTGTGACGTGCCATCTGCCCCAGCATGGGCCCTTCCTCACCACTTGCTCTCCTTGCACCCTCCGAATGCTGAGGATGTCTTTGCTTGGACATCCTGCAGTGGTCACCTCCACGGTGCCACTTCTGCAGGGGCATGGGGACAGCAGCCCCAGCCACCGAGCCATGGGGCATGGCCAAGCTCCCCTCGTCCCCTCTCTGGTGGGACACCGGCCGTGGTGCAGAGCTCATGGGGCACGGGGACCATCCCTGCCCCTGCAACTGCACTGGGCACCAAGGCTGTGAGGGTGGAGATGCTGTCATCAGCTCTGGACCACACGAGGCTGACAATCCTGGCTTGTCCCCTGCTGCCAGCCCATACTGAGTCTAGGTGGGATGTTAATGTTCCCTGCGGCCACAGCATACAGTGTATGCTGTGCTCTGCACTTGGAGCTAGAACAGCACTGGTATGGAACAGTGCTGTTCCATACATTCCGGCGTATGACACAAGACAACGCCAGAATGCCCCCTTCCCTGGCGAGGGATCCCAGCTGCCTGGCTTCCCTGCCCTCTAATTGCAGACCATGGCTCCGCTGTCCCAGCACCAGAGCAGCCAGGTGACAAGGTGCTCACCTGGACAACGACTGACATCTTTTCGCCTATCCCATAGCTCATGCTGGAATAGGTATCGGGTAGTTCCTGATGCTCTTATGATACCTTCCTCTTCATCTTCCTGTTCCTCTGGTGGCCCCGCCACTTTGGAGCAGCCTGCCTCGTTCTCTTCCTCCTCGTCCCCAGTCCGAGTGGGAGTTGTGAGAAGCTAAGGTTTACAAATTACAATTGTTAAACAACAATTTTGTTTTAACAAGCTGTGGTCAGATCTGTCCTTATCTCAACCCTTTGAGCCCCATGCTGGACATCAAAGGACTGCTGTGGTTTAACCGGCCAGCAGCTCAGCACCACAGAGCCGTTTGCTCTTCCTCCCCACAAGTGGGATGGAGGAGAGAATTGGGGGGGGGGGGGGCGCTACCCCTATATATTGTCCAGCATGACCCCATATGGTGTGGAATACCCCTTTGGCCAGTTGGGGTCAGCTGTCCTGGGCCTGTCCCCTCCCAGCTCCTGCTGCACCCCCAGCCTGCCCGCTGCCAGGGCAGTGTGAGCAGCACAGAAGTCCTTGGCTCTGTGTCAGCACTGCTCAGCACCATCTAAGCCATCAGTGTGTTATCAGCACCATTCTCATCCTAAAACCAAAGCCCCACACCAGCTACGGTGATGAAAAGCAACTCTATCCCAGCCAAAACCAGGACAAGCCAGTGTCCACTGCAGCGGGAGCCCCTCTGCACTGAGGGCTGCAGAGCCTGCGCCTCACCTCTCAGCACCCATGGGACTGGGACCCACACATGCCCTAGAGAATGGGCAACTGATAAAAGGCGATTTCCTGTTGGTTTCCCTGCAGCCTTTTGCAACAGCCCAGCAGCAACTGGGTGGTCATGGGGGGCTGGAACACAAACTGTCTGGGGGTTGCTATAAAAAGGCAGAGCAGCCAGCTCCACGCACCCTGCAGCAGCGCCGAGCCGTGGGTCCTGCATGCAACAGAGCAGAGGTAACATCTCACTGCAGCACCAGGGCTACCCCTGGCACAAATGCTGCGGCCTCAGAGGATGTCGGGGCTGCACGGGGGAACCCAGGTGTCTGCGGGGTTTGATGCAAGTAGCTGGGCTGGAGTCCGGGCCGGTATCAGGGTGGGGAAGACCCAGGTGGCCGTGGCTGGGGACACACACTGCGGGTGCTTCCCTCTAGTGCCAGGGGGGCCATGGGCGGCTTTCGAGGTGACCCTGATGCATCTGCTCCGCTTCTCCCTGCAGCCTTCTCCGACCCTGCGCTCTCCCCCTAGCAGACGCCCGTGCCCTGTACTGCTGCACTCAGCGGCTGAGCTCAGCCGGCTGCAGAGGACCGGGTCCTGCGCTGCCTGGGGCATCCCCGCTCGTGGCTGGACCCCCGGAGCTTCCTGCACATGGAGCACCTCGGCCTGGGCTGGGTGCTGCTGGCCGGCACCTTGGCTGGCACCTTGGCTGCCAGCAGCACCCGTGAGCAAGACCTCAACCCCATCAGGGAGGTGGCGATGGACATGGCCCAGAACTCCTTCGATGACCAGTACCAGGGCTGCATATTCAGTGTGCAGGAGGCGCTGAAAAAGGTGAACCACACTGAATTCCAAAACCCGATCTATGCAGACACCTGGAGAAAAGCAGAGGAGAGGTGGTGGAAGCAATGGGGCAACTCCATCCGACCGCAGGTGCTGCGGCGGGAGTACGCGGTGGCCGTGCTGGCGTACACTGCTGGCACAGGCCTGTACCGCCAGCTCAATGCAGCCATACGTGCGGGTGGGCGCTCCCGTGGTTACTACCTCCAATCCTTCCACTTCAAGACGCTGCATTTCCTCCTGACCGAGGCCCTGCACACCCTGAGGGATGCCCAGGTCCGCAAATGCTACAACGTCTACCGTGGTGTCAAGGGCATCCGCTTTACGGCCCAGATCAACCAGGCCGTCCGCTTCGGCCAGTTCGCCTCTGCCTCCTTCAAGAAGAGGTTTGCCCAGCACTTTGGCAATGACACCTTCTTCTTTGTGTTAACCTGCTATAGTGCCATCATCAGCAACTTCTCCTTTTTCGCTGATCAGCGCGAAGTCCTCATCCCACCCTATGAGATCTTCAAGGTCACCAACGTCACCCATTACACAAACGAAACCCACATCCATCTCCACTCCATTGGTGCGCGCAGCAACTACAACTGTGCACTGGTGAATAGTACGGGCAGCCAGCAGGATGGGTACCACCGGGAGATGGCTGGGGACAGGGCACAGCCCTGGGCAGGCGCCGCCGTGCTCCCCGCGCTCCTCCAGCCATGGCTGCAGAGGAACGGGGGCCCCGTGCCACCGGCTCTGTGAGGGGAAGGGGAGCCTCGTGGTGAAGGCAACACTTCCGTGTAGGGAGCTCGGGGAGCTCGGGGAGCTCGGGGAACTTGAAATAACGTGGAGCTGCTGTGCGGAGGCATGGGCGTGTGTAGAGAAGGAGGAGCAGGAGGGCCTGCTGAGGGGTTAGGTTTGGGGTATAAAAGGGCCGGTCAGTGTTTGTGTGTCCTATCGTCGCATTTCTCTCATTAAAGCTTTTCTCTTTGCACACTCGCAGCCTTTCCCATGTGTACGCGTGCTGAGAGGACTACGTGCCAGCTCCTGGCGAGGCCTCTGTGTGTGCGAGTGAGCTCAGTGCCAGCTCCTGCAGCCAGATCCAAGTGTCCCTTCTCTCCCCAGCCCTGCTGGGGAGGAGGGGAGCGAGCGGCTGTGCGGTGCTGAGCTGCCTGTAGCTTCAAGCACAGCAGGCCTTCTGGTGCCCAGTGCAAGGCCCGAAGGCTTGAGGTAACGGCAGACCCAAGCGCAGCGTGCCCGAGAGAACAGCCCTGCGGGCATCAGCCCACAGCACAGCGCTGCCGCCGGCGCCGGGCCTAGGGCCGGCTGCGGGACTGGTGGCGACAGTGCCCGGAGGGGCCGGGGGCAGTGGCAGTGCCAGAGGGAGGAGAGGTGGCCCTGGCTTTGTGTAGAAGTGGCACAATGGTGTCTGGGGTGACCTGGCCCCTGGCAGCACCCTGTCCTCAGCTTCCCCAAGCTGCTGAGGAGCAGAGGGAGCAGCTCCTCCCCCAGAAGACACCCGGAGGACATCCACTGCCATCTTGTCCGCAGGGACAGAGCTGAAAGAAGTGCAAAGCCAGGGCAGCTCAGAGCCAGTGCCCTGCTCTGCACCACAGGGCTGCCCAGCTCCATGCAGGGGGTGAGCCCTCACACAGGGGGAGCCTCCAGAGCGCTGGGGACATGGCAGCGAGCAGGGGCTGTGTGCTGGTATTGCCGTGCTGGGCAGCTGAACTCCACCGCAACCACTCTCTCACTCCCCCTTCTTAGAAGAGGAGGGTAAGAAGTAAAGGAAAGAACAACTTGCAGGTTGAGATACAGATAATTTAATTAAAAGGAAAAATGATTATTAAGGAATGATTATTATTATTACTAAAACATTTTAAGTAAAGGGAAAGAAAGGAAAGGGGAAAAGGGAGGGAAAAAAAAAAAAACACACACAAAACACAACAAAACAAAACAAGTAAAGGCTATGTGGAAGTGCAGAGGAAAGAAATTACTCTCTACTTCCCACAAATGAGCGATGCTTGACCATGTCCTTGAAGCAGGGCCTCAACGCAATTAGACAGTGTTTGGGAGGAGGGCAGACATTTTCACAACGAGAGCCCACCCCTCCCCTCTTCTTCCACCTTTTATTGCTGAGTGTGACACCACATGGTATGGAATGTCCCTTTTGTTGGTTTAGGTCAGCTGCGTGGTAATGTTCCTTTTTCACTTTTTGCCCACCCCCTAGGAGGGTTAGAGAGAGGCCCGATGCTGTGCCAGCACTGCTCAGCAGCAGACACAACACTGGTGTGATACAGAATTGGGGACTGCTAGCATTAGGTCAGAGGTTGGACTCGATGATCCTGAGGTCTCTTCCAACCTAGAAATTCTGTGATTCTGTGAGAATTCCAGAATCACGGAAATGGAGGGGTTGGAGGTGACCTCAGGAGATCATCGGGTCCAACCCCCTGCCAAAGCAGTTCCCTAGAGCAGGCTGCCCAGGTGGGTGTCCAGACAGGGACAGGCCTTGAATATCCCCAGAGAAGGAGACCCCACAGCCTCCCTGGGCAGCCTGTCCCAGAGCTCCGTCACCCTCACCATGAAGAAGTTCTTTCCCATATTGGTGCAGAACTGCCTGGGCTCCATTTTGTGGCCATTGCCCCTTGCCCTGTCCCCACAAACCACTGAAAGAGGTTGGCCAAATCCCTCTGTCTCCCACCCCTCAGGTATTTATACACATTGAGGACATCCCCTCTCAGTCCTCTCTTCTCCAGGCTGACCAGACCCAGGTCTCTCAGCCTCTCCTCACAGGGAAGATGCTCCAGGACCCGTATCATCTGTGGCCCTCCACTGGACTCTTTCCAGGAGATCCCTGTCTCTTTTGTACTGGGGAGCCCAGAACTGGACCCAGTACTCCAGGTGAGGCCTGACCAGGGCAGGGCATCATACCATGCGGCCCTAGCATTGTTCCATACTGACATGAATCAGATGAACATATCTCACATGGGTAAGTGGTGCGAAGCCAGGTGCCTCCGTCCAGGCTCGCAGCATGCACCCGAGGTTGGAGCAGTGCTGGCTGGCCGGGGAGAAAGCATCTTGGGTGTGGGATTGGGCTGTGGTGCCAAATCACCCCACAAAGCCCATCACAAAGCAATTTTGGCCACTGCAGAGCCATTGAGGGGAAGGCTGTCCCTCACCAGGAGCACCATGCTCAGAGAAGAAGCAGACACAAGCCCTCAGGAACTGGCATCTCCTTTAATTCCCTGCCAGTGAAGCGTGGCCTGAAACTGTTCTAAAATGACAGCTTTTAACACCAGGAAAAACCACGAGCCCACATCACCAAGCTCCTGGCATCCCATGGCACGCTTTGGAGGGCGATGCTGGCCGGTCCAAGTGGGGAACCCACTGGGACGAGCCCCAGCCAGGCACTTCCCCTACAGAAATCGGTCCCAACCCCAAACACCTCCCTGGGCTGGCGTCACCTTCGTGCCCAAGGGACGTCCTGGGGTCCCCTCCAGCCCCAGCTGCAGCTCCCACTAGGACCTGCCTGGGGTCCCCCACCCTAAAAAACAGCTTTGGGACTGACCCGGCCACACACTGACCCCAATCACCCCAACCAGCCCTAGCCAGTGGGGCACAGATCCCTGCACGCCCCCATGGACCCATCCCAAAGGGTTGCTGCCCCAACCCCCCTGAAATTTACATCCTGGGTCTGGACCCGATGCAGGATGCATGAGCATCCTGCGCATGCTGGGTCCAGGACCCCCTCCAGCCCCCCACCCTCCCAGGACACAGGGCCCCTCTGCCAGCACACCCCACATGCCTGTGTGCCCTCTGCCTGCACAGGCAGCATGCCCTCCCCCCCAAAAAAACGGGGTCCCCCAAACATCAGGTGCATCCCCTGGGCCAGCTGTGAGGAAGGGAAAGGTGCTGGGGGGGAACCCATGAACACCATTGTCATTACAAACACCTGTATTTGTAATGGAGAGCCTGTATTTGGGGGATTTTGTGGCTTTCACACACCCCAGCTGAAGGCAATCTGGGGTAGTAGGTTGAAGATAGTAGGGAAAATCCTCCGAGTGGTTTGTTCGAGGATGGGATTGTTTGAGGGCTCCTCAGAGAAAGTAACGATCCCTATCCCCCATCTGGAATCTTCTTCTTGCATCCCTCCAGGGGTAACTGCACCTGCTGCTTCCCTAAAGAGCCTGTACACCAATGCACGGAGCATGGGAAATAAACAGGAACAGCCCGAGACCTGTGTTGGGTCTTGGTGTGATCACTGAGACGTGGTGGGACAGCTCGCAGGAGGAGGAGGAGGAGGAGGAGGAGGAGGAGGAGGAGGTCGATGGGGAGACGTCTGTTGGGTAAGTTATCTAAACCCCCCTGCCAGGAGCTGCCCCCAGCCCAGCCCTTGCTGGACCCTGGCTGGCTGCGGAGCTGGGGGCACTCACCCTGCCCACCCCCAGGTTGGGAGGCTGCTGTGGGGGCTCTTTGCCCAGCCCCAGGGCATCGGCCCTGCTCTGACGGACACAGCCCCGCTGCGGGGCTCCTGGTGCCCCTGGCCCCCCGGCACCTGCCCGCAGCAGGTTGTGGGGCAGCAGGGATTCATTAAAGCGCATTGAGGCTGCCTGGTGTCACCTGTGTGCTGGGGGGGCAGGGGACACCCGCGGGGTGAGGAGGAAGGCGAGGTGCCCACGGTGCCGGCAGAGCTGGCTGAGTGCCCTGCGCTGCTCCGTGGGGCAGCCCCCGTCCGTCCCGCCTGCAGAGCCCGAATCTGGGCGCTGGGGGCTGAGGTGCCAGCCAAATCCCTGCTCCTGAGCCGCCGTGGAGGCTCCCCAGAGAGGAGGAGCCCCCAGTGCTCCCCAGGGTGCTCTGGGAGGGAGCTGCAGAAGACCCCCGGCTGCCGCCCATGCAAAGTGCCCCCGCTGCGGGGAGCCGCAGGAACCCTCCTCGATGCCTCCATCCTCCAGCAGTGCTTTTATTTCTCTGCAAAAGCCAGGAAAAGGCTTCCTCCAGCCTCTGCTGGTGTTCTAGGGCCACCGGAGCATCCTGGGACCGGTGGCACCGCTCCTGCTGGAGCAGAAAGCATCCGGCAGAGGAAAGCGTAATCCCACAGTTTCCATTAAATGTGTTCTCACGTTTCTGCCCCGTTTTCCTTGCGGAGGTGCAGCAGCAGCATAGCTGGGTTAGAGGCATCCCACGGCTGCCAGGGCTGCGGCTGCCAAGAGGAGACTCCAGAGGTGTGGGGGTTCCCTGGGACTGCTCCTGCCTGGGGGGGAAACAGGGAGTTAATGACTGCCGGAGGGTGCCAGCACGGTGCTGGCCGTGGGAAGGGGCTGGGGGCTCGCCTCTTAACTGCACTGAAAACACACGTCTGGGCCTTGCACCTTTTCTCTGCCAAAGAGGCCAACAACATTTGTGCACCGCCCCGCTCTGTGCCCCTCACCCCGCCCTAGCCGTGCCACAGAGGGGGCCCCCACTGCAAACCCCAAGGGAGAGCAGCTGGGAGCATGCAGGGATGCGCAGGGAAGACTTGGTCTGAAGGCGAGCTCCCCACCTCCCCAGGCTCCCCGAGCTCCCCACACGGAGGTGTTGCCTTCACCACGAGGCTCCCCTTCCCCTCACAGAGCCGGTGGCACGGGGCCCCCGTTCCTCTGCAGCCATGGCTGGAGGAGCGCGGGGAGCACGGCGGCGCCTGCCCAGGGCTGTGCCCTGTCCCCCGCCATCTCACGATGGTACCCACCCTGCTGGCTGCCCTTACCCTTCAGCAGTGCACAGTTGTAGTTGCTGTGCGTGGATTGGGAGCGGAGATGGATGTGGGTTCCATTTGGGTAATGGGTGACATTGGTGACCTTGAAGACCTCATAGGGTGGGATGAGGACTTCGTCCTGATTCTGGAAGAAGGAGAAGTTCCTGATGGAGACACCGTAGCAGGTGTACACAAAGAAGAAGGTGTCCTTGCCAAAGGACTCAGCAACCTTCTTCTGGAGGGAGGCAGAGGCGAACTGGCCGAAGCGGACGGTGTGGTTGAGCTGGGCCGTAAAGCGGATGCCCTTGATGCCGCGGTAGACGTTGTAGCATTCCGTGTTCTGGGTCTTCTGCAGGGTGTGCAGGGCCTCAGTCAGGAGGAAATGCAGCGTCTTGAAGGGGAAGTGTTGCAGGTAGTGCTCACGGGAGCGCCCACCCTCACGCACAAGTGTGTTGAACTGCTTGTACAGGTGTCCCCTGGCAGTGTACGCCAGCACGGCCACCGCCTGCTCCCGCTGCAGCACCTGCGGGTGGTTGGAGTTGCCCCATTGATTCTGCCAGTGCTTGGCTGCTTTTCTCCAGGTGTCTGCATAGGTCTTGTTTTGGAACTCAGTGCTGTTCACTGTTTTCAGCTTCTCCTCCATCTCGGTTCTGCAGCCCTGGTACTGGTCATCAAAGGAGCTGAGGACCATGTCCATCGCCACCTCCTTGATGGCGTAGAGGTCTCGCCTGCTGACAGTGGCTGTGGTGCCAAACAGGGTGCTGGCCAGCAGCACCCAGCCCAGGGCGAGGTGCTCCATGCACAGAAGGACCCCGGTGCCCGGCTGCAGACCCCCAGGTCCCCCCCGGCCCGGTCCCAGCAGCCCTGGAGCTGCAGCGAGTTGTTACCTCTGCTCTGCTCGGTGCGCAGGACACGTGGAGCTGTGGTGTTTTTCAACCCCTGCCCGCATCCCATGGGTTACTTATATGCAGCCCTTCCTTGGGGCGTTGGGGCCACCTGTGGGCACTGTGTTAGTGGTTCTGGCACCACTTCAGACAGTGCCACCGCTGGGGTGGGGACGCTCCCTGGTCCCTTTTGTTGCCATTTATGGGAAAGGGAGAGGGATAGTGGGAAGGAGGGCAGGCCCGGGCATAAAAAAAAAAACAGGGGAGAGGAAAAAAAGGGGTGTGAGAAAAAAACTTGTGTTCTTGCAGTAAAACATGCTACAAAGAAAATGTTTTTTTATTTGCAGTAGAAAACTAACCTGGTCCTAAACTTCTCCTTCATCGAGAATCTGCACCCGGATGGGGCCGTGCACGAGGGGATGCTGCTGTGAGTACAGGGGGGTCCGGGGCTGCAAGGGCACCTGCGGGCAGCAGCAGCGGGACTTGTGGCAAGGGGCAGCTCCAGCCCAGGGTGCCCCCGGCCCTGCTGGGTGTCTGGGGGCTGGGGGTACCCAGGGGTGGGTGCTGTGAGAAATAAAGCTGTGTTTCTGCAGTGTAAAAATCCTCTAACCTCGTATATTCAAAAGCGATTGTGCAGGCAGGACAGTAGCATAGCAGCGGGGATTATAGTAAGTAGATAAGGGGAAGGTCCCTCTGCCCCAAAATAAGGAGGATCCCTACGAAAAACAGGAAGAGCAGTGTGAAATCAGTAAAAACAAAAATCACGGGCCCTCTAGTCATGAGAGAAGAAGGAAAAAAAAAAAAAAAAAAAAAGGAAAAGGAGAAATTAACAGTTGGTCAAATAAAATTGTACATGTATGGCATAGAAGTGCGTCGAGTAGGCTGTGAACCTGTAGTTCTCAGCCCATGAGGAAACGGGAGAAATCAGGTGTCAGGTCTTAGGGAATGTAAGGTTAGGATAAACTTCTCCTGGGCGCTCCTGCTTGCAGGATGCCCGCCATTGCAACCGCAAATCAAATTGCTACTTCACTGAGATCCTTGCCTGAGCCTGGGTTCTTGGCTGCAGAGTTGTTCTGACATGTCCTTAGCAGTGCTGGTGTGATCCCGAGCCCAGTTAAAGCAGTGGCCCAAGCAGGCAGATGCCAGCACATTTTTCCAGATCTCAGAATAGCCGACGAGGGTGGCTCCCTCAGGGAATTTGCACGTGAGAGTCGACACGAGGCACAGCCTCTGCTCTTTGTATCTTTGCCGCTCTTTTCTGCTCCTTTGTGTTATGTGTTCAAGGAAAGGCCTGAGCCCAGCACAACAGCAGCTCCAGTCTATAAAAACTTCATTTTCCCCCAAAAAGGACAATGCCTATGTTAAATGCCTCTCTAAAGCCTGCCAAGCGGGAACATTTCTTACAGCAACTCTGTGGCTCTTTGGAAAGGCAGTGAGAGAGACTCTTAAAATTAAGCTTCATATTTCAAATGCTTCCATTCGTGGCTACGTTTTTTTTTCTTATTCTCTTAATGAGAGCTTTAAATTATTCTAAAGAGTAGTCTTCTGCCAGCAGAGCAAGCAGGATGTTTCTTTATACGGCACCCGGAATCTCATAAAACAGTTTCACACGAGACAGGGACAGCTGTGCCCGCACCCCACGTTATCAGTGCTCAGCTTCCCGGCCACAATTAAAAGCAGGATTTGACTTTCGTCACTGTTGCTTGAATAGGAGAATTATCAGTCCTTCAGCTGTCGGGGATCCTCCATGATTATCTCCCTGAATGCGGCTCTGCGTGTGTGTTTTCAGGGGAAGGTGCTGCTCCCTGAGCTGCTCTGACACCCAGAGTGCCCCCACGTAGCATAACTGCAGCTACGGGATGGCAGATAGCAGCCCGTGCCCCCAAAACAAGAATCGTCTTTTAACATAGATGAAATAATGCAAGTTAAAAGAGACTTGCTAATAGCACACAGCTCCTGTTTGGGGTTTGCACTTACGCACTGCAGGGGTAAAGATGGTTAAATGTGACCATCAGGGCTGGGCTCGCAGCGTCTCAGTAGCGTTCCCCTGAACAATGCTGCGCATATTTCGCTCCTACCAAAGCGCTCTGTGCTTTTTCAGCAGAAGAATGGCCGAGCACACGCTGATGTCACTGCAAAGCAGAAATAAAAACCGTCTGTACGGTCGTGTGAGCATCCTCAGTGACCTGGTACTGCGCCGACCAGACCGTCCCATCCTGGGAGCCCCATGCCAGCCCTGGCACAAGGCGTGCTCCGGGTGTTAGAGGAGGATAAACACCACGGAGGTGGAGAAAAACAGAGCACAAATCCCTGGGGAGGAGGATTTCATCCTGGTGAGACATGGGGTTAGAAATTAGAGAGCGATTGATTAAGAATGAATATGTAGGCAACACTCATTGCTTAATATGTGCTACATTTGCGATGCGCCTGTGCTGCGCTTGGGTCTCCAGATAACAGGAGCCCCTGGGACACCAAGAACCAGATCAAACCAACCTTATGGTTTGGATTGTGACCAAGGGCTCAGAGATAAGGAGGACTGCTAAAAAGAATGGCAAACTTGCAAGACCTTGAGATAACAGGAGCCCTTGGACCCCAAGAACCGGATCAAATCAACCTTATGGCTCGGACTGTGACCAAGGGCTCAGAGAGCATGCGCAAGGAGATGAGGTGAAAAGTTCAACCCTGATGAAGACATCTTACTTCATCCCCACGACCCTCAGCGCCCTCCACCAGAAGGCACCACGCAAGCGCAGAGGGGAGGAGTTTATGGAAATGACTTCTTGGAACTAATTTTAATACTAAGCGGGGACAGGTTATGCATATGTATAGGCGTACTGGGAAACCTCATGCGTATGTAACTCTCTACTGCATATAACCAAGGCAAGTTGCTGCATTAGGGTGCGCTTGACTTTGGTGGGTCTACCCTCCGTGTCGCCCAGTGCTGAATAAACATACTTACTTTATAATCTTACTGATTGTGGAGCCTCTCGAGCCACCTGCTGCCTGGGCTGGGCACCCAGTGCCGAGGGACAGCGGTGGCATTTGCTCCAGCAGAAACCCTTCCTGCACCGTGTGCCCAGCCCAGAAACAGCAACTGCCCCCAAAACGCAGCCCACCAGGGACCCCCAAAACCCCTGCATTGGGTTTCATGCCCAGAGCAGGGCTGAAGGCATGGGAAATCCTGAATTCATGGGTGCCAAGGTTGCCAGCCCTCCCCGAAACACTGGTTTGGGTCAGGGTTTGGCAGCACAGGCATGGGTGCAGGCACCGCGGCGGTGTTTACCTTCTGCGTGCAGAAGGAAGGTGCCCTATGGGCCAGCTCGTCTAGCAGCAATTAGGCATTAATTAAGCCATTATGAACAGGTTAAGATGTCCGAGGGACCGCTCCTGTGCCAGGACTGGGTGTAATAAATGGCTCAGTCTTCAAAATAGGACTATAATCAAAGATTACAATTTATTAAAGGAATAATTAAATGTAAATTAAATTTTAAATTAAATTTTAAATTAAATTTTAAATTAAATTTTAATGTAAATTAAAGGAATAATTAAAGGTAAGCAAACAGCGCTGGGTGCGCCAGGAGTCTCTGCTCCACCAAGACGCACACCCGTTACATCAAGCAGCTGATTTTTATGCTCCTAGGCTACTACATATTCATTACTACTTCTGAAAAAACAGGGTTATTATAATTAGTTTCCGGAATCCCAACCCTCCTACTGGAGCATGCGTATCAGTCTCTGGTGGTCCCTCTGGGAGTCTCTGGGGGTCTCTCGTGCTGAAGGCTCATAGTCTTCCTCCCTCTTGTCCTTCTCCTTTGTCCAGCTTGGCTGTATGTCGGAAACCTGTGCAGCGTCCCCTGCAAGCTTTGTCTTTTAGTTGTTCTTCAGCTCTCCCCGTCTCCTTAATCTCCTGGTGTGGTGGTTTTACTGTGCTGGGCAGCTAAACACCACAACCGCTCTCTCACTTCCCCTCTTTTAGATGAGGAGGGGGAGAAGAAAAGCAAAGAATAACTCACGGGTTGAGATAAGGATGATTTAATAAAAGGGAAATAATAATAATAATTAAAGAAAGATTATTATGAACTAAACAATTTAACTAAAGAAAAAAAAAAAAGGAAAGGGAAAAAGGGAAGGGGAAAGGAAAAAAAAATAAAAAGAAGGGAGGAAAACAAAAAAAATAAAATAAATGAAGGCTATTTGGAAGTGCAGAGGAAAGAAATTACTCTCTACTTCCCACAAATGAGCGATGCTTGACCATGTCCTTGAAGCAGGGCCTCAACGCAATTAGACAGTGTTTGGGAGGAGGACAGACATTTTCACGAGAGCCCACCCCTCCCCTCTTCTTCCACCTTTTATTGCTGAGTGTGACACCACATGGTATGGAATGTCCCATTGGTTGGTTTAGGTCAGCTGCGTGGTAATGTTCCTTTTTCACTTTTTGCCCACCCCCTAGGAGGGTTAGAGAAAGGCCCGATGCTGTGCCAGCACTGCTCAGCAGCAGACACAACACTGGTGTGATACCACTGCTGTTCCAGCTCCAAGTGCAGAGTACAGCACTGCTTGGGCTGCTGCAGGGAAAGTTAACATCCCAGCCAGACCCAGCACACCTGGTCAGATATCAGAAACTTGCATAGTGTCCCATGCAATAGTCATAATAGTTAGCAGTTATTCTGATAACAGAATATACCCCAGAGATCAAATAAATACCCCAGATATCAAAGACTTCAAGGAAAAGCCTACAAATACATTTCCCTTCAAGCTCTCTATTGATACAAATTGCTGGACCATTCCTTTGCAAGATGCAAGAACTATATACATTAACCACTTTGTTTTTCTGAGACTTGTGCTTATACAAGGGTATGTAAGACAGAAGGTCTTTAATGCACACCAGGATCTTGTTGGCCTTCTTGGCCACCAGGGCACACTGCTGGCTCATGGACAACCTGTCACCAACCAGGATCCCCAGGTTCTTCTCCTCAGAGCTCCTCTCCAGCAGGTCATCCCCCAGCCTGTACTGATACCTGCGGAGATGTGAGTTGCTAGAACAAACAATCACAAAGGGGTTTTGTCAGATAAAACTGCTGCTCCAGTTTCCAGCAGCAGTCCCCCAGACACAGAAACGAAATTTCTGAATGTCAATGCTTTCATTTATGAAAATAAATAACATAATTTCATTTATAAAAATAAATGTCAATGTTTTCCTTTATAAAAACATTGACAAAAAGACAAAAACTGGCCCCAAAACAGCCCTGGGGAACCCCACGAGTAACTGCCAGTCAGCCTGAGGTAACCCCATTTACTAGCACCCTTGGAGCCTGACCCACCAGCTAGTTGTTCACCCAGCACATTAGGTACCTGTCTAGCTGTGTGCTGCACATTTAGTCCTGAGGGATACTTTGAGAAACCCTATCAAACGCTTTGCCGAAATACAAAAAGATTTCATCAGATGCCATCCCTTGGTCAACTGTGCGGGTAACTTTGTCATAAAAGGAAATTAAGTCTGTTAAGCAGGGCCTTCCCCTCATGAACCCTCTGCTTGCTGTGACCAGTTACTGCCTTGTCCCTCAGGTGCTTTTCAATAACTCCTGGGATAATTTTCTCCATGATTTTACCAGGCACTGAAATGAGACTGACAGGTCTGTCATTACCAGGGTCTTCTCTCTCGCTCTTGCTGAAAACTGGAACCACATTTGCCATCTTCCAGTAGACCGGGATCTCTCTGGATTCCCAAGACCATTGGAAAGTAATTGAGAGAGGTTTTTCCTCCCAGACAACTGATATGTGTACTGGGGCCCTGCTTCCCAAGATGTGGCTGACCTTGCTTGCTGGTGGGCAGTGGAGAGTAACTGCTTTCTCTTTGCTTCGGTGTGGATTGGCTTTTTTTTTTCTTTTTCTTTTCTGTCTCTTTTGTATTTCCATTATCCTTCTCTCAACCCCTTAGCCTTTTTCTTTTGGGTCATCCTTTCTGCCTCCCCTCTGTCTCTGAGGAGCAATGAGAGAGCAGTTGTGGTTTTTAGTTAGACATCGATATGAAACCACGGCAGCCTTTTGGCATCCATTGAGAGGCTCAGGGGGTGGAGATAACAAGAAATTTGACCAGAGTGCTTCAGAGGAGCTTACAATGATCATATTTGTTATAAGTTGCCCCCTTAATTAATTTTCAGAGAGCATTGCATTAATAGTAGAAAGGAATTTATTGAGTAAGCAACAGCAAGCGAAACAGCGCTGGGCGGCCGGGGAGTCTCAGCTCCGCCAACGGCGCGCACCTCACCCCCCCAGGGTCCCTTTTTATATCTTGGTAATTCCGGGATTATGCAGCACATCCTGGTATATTCTGCGACTGCGTGCACTGTTGCTAGGGGGTCGTCTCTGTCCCTCTGGTGGTCGTGAAGATGAAGGCCGTAGTCTTCCTCAGCGTTGTGGTTCAACTTCGTTTTTTTTTTTTTTTTTTATTTGGTCATGTTGGCCCAGCGTGAGACAGGAAGGCAAGATGTTGATACACTAGGTTAGCAACTTATCAGGAGATGGTTACATGAGCTTTGCAGCAGTGCCTTTGAACAAAAGAGGCAACTGAGATGCAGAAGGAGAGAAGGGGAGGGGGTTCTCTTTTTTGTTACATTAAGAAAAAGAATTTTCATAGTGTCTAGCCAAGTATTATACAGCTCCTTACTTCAGCAGGGAGCTTTCGCAACTCCCGCTCCTCAAACAGAACTCCTTGTTTTTATAATACAAAAGACAATGAACAAACATTTATTGTGTATTACAATATTTGTCGAACACATTTGTTGATTTGCTGCCCACAATCTTGTCTGGTTTGCTCTTAATAAATTTCAGTGTGATGCTGCGTGATCCTGTGCCGTGTTCTCTCTTTTGCTATTTATCATATCCGAAGGCTTGTTAAAAGCTGCATGTGTTTTTTTGTTTTTTCAGTTTACTGTTCTGTAAATCTGTATTGGCAAGGTCTTGGTAGTGGGGGGCTATTGAGGTGGTCTCTGTGAGAAGGTCAGTGCAGCAGCAGGGCAGGAGATGCTCCATGAACCAGAGCACAAATTCCCCTGCGGCCTGTGGAGAGGCCCCTGGTGGAGCAGGCTGTCCCCCTGCACCCATGGGTCCCACACGGAGCAGATCTCCACGCTGCAGCCCCCCCATGGGTGGAGGAGCCCCCGGTGGAGCAGGTGGATGGGGTCTGGGGGGAGCTGCCGCCCACGCGTGGGGGCCCCGTGCTGGAGCAGTTTGGGACTGGGGGATGGACCCCGTGGGACAGAGCCGTGTGGGAGCAGTTCTTGAAGCTCCTGAAGGATCAGCTGGGGAAGGACGGCATCCATGGGAGGGACCCCACGGGGAGCAGGGGCACAGAGGGACCGTGAGGGGCGGCGGGGATGAAGCGTCAGGGACTGACTGCAGCCCCCATTGCCCGTTCCCCTGCACTGATCGGGGGGAGGAGGTGAAACGGGGTGGATGGGGTGAAAGTGTTGGAGTTTTGGTTTTTTTTGTTTGTTTGTTTTCTAACTGCTCTGTCTTGTTAGTAATCAATTTTATTAATCTCCCTGTTCTGAGTCTGTTTTGTCCATGACAATAAAAGTTGAGTGATCTCCCTATTCTCATCTCAGTCCTTGAGCCCTTTTCATAGTATTTTCTCCCCCTTTCCCTTTGAGGAGGAGTGGAGGAGTAGCTGTGGTGGAGCTCAGCTGCCCAGCAGGGTAAAACCACCACAAAAGCACTGGCCTTGCACCACAGGCCCTGCATTGCGGTCACCTCTGTACCTTGGGAACTATCTCCTGGAGAACATCAACAACTTCTCTCTCTTTTTATCTCCCCTGGAAGTGAATTGGTGGAGGATATAAGGAATGGTACCTCCTCCTCCTGTCCCTGTAGGCTAATTACAGTAGCTTTTGAGTACTTTGCATGTCTGTGGGTAACCAACATAATCCTGCTAGGTGTCCAGAGCACATTTGTTTTTTTTTCCTAAGGTTAAACAATTAGTTATGAATATCACTCAGGAATCTGCCCCCAGGCAGTGTGTTGGTAGGTGGCAGGGTGTGTGGGAGGATACAGGCAGGTACCTGTCACGGCTGTGTCCTCTGGTGGTTTTGAACTTCACCCCTGGACAAAGGTGAAATCCTAAACAACTGGTAGAAATTTTGGCAGACGTATGCCCTGCCCTGGCAATGCTCGAGAACTCCCTCCAGCTGGCTGCGGTGTGCTGGGGCATGGCCTGCCCTACCAAAGGGCGGTTGGCGCTGCCCAGCACCCTCAAGGGGAACCGGAGGGCTCTGGGTCTGATGACCCGATAGCAGACATGGTTGAACCACAGGGCCAGCTCTCAATGGTAGCAGTCACCCCTTTAGTCAAGATGAAACAATCGAAGAGGAAGTCAGCTCCTTTAGTAAGGGAAGAAGCTGCTCCAAAGAGGTTCTGGTAGGGAGAAGCAGAAATAGAAGCGACAGGCTAATATCTACAGCAGGGACATCACAGAAAAAAAAAAATAAAAAAGGAGGAAGAAGAGACAGAAATCATAAACAAGTCAGAATCACCTGATTCCCTATTCCTGGGCAAGCTGTATGAAGGGATTTCAGCCATTGTCCAGGTGAGCATATTGTTGGGGGCAGCTTGTACCCTGAGATGTTGGGGACAGCGACCCTGAGATGGTGGAGTTCAAGATGGAACTTGGTGGAAGAAATAAGGCAAAAAGCAGGATTGCTGCCCCGACTTTCGGAGAGCCAACTTTGACCTCTTCCAGGACCTACTTGGGGGTATCTCGTGAGCTGGGTTGCTAGAAGGCAAGGGTGCTTGTGAGAGCTGGGCTACATTTAAACAGCACTTCTTCCAAGCTCAGGATCGGTGCATCCCAAAGAGTAGGAAACTGGGGAAGGAGAGCAGGAAACCTGCATGGATGAACAAGGAGCTCATTGATAAGATCAAAAGGAAGAGAAAGGGCTACGAAATGTGGAAAAAGGGCCTGTCCTCTTGGGAGGAGTATAGAAGTGTTGTCAGGGCCTGCAGGGATGCAACAAGGAAGGCTAAAGCCCACCTGGAGGTGAAGCTTGCAAAAGAGATAAAGGATAATAAGTTTGTTGTTGTTGTTGTTTGTTTGATTTTTTTAAATTACATAAACAGTAGAAGAAAGACTAGAGATAATGTGGATCCCCTGCTGAACAAGGGGGCTGTCCTGGTAACAGGGAACACTGAGAAGGTGGAGATACTGAATGCCTTCTTTGCTTCGGTCTCTGCTTCAAAGACTTCCCCCACGGGACTCCTGGACCCTGGAGGGAGGAGAAAGATGCTGGGAAGTGGAGATCTCGCCCCTGGTTGATGAGGGAGAGGATCAGGAGCATCTGAGTGGGCCAGCAGGTCAAGGCAGGTGATCCTCCCCCTCTGCTCTGCCCTGGTCAGGCCTCACCTGGAGTACTGGGTCCAGTTCTGGGCTCCCCGGTACAAGAAAGACAGGGATCTCCTGGAAAGAGTCCAGCGGAGGGCCACAAAGATGAAACGGGGCCTGGAGCATCTTCCCTGTGAGGAGAGGCTGAGAGACCTGGGGCTGGTCAGCCTGGAGAAGAGAGGACTGAGAGGGGATGTCCTCAATGTGTCTAAATACCTGAGGGGTGGGAGACAGAGGGATTTGGCCAACCTCTTTTCAGTGGTCTGTGGGGACAGAACAAGGGGCAATGGCCACAAAATGGAGCCCAGGCAGTTCTGCACCAATATGGGAAAGAACTTCTTCATGGTGAGGGTGACGGAGCTCTGGGACAGGCTGCACAGGGAGGCTGTGGGGTCTCCTTCTCTGGGGATATTCAAGGCCTGTCCCTGTCTGGACGCCTACCTGGGCAGCCTGCTCTAGGGAACTGCTTTGGCAGGGGGTTGGACCCGATGATCTCCTGAGGTCACCTCCAACCCCTACACTTCTGTGATTGTCTCCCAGCTTCTCCAACGCTGGTGTAATGGTGCCAATAGCCTGGAGTTGTAGGGCAGGAGGCCAAGCAGCTGGGATCCCTCTCTTGGGAAGGGGGCACTAACAAAGCCTTTGGAGGCAACTCCTGCTGGGTGTGAAGGGAAGGCATCCCTCCAAGTCACCCGAGCAAGCGGACCATTACTATCAACCCGCCAAGGCAAATGGTACATACTCACCACAGTAGCAGCAACTACCAGGTGGCTGGAAACACACCTGGTAAACCATGCCACTGCCCAAACACCATCTTGGGCCTGGAAAGACAAGGTCTATGGCGTCATGGTACACCCGAGAGAGTCGAGCCCTGCAATGGGAGTCACCTCTGGAATAACCTTGTAGCCCCCTAGGCCAAGAGGCACGGCATGGACTGGGTGTATCACATCCCGGTCACCCACGAGCCCCTGGAGAGGTTGGAAGGTGTAAGGGACTGTTAAAAGTCTGTGCTACAGGCAGTGGGTGCTGGGGCATGGAAACACTGTGGTGCAAATTTAGCAGAAGCCACTTGGCTGGTTAGTAGCAGAGGGTCTGACAGCCATCCAGGCCCTGCTCAAGGCCCCTGCACACTGTGGGAAGTCCTCGTTGTGCTGGAGGGAAGCGCCTGGGGAAGGCAGATGGGTTGCTCCTGCCTTGGGAAAAGGCAAAGCCATTTGTGAGAGCGGCTGTGGTGGCGTTTGGCTGTCCATCAGGGCGAAACCACCACAAACACCTGTGGGACCGGGACCCGTACTAACACTAAAGCAAGGGGAACTGCTAAAGGGGATTTCCTGATGGTGTCCCTGCAGACACTTGCACCAACGGGGCAGCAGCAGCTATTCTGGGCGGTCATGGGGGGCCAGCATATAAATAGCCCATGGGACGCAGGCAGGGGTTGCTATAAAAAGCCACAACAGGCAGCTCGAGTGTCCTGCGCACCAAGCGGAGCAGAGGTAACAACCCGCTGCAGCTCCAGGGCTACTGGGACCGGGCCGGGGGGGGACCTGGGGGTCTGCAGCCGGGCACCGGGGTCCTTCTGTGCATGGAGCACCTCGCCCTGGGCTGGGTGCTGCTGGCCAGCACCCTGTTTGGCACCGCAGCCACTGTCAGCAGGCGAGACCTCAACACCATCAAGGAGGTGGCGATGGACATGGTCCTCAGCTCCTTTGACGACCAGTACCAGGGCTGCAGCCACATGATGGAGAAGGAGCTGGAGGAGCTGAACCGCACCGAGTTCGCCAACCCTGACTACGCGGAGGGCTGGAGGGGTGCAGTGACAGAGTGGAGGAATCGATGGGGCCGCGCCGCCCGCCCGCAGGCCCTACGGCAGGAGCAGGCGGTGGCCGTGCTGGCGTACACTGCCGAGAGGGGACTCTACAAGCAGTTCAACACCGCTGTGCGTGAGGGCGGGCGCTCCCGCGAGCACTACCTCCAGTCCTTCCCCTTCAAGACGCTGCATTTCCTCCTGACCAAGGCCCTGCACACCCTGCGGGAGGCCCAGGGCAACAGCTGCCACCGCGTCTACCGCGGCATCAAAGGCACCCGCTTCACAGCCCAGCTCCACCAGACCGTCCGCTTCGGCCAGTTCACCTCCGCCTCCCTCCAGAAGAAGGTTGCTGAGTCCTTTGGCCAGGACACCTTCTTCTTTTTGGATACCTGCTACAGCGTCCCCATCAAGAACTTCTCCTTCTACCCTGGTGAGGATGAAGTCCTCATCCCACCCTATGAGGTCTTCAAGGTCACCAACTTCACCCGTGACAGAGACGGAAACTTCATCCATCTCCACTCCCAGACTGCACTCAGCACCTACAACTGCGAGTTTGTGAAGGGTAGGGGCAGCCAGCAGGGTGGATGCCACCAGGAGATGGCTGGGGACAGGGCACAGCCCTGGGCAGGCGCCGCCGTGCTCCCCGCGCTCCTCCAGCCATGGCTGCAGAGGAACGGGGGCCCCGTGCCACCGGCTCTGTGAGGGGAAGGGGAGCCTCATGGTGAAGGCAACACCTCCGTGTGGGGAGCTCGGGGAGCCTGGGGAGCTCGGGGAGGTGGGGAGCTCGCCTTCAGACCAGGTCTTCCCCGCGCATCCCTGCATGCTCCCAGCTGCTCTCCCTTGGGGTTTGCGGTGGGGGCCCTCTGTGGCACGGCCAGGGCAGAGTGAGGGGCACAGAGCGGGGTGGTGCACAGATGTTGTTGGTCTCTTTGGCAGAGAAAAGGTGCAAGGCCCAGACGTGTGTCTTCAGCGCAGGTAAGAGGTGAGCCCCCAGCCCCTACCCACGGCCAGCACTGTGCTGGCACCCTCCGGCAGTCATTAACTCCCTGTTTCCCCCCCAGGAAGGAGCAGTCCCAGGGAACCCCCACACCTCTGGAGTCTCCTCTTGGCAGCCGCAGCCCTGGCAGCCGTGGGATGCCTCTAACCCAGCTATGCTGCTGCTGCACCTCCGCAAGGAAAACGGGGCAGAAACGTGAGAACACATTTAATGGAAACTGTGGGATTACGCTTTCCTCCGCCGGATGCTTTCTGCTCCAGCAGGAGCGGTGCCACTGGTCCCAGGATGCTCCGGTGGCCCTAGAACACCAGCAGAGGCTGGAGGAAGCCTTTTCCTGGCTTTTGCAGAGAAATAAAAGCACTGCTGGAGGATGGAGGCATCGAGGAGGGTTCCTGCGGCTCCCCGCAGCGGGGGCACTTTGCATGGGCGGCAGCCGGGGGTCTTCTGCAGCTCCCTCCCAGAGCACCCCGGGGAGCGCTGCCCCGGCTCCTGCGAGGGGGCACGGGGAGCACTGGGGGCTCCTCCTCCCTGGGGAGCCTCCACGGCGGCTCAGGAGCAGGGATTTGGCTGGCACCTCAGCCCCCAGCGCCCAGATTCGGGCTCTGCAGGCGGGACGGACGGGGGCTGCCCCACGGAGCAGCGCAGGGCACTCAGCCAGCTCTGCCGGCACCGTGGGCACCTCGCCTTCCTCCTCACCCCGCGGGTGTCCCCTGCCCCCCCAGCACACAGGTGACACCAGGCAGCCTCAATGCGCTTTAATGAATCCCTGCTGCCCCACAACCTGCTGCGGGCAGGTGCCGGGGGGCCAGGGGCACCAGGAGCCCCGCAGCGGGGCTGTGTCCGTCAGAGCAGGGCCGATGCCCTGGGGCTGGGCAAAGAGCCCCCACAGCAGCCTCCCGACCTGGGGGTGGGCAGGGTGAGTGCCCCCAGCTCCGCAGCCAGCCAGGGTCCAGCAAGGGCCGGGCTGGGGGCAGCTCCGGGCAGGGGCAGGGGGGTTTTCCCCCCCACGCCAGGCCCACGGAGCGTCCCTTCCCGTGCGGCGGGGGCAGCCCTTGCCCCTTGCTTCTCACCCGTCACAAGCTGCAGCCCGGTCTCAGCCCAGTTCCCTGCTCTCGGTGGGGGCCGGCTGCGGGGGGCCCCATCGCAGCTCCCTGGTGTCGAGGCCGACGGGGCTCAGCACCACGCAGGTGAAGTTGGTGCGCAGGTCCCGGGCGCTGAAGGAGCTGAAGAGGAGGTCGCGGCGCAGGATCACCCCCGAGCCCCGCGGCTCCTCTCTGCGGGGCGAGCAGCAAAGGCCCCGTCAGTACCCCCAGCAGGGATGGAGCTGCCCCCCCCCCAGCCCCGGGACCCCCTCCCTGTACTCACAGCAGCATCCCCTCGTGCACGGCCCCGTCCGGGTGCAGCTTCTCGATGAAGGAGCCGTTCCCCAGCCAGTAGAGCAGCGTGACCTCGGGGAGGCTGCTCACGGCCTCGCAGGAGATCTTCACAGAGCAGCCTGTGCATGGGGGGAGACGGGCTGGGACCGGGGGGGTGGCAGTGGTCCTGCTGTGCAGCCCCCCCATGCCATCCCCAGAGCTCCCCGGGGGATCTGCCCCTTCCTCACCCGCACCCCAAAAGCCCCCGCAGAGCCTTGCTGGGCTCCCCAAGCCCCAGCTGCAGGGGTGCAGGAGCTGCCCCCAACTCCCCCCCCAAGTGTGAGGGGCTCAGCACGGTCCCCCCCAGCCCCTGTCCCCGCGGGGGTCACTTACCCATGCGGGGGGGCTCTGCCGGCATCCGCAGGGCGGTGATGCGGGGGGGCTGCAGGGCCGTGGTCGCTGGGGGAGAGGAGTGGGGTGAGGGACAGGAGCTGCCCCCAGACCCATCCCCACAGCGGGACGGAGGGCAGGGTCCCACGGGGGGGGGGCAGGGACATGGGGGTGGGGGGGGCGCACAGAGGCAGGAGCCGGTCCTGGCTGCCCCCCCCCAGCCCTACAGCCCCACTTACCTGTGCTGCGGGGGGCCACGGCCCAGCAGAGCAGCGGCAGCAGCAGGAGGGGGGCACGGAGCCCGGGGGGGGCTGCGGGCAGAAACGGGGCTCAGCGCCCGGCAGCGCCGCGATGCGCCCCCAGAGCCGGGCACGGCACCGGGCGGCGTCCCCGAGCCCCCGCAGCTCCTCCCGGGCACCGGAGCGCTCCCCCGGCCCCGTTTCCCTTGGCCCCGGCTCCTCCGGCCCCGTTTTCCCCCGCCCCGGCTCCCCCCGTCCCGGTGCCCCCCCCGGGTCCCGCAGCGGCCGCACCGTCGGAGCGGGCGCACGGAGCCATCGTGCGGCAGCGCCCGGCGGGGGCTCTTTATGGGGCAGCGGCCGTGACTCACCGGGGGCCGCCCCCGGCCGCGCCCGCACCGGGCTGGGCAGCGCCGGGCTCCGCATCCCGGAGCCCCACGGACCCCAAATCCCCACGGACCCCAAATCCCCGCGCCCCTCCTTTACCGGGACCCCGCGCTCAATGTCCCTGCGCCCCCTGTGCCCGTGTCCCCATATCCCCCTGCCCAATGTCCCCATGTCCCGCACGATCCCGTGCCCAACGCCCCCGTGCCCGATGTCCCCCGCGTCCCCCCGTTGTCCCCAGCTGCCCCCCAACCAGCCTGGCTGTGCGAGACCCCCGCTCCCACCCCAGCCCTGAGCCCCCTGGGTGGAGCTGGGGGCTTTGGGGCGAGGAAGGGCCTGGGCTGAGGGAGGTGGGCAAAGCCCAGGGGGGTGCAGGGTCCAGGCCAGGGCCGTGCCCCCCTGCCCTTTCCCCTGTTTTACGTCCCGGGCCTGCCTCCTTCCCGCTGTCCCTCTCCCTTTCCCGTAAACGAGAGCGAAAGGCAGCGGGGAGCGTCCCCACCCCGGCGCTGGCACCGTTTGAAGCAGGGCCAAGGCCACTGACCCCACGGACGGCCCCGATGCCCAGGGGAAGGGCTCAGGGGGCAGAAGGGGCTTCCCCACCCCAGGGGGGGATCCTGCGCCCTGGCTCCGGCCCCCCCGGGCTCAAGGAGGGCAGGAGGCAGCGGGGTGGGGACGTGGGGGCGCCTGCGTCAGGTGAAGCCCAGCCCAGGGGGTCCCTGGGGGATGCAGCCGGGCTCCTCTTCCTCACCCAGGGAAGAGGAGGAGGAGGAGGGGATGCCCGGAGCTTCCCAGGGAGACACAGCTTGGAGGTGGCTTTCAGAGCTGCGCGGTGCCACTTGTTCCTCATGTCCCGGAGGAGGAAGGTGACCAGCGAGCCCCAGGGGACAGCAGAGGCCGGGACACGGCTCAGCACAGCCCCTCGGCTCCTAAAGGAGGCAGGAGCAGAGCCCCCAGCGAAGCACAGAGCGCTCCGAGCGGAGCTGGGGCTGGAACCCCACACACAGGCACGGGGACAAGCGAGAGGGGGGAAGCCCCCAGGCCTCTGCCCCCTGCCCTGGAGCAGGGACCCAAACCCTCCAGCCCTGGTAGGTGCCGGATCCAGGCAGAGAAACACCAGGTGTTGAAAAAAAAAAGCCCCTAAAACCCCAGTGAGTTTTCTGGCATTTTTTATTAACAACTCCGGGAAGGGCAGTGCTGGCGCGGTGACAGGGCCCAGTGCCCGCCAGGCGCCCCCCCCCCCCCACGGTCAGCCCCACGCCCGCGTCCTCCCCGCAGCGCCCATGGGCACCGGGGCTGCAGCCCAGCACCTTCAGCACTGCCCAGCCCCATCCCAACGCCCGCAGGGTGCCCGCAGGGTGCTGGGGCTGGTGGTCAGCACCCAGGGGAGGCTGCAAAAGCCACTCCTGTGTCCAGACGGTGCAGGGGAGGGAGGAGGAAACGCCACCCGGCCGCAGCACAGGCGCGACGAGTGAGAAAATCCCCAGGCCACAGCAGTTCCTGGGACTCTGTGTGTGTTTGGCACAGCACGGGGCAGTTTCGCCCCACGCAAACCCAGGGCTCAGCAGGGCCTGCGGGCAGCCCCTGGCAGTGCCACGGTGCCAGCCACTTCCCCAATCCCTGCAGCACGAGGAAGACCCCATGCCAAACCCAGGGGGCCCTGCCCGCCTCACCAAACACCAACTCAACGGGGTGCAGGGGGAGAAAAGCCCCCCCTGCCCCACATCCCGGCCGGCTGAGGATGGCACCAGCCCTGGTGGGGCACGGGGACGCGCAGGGGGACATAGAAAAGAGGGGAGCGTACAAAAGGGTGAGGTGGGCAGAGGCTGGGGGGCAGCGCACGGGACCAGGCTGACAGCGCGGCGCAGGAGCGGCTCCTTCCCTCCCCGTACACCCGCAGCAGGGAGCTGGTGGGGAAGAGCTCAGCCCACGGCACCAGGGCAGCCCCGTGTCCCTCCATTCTCTCCGTGCTGTCCCTCTGTCCTGGGAGCTGTCCCTGTCCTCCCGCAGAAGCAGGAGGGTGGCTGGCAGGGAGATGAGCTCCACACCTCGATGCGCTGCCCCGGCCCTTCCTCGCCCGGGCTGCTCCTGCTGCCCCGCTGCATGGAAGGGAGTCGAACGGCCCCAAGAGGCAGCAGCACGAGAGCCTCCCTCCCGCAGGAGCAGCCCACGGCCCCGGGGCTGGGAAGCGGGCCGAACCGTCTCTTCTGTCTGCAATAGAAAGTTTTAAATACGCTCATTAAAATAACTGCTTTTTAAAAAAAAAAAAAAAACACAGGCTCCCCCGGGGGGCCCTAGCGGGGAGCTGCTGCTTGGCTGGGGGTCGCCCCAGGGACGAGTCCTCGGTGCCGCGGCGCTCGGGGGCGGCCGGGATGCGACGGATCCGGCCGGCTGCTGTCCTCTGCCCCCGGCCCGCGGCCTCGCCTGGCTCCGCGGCTGCCCGCCGCCCTCCCTTACTCCAGGCCCAGGATGTAGTTGATGCCCTGGACCAGTCCGATGATGACGGGCTGCCAGGCCACCAGGTAGCGCAGCCAGTCCAGCAGCTGCCCGTACATCACGTGCGGCCTCTCCCAGCTGCGTGGAACGGAGTTAAAGAGCCTCGGGGAGGCAGGAGGGGAGCGTGGCCCGAGCAGGAGCTGCCCCACGCCGCCAGGAGGGAGGCTGCTGCCTCCCACCCACGGGAGCAGCGGCTCGCCCAAACCCGCAGCCTCCCAGTTCCCCCAGTGCTCCCGTGGCTCCGTGCCCAGCTCCGGGGCAGAAGAGCCAGGGAACCAGCTCCCCCGTGGAGAAAGGATACGGGTTACTGAACATCCTCTTGAGATCCACCTTCTCTTTGCAGTAGGGACACGTCTGCTTCTTCCCGACGATGCACCAGCCGCGGATGCAGAACTCGTGAAAGCTGGGGAGCGGCGCGTTAAGGGAACTGCCTGGGGACGGAGCACGGAGGAAACGGGGCCGCTGTCACGCCCGGAGGAATCAGAACCACCCCCGCACCACACGCAGGGCACGGGAAGCACCCACGTGGCGCGTGGACGGCAGCGTTGCCCAACGCAGAGCTTTCCTAGAAAACCCCTCGGCTCCCAGGAAGGGGCTCACAGCAGAGCCCCCGCAGCAGAGGGCTGTGCCTGGTGTAATCCCGTGGCCGTAAACCCACTGGCACGGCTGCCAGGCAGCTGCTGAGGCAGCAAACGTTTCCACACCGCCTGCAGCGCCCAGCGTGAGGTAACAAGCTCCGTGACCTTTGCTCAGGCCCTTTGGAAACCACCTCGCTCTGAGTCAGGGAGTGAGTACCAGAGAACATCCCAGCTCCACCGCTGAGTCACAGCTGGAAAAACCCCTGACCTGCCCCCGGCCAGGGCTCTGTGAGCTGTCAGGACTTCCACTTTTGCAACTGACTTCACCTCCCTCAGCTGCCGGGGCGCTGGAAGCTCCGCACGTGGCACTGCCAGAGGAGTTGTGGGGCGGAGGAGCCTGGCAGGAGCTCGACACAGAGCCAGAGCCCTGCCAGAAAACAGGGGTTGCTGATTGCTCCCGACACGTCCCCTCCGTGAGGATCCTTTGGCACCGCAGCAGCACCGCCCGGCGACCCCGACACGCGCCCCTTGGTGCCGGGCAGGGGCTGGGAGGAGGGCAGGGGCACGGGGCTGGCCCGGAGCAGAAGGATACACGTGGTTGCAGGAGAGGCGGTACGTGTTCTCGATGATCCCCTCCTCGTTGACGTCCACGAAGATCTGCTGGCCGCAGACGGCGCAGACGCTGTCGGAGAGGTGCTTGGTGGGCATCCCCGAGGCGCTGTAGAACTGAGGAGGGCAGAGCAGAGGGAGAGATGGTCACGGGGGGGGGGCACACGTCCCACACCCCCCCAGGTGCAGCTAAGCTTTAGGGAGGGCTGGGCCAGCTCTCCTGGCATCCAGCCTCAGCCTTTTGGGTTTAAAAACCTCATTATAGGTCCAGCTGCAGGGAACAGTGACAACAGGACACGGCGCTGCTCAGTCACTGCACAGCCCTTCGTGCCCCAGCCCCCCGCAGCCCCCCCACTCCCTGCAACCCCCCCACGCTGGGGGAATCCCCCCAGGCTGCAGGCCGTGGGTTTGGCCCTCGTGGCTCTCTGGGTGGGAGCGTGCTGCAGGACACCAGGGGACAGGCAGGGGTGACAGCTGGGAGGTCAGGGAAGAGACAAAAGGGCTGAAGATGCACCCAGGGGGCTGGGTTACAGCAGAAATCACAGGGAGGGGAAGGGGAAGGCGAGCAGAGCCACGAGGGAACACGATGCACCCCACAGGTGTTCTGGTTCACTTTTTTCTCTGGCACTAGGTGAGCGGGTCACAGACTTCAGGCCATCACCACGGGCATGTGGGAGCACCCGCCGTGCCTGCAGGGACAGCCCGAGGCTCAGCCCGGTATAAAGGCTCAGACAGACAAATATTTGTCAGCAGTCTGGAGGCACTGAGCAGATCCGTCCTGTCTTGTGCTCCCGGAGATGGGACAGACTTGGTTTGTGGGGAGCAGGATCTCAGGATCCCAGAGTGACTCACGTCAGAGACCTCCTGACGCAGGCACCTTGGCCCAGAGCGCGAGCAGCGAGCCCTTCGTGGGGCAGAGCTCCCTGCACCTCCTCGTTTGGGGGAAATAAAAGCTGTGGCTGCAACCAGCCCACCCCCAGCCCTCCTGTTAGCAGGCAGGACTGTGGCCGGGAGGACAGCACAGCCTGAACTCACCCCGATCGTCGAGGCCATGTAATCTGCACACATCTCGGCAAAGTCCCGCTCCAGGACCCCGTAGTACAGGCCGTAGAAGAGGAGGGAGATGCCGAAGTCCATCGCATCTTCTGGTTTGATTCTGCAACAGAGGAGTCCCAACGACATCGAGGGCTTTTCTGCAGCCGCAGGGGTGCACGGACAGCGTGCCAGAGGAGCCCAGCAGTGCTGCAGCACACGTGGCTCCACCGCAGGAGCTGTCACAGCCCGTGAGCTCGTGGCACCGCCACCAGCCCCCTGCAGAGCTGTGTGCGTGCCTCCAGGCACAGAGCCAGCCCCTGCCTTTGGGGCACTTCACCTGCTTCGTCCCCAGCGAGCTGTGGGGGCCCTATCCCAGCTCATAGCTGTCACCCATCTCCCTCACCTGCCCCTGAAATGAGCAACTCTCCCCCAGCTCTATCATGCACCAGATCAGCTCCACATAAGCCCCCTTTTTAACACTTCCACAGCCCTGCAGGCAGTTTCCAGCCCTGTGCATTGTTCCAGAAGGAATTGATCTCTCTGAAACGGAGGATGGCTTGGGGTAAGGCCCTCAGCACCACAACCATGCAGGGAGAGGACACCCTGAAAGTCTCTCTGGCCTCCTGCCACATCAGTCAGGCCGCCAGGTGAGTGTTTCTCTGGAATCCCAGCCAACGCCTCCTTCCCCACGGCCTGTCACAGCCCCTGCCCTGGGAACGGGGCCCCGAGGATTCGCTCACCTGAACAATAAATTAAGACCAAAGAGCGTGAACATCACGGCCATGTACCCGACGATTCCAGTGGCGTAGCTGATCTTGTATATTAGTAGAAACCATTTATAAACCAGCCTGTAAAAATGCAAAACAAGAATTAGGTGGCTTTGTTTCTGCCTCGAGCACCTATCGAGTTTCACGTTCCCACGTCGGATGTTTCAACCACCCACACGTGGGCAAACAGAGGCTTCAAAGTTCCAGCTCAGGCCACAGATCTGCTGCTGCCACGGCAGCTCGTGGTCTGCACTTCCAAATGAGAAACCTCCAGATCCCCGATGGCCTCGAGCAAGTGAGTGTCACGCTGGGAATGCACTCAGTGAGACTGCCAGATGCCCTGGGGCATCGCGGGGGCCTGCCTGCCCACTGCCCGCCCCGACAAGACAGGGATCTGAGGGTGGCAGCTCCACAGAGAGCCTCCAGCAGGGTAACTCACACCCTGAGTGAAAGCCCCTGAGGTGCTGCACTGCCTGAACAGGGCCAACTGCAGAGTTTGAGGCCGTGGTTTGCAGCAGGGAATCACCAAAGGGCTCTTTGTGATGCTGCCCTCAGGCCGGGGACACTTCCCAGAAACCCACTAACCTGGGTGTCGTCTGTACCAGAGGTTTTCGGGTTGCCCTGAAGGTGACAAAAGCTGTGACGGCTGAGAAGAGCACCCAGATGACCAAGAAGCGCCACCAGTACAGCTTCACCGTGAAGTACAGGGGCACCACCCACATCTGGAACAGGGTCACCATCTGTGGGAAGGGAGGAGAGGTGTGTTATGCTGGCTCGCTGCTTGTCAGGCATCAGAAACACCCCCGTGGCTCTGGCAGCCTCGCTCGTGCTGGCATCAAGGGGCACTGAGCAGTGTCAGGGAGCTCAGGAATTTGGGCTGGTGGCCGCCAGCACCCAGGGAACAGGCTCAGAGCCTGGCTGAAGGGAGTCTGACAGCTGGCGGGCAGCAAGGTGTCTGTGACAGCAAAGGAGGAAGGAACACTGATGAGAAAAGAGGCACAGGGAGCTGATCTGCACAACCAGATCTTGCAGCAGGGCTCAGCAAACCTCTGCCTCTTCAGGGTTCCCAGCATTTTATCCGCAGCCCCTCAGGCACGGGTTAAGCAAGGAGACTGGCACAGCACCGAGTTTCGGGCTCGTCTCTGCCCCGCCAAATGTCCCCAGAGCAGACCCACGGGCCCGGTTTTGGTTTCACAGAGGATTAGGGGCATTGCCTGGAAACGTTCTTTACAGAAAACCAGGTGGGGTTTGTTTCCTGGTGCAGGCACAGCCCCGCAGCCTTTCTGGCGAGCTGACACAGGGCACCAGCATCGGGAAAAGCAGCAGGGCTGCTCGGGGACACCGTGTGTCACTGAGAGCGCTCACACCAGAGGCTTGAGGCCTCCAGACGCGTTCACCCTCGTCCCCAGCAGGAATCCCTCTGGCTGCCGGGCAGCCGAGGGCGTTTCAGCACCAGACAGCAGGAGCACAGCACGGCCGTGCTTCCCAGCAGCCGGGGACACTCACGTTGTAGGAGCGGGGGTGCCTCTGCTTCCACTGCACCAGCAGCAGCTGCGCCACCACCAGCGTGGCGATCAGGATGAGGACCATCTCGGCGTGCATGGCCTCGTGACCGCGGTGCTTGGCGTGCATCCGGGCGTGTTCCACCCTGCAAGGACAGCGAGAGGGTGACTGAGGGGCGTGCAGGGACAGCAGACAGGCAGGAGAGCCAGGAGGACTGCGCTGGAGGGCGGCGTTAAGGAACGCAGGGGTACGGGTGCTGCGCTGCCATCCCGGGGAGAAAGAAATTAGAAATGTCCCTAAAAGCAGCTGGTTTGCACCACGACACCCAGCTCACGGTGCTGTGAACACGGCTGAGGTGTCACGCTGCTGCACAGGACCCAAGGTGTGTCACCCCACGCAGCAGCACCAGCCGAAGTGTGTGCTGTCACTGAGACAGAGCCCAAACCTTCCCCGGTCCTGCTCAGCCCCCAGCAGGCAGCTTCCTCCCTCTGCCCCATCCCAGCTCCTCTGGAAAGCCAGGGGAGGCTGCCACAGCCGGCCCTCTGCTGACCCCTGCGGTTCCTTTGCTCTCAGTGCTGCTGCCTGGCCGCAAGCCAAGGCACAACGTCCTTACCCCGTGGCCTGAGGCTGAAAGTTAAGTGCGAGGTAGAATGCTAAATCTTACTTAAGTCTCAAAAGCTGAAAAGTTAAGCTGCAGCTTAAGGCTGGAAGTTAAGCCCAAGTTAGAAAAAAAAATACAAAGGTATAAAAAAATAAATCCAAGTTGGAAAATAAACCTAAACACAACGAATATGGCAATTCTCTGATCTTCAGAGGTCTTCCATAAAGCTGTGAGGAGAGCAGACCTGTGGGCTCTGCAGCACGGGGCTGACCGAAACTGGCTCAGCCGAGGGAAAAGGCAGAAGAGCCAAAAACCAAACCAGGTCCCTGCAAAAGGCACTGCCTGGGGGAGGCTGTCCACAGACTCTGGAGCTGCTGGCAGCGCCCGGCACGGGCTCTCCTTACAACCCCAACTCACCTCCATCTCTCCTCGGGGGACAAGTGCGAGAGGTCGACCTGAGGAGACAGAAAAAGACAAAAAAAAAAAAAAGATCAGCAGCTGGAGGCCGGGAGCAGCAACCCCAGCCTCCGACCCCCTCTGCCTCCTTCCCCCGAGCAGCAGAGAGGCAGCAGCAGCACCGTGCAGCTCCCTGCCCGTCACCATGGGGCTGTGTCTGGCTTCTGCAGCCCCCGAGCCACAGCACAGCCCCTCCTCGAGCACTCAGGGACATTTCCAAAACCCCAAACCTTTAGGAGGGACAGCCCAGCAGTCAGAGGTGGCTCAGCTCTCCCCCAGGGCTGCAGATTTTCACCCTGACAGCTCCGGGGAGGCTTCCAGGCTGCACAGCACACGTCCCAGCCTTGATACGAGCACGGAGCACACAAAACCCTGCAGCTCTGACTTCACGCCGCCTGTCCCAGTGGAGCCACGCTGCTCTGCTGGTGGCTGCTGTGCTGATCGCAGCCCCAGCAGCTGCCCCGCTCCCCCCCGCGGCCCCTAATCACACCCCGGGGACAGCAGGCAGGGAAAGCACAGCCCGAGTGGTGCTGCTGCGCTGCGCCCCGAGCAACACCCGCAGGAGGCACGTCCCAAGGGTGCTGAGAGGCTCGGGCAGATGGGAAATTGGTGGAGATGTGAAATTTGGGTCTGCAGAGTCCAGCTCGAGCTCCCCGGGTTGTGGTGGTGCTGTGGCAGCTTCTCACTGCCCGGGCTCTGACACCCCGGGAGGGGAGCGCAGGGCCAGAAGCTGAAAGCAAACACCAGGACCCCCTGTTTACAAGGCTGTGAGCGATGGATTCCGGTTAAAATCCTGTTTCCAGCGGGGGCTGACTCCCCAGAAACACCACGAAACCTTCACTGAGACACCCAGCAGCTACTGCCCTGGAAGGGGACGTGGTGCAGGGCCCTGACCCCGTTACACTGGGGCTGCAAAGCCCGGAGCTGCCAACCTCAGCACCCACCAAGGCTTGGGGAAGCAACAGGCACACGGACATGGGGGGTATTTCACCTCTCCTGAGCTCAGCTGTGGGTGTAGCAGCTCCGTGCCCCTTTATCCACAAACAGAGGAGAGGTTTGGGAGCAGGAGGCTGAGCCCGACAGCAAGAGCAGCGCTTCCCAAGGGCCAGCTCCCTGAAGCACCCCAGGCCCAGCCCTGGGCTGTCCCCAGCCGCCTGCGGACGTGGACTTTGTGGGAGGGAGCCCAGGGACAGGAGCAGCCCTTGGTGTGCCTCCTTCCGTCTGCCTCCTTATCAGCTGCCTGCTCTCCGTGGCACCTCTAGCAGAGCCCAATGCCCTCCCTGAGCCCTTCCTGCCAGGAGCCTCGCTCCTGAGGAGCGCAGCCCAGCAGTTTCCACGTTTGTGCGGGCAGCAGGCTCCTCCAGCACCCAGCAGCTCGCTGAGGCTCTCGGAAAGCTCAGTCCCCGTGGCAGGAGCTGCCTGACAGAGCGAATGGCAGCTGCCTGGACACGCTGCAGGGGGGCTGTGAGGTGTGAGGGCGCTGGGTCCAAGGCTGGGTCCTGCTGCCACAGCTCCTTGGGCAGCCGTGTGGGGAGCACGCAGGCTAATAAATAAATATATATATTTTTTATTTAATCCTAATTTGAATCCTGAGCCACTTATAACAGGTGGGAGCCGCTCCCTGCCTGCCGCCACCTCCCAGCCACCAGCTTCAGGGCAAAGCCTGAGGGGGAGCCCCCCCGGCCCCCCACCCCCTCAGCCCTTCAGCCCCTGCCCCGCTGAGCGAGCAGAGGCCGGGGCCATGGGGACAGCCAGGGGGGAGCCTCAGCACGGGGCTGAGCCCCCACAAATCCCCCCCAGATCCCCCAAATCGCCCCCAAATCGCCCAAATTCCCCCCTAAATCCTCCAAATCGCCCTCAAATGCCCCAAATCACCCCCAACCCCCACCCACAGCCCCTCCAAATCCCCCAAATCTCCCCCAAATCCCCCCCAGCACCCCCAAATCCCCCCAAAATCCCCTCTAGAGCCCCCAGATCGCCCCCAAATCCCCCCCAGAGCCCCCAAATCGCCCCCAAACCCTCCCCCAGCCCCCCCTCAGCCCCTCAGAGCCCCCCTCAGCCCCCGGCCCAGGCCGCCCCCAGCCCTGAGGCGCCCCCAGCCCCTCTGTGCAGCCCGGGCCCGGCCCCCAGAGGGCAGAACTCCCCCCCCCCAGTCCCTCCCAGTTCATCCCAGTCCCTCCCAGTCCCCCCCCACCTCCTCCCCGTCGCGCTCGCCGGGCCCGCCGACCTCCACCTCCAGCACCGCCGCCATCTTGCCCCCCCCCCTCCCCTCCTCCTTAGGGCTCCCCTCCCGCCGGCAGCCAGCTCCTTCCGCCGCCGCCCGGCCAATCAGCGGCCGCGCCGCCTCCCCCTCGGCCAATCGCCGCGCGCGGCGCTGCCCCCGCGGCCAGTCAGGAGGAGGAAGGGGCGGGCTTTAAGGTTAGGGACCGTGGCACATTTCCGAACCCTCTCAGCGCGCGGCCTCCCCGCGCCCCCCCTCACGCTCGGTGCAGGGGCGGCTCGCGGCGGACGCTCCCTTAGGGCCCGGCGCGGTGACGCGGCACCGCCGCGGGACTACAACTCCCATCAGCCCCCGCGGCTGCCTGGGGGCGGGGTTAGGGGCGTGGCCGGGGGCGTGGCCACGCGCTTCGGGCGGGAGAATTCGCGCGGCAGCGGGGCCGGTGCGGGGGGGGCGGGGGGGAGGGGGTAAAAGGGGGCTGGGGGCAAATGGGGGGGGCAAAAAGGGGCGGGGGGGGCACAGGGGGATGGGGGGGGGTAAATGGGGCCTGGGGGGGGCAGAATGGGCCGGGGGGGGCTGAAGGGGGGAGAAATGGGGCTGGGGGGGCAAATTGGGGGGGCAGAAGTTTTGGGGGGGGGCTCTGGGATGGGGTAATGGGGCTGGGGGGGGGCAGAATGGGTGGGGGGGGGGGCTCTGGGGTGGAGAAATGGGGCTGGGGGGGGGGCTCAGAGGGGCTGGGGGGGGCAGAACTGGGGGGGGGGGCTGGGGGGGGCACCGGGGGTTGTGGGGGGCAAATTGGGGGGGCAGAATGGGGGGGGGGCTCTGGGGTGGGGAAATGGGGCTGGGGGGGGGCACCGAGGGCTTGGGAGGGGGGCTCTGGGATGGGGAAGTGAGGAATGGGGCGGGGGGGGGGGGGCTGGGGGGGGGCATTTGGGGTTGGGGGGCACGGGGGGGGGGCAGAACAGGGGGGGCAGATACAGGACAGGGGGGCTGGGGGGGGCAAATGGGGCAGGGGGGGTGCCAAGTGGGCAGAACTGGGGGGGGGAATCTGGGATAGGGCAATGGGGATGGGGGGGGCACTGGGATGGAGAAATGGGGCTGGGGGGGGCAGAATTGGGGGGGGGGCACTGGGATGGGGCAATGGGGCTGGGGGCAGCTCAGGGGGGCTGGGGGCACCAGGGGCTGAGGGTGATGGGGGGGCAGAATGGGGCGGGGGGGGGCTGAAGGGTGGGGAAATGGGGCTGGGGGGGGCACCAGGGGCTGAAGGGGGGGGCTCTGAGATGGGGCTGGGGGTGATGGGGGTGCGGGACGGGGGGGGCAGCAGCTCAGGATGGGGTCTGTGAGCCCCCCCCCAGCTCCTGTGTCCCCCCCCCAGGCTTTTGGGGCGAGCAGAGCCCCCTCCCCAGGCACCTCCATGGCCCCGGTGCGCATCAGCTCGGTGGTGTCCTTCTCCTCGCAGGTCCCTATGGGGCTGGGGGGGGGGGCTCGGGGTCACCCCCACGGCTCCGTGGGGTGGGTGCACACCTGGGGGGGGGTCTGACGGTGCCCCCCGCAGGACCCCCGGTTCCCGGTGGAGAACCTGCTGCAGGAGGCCAGCCGGGGGCCCTGGCTCTGCTGCCCCCAGGACCGCAGCCGGCGGCTGAGAGCGGAGCTGCAGCTGGAGACAGCCAGCGCCATCGGGTACCTGGACCTGGGTGAGGGCGGGGGGCTCGGCTGGGGACCCCCCCGGACCCCAGCAGGGACCCTACACCCCCCTATGCCCCTGGAAGGGACCCTGCACCCCTCCCCGGGTCATGCCCTGAGCCCTGGGCAGGACCAGGGAGTGCTCCATGAGCCTTGAGCATCTCTCCCCCCAAAAATCCCCTCCTGCCCCCCAAAAAAATGACACAGGTAACTGCGGCTGCGCCCTGGTGCAGGTGGAGGTGGGGCGCTCCTCCTGGCCCCGGGACCACCCCTACGTCCCCCTGGTGCCCGGCGTCCCCCTGATGACCCCGGCCGAGTCGCGGGCGGGCGAGAACCGCTGCGGGGTGCGGATGTTCAAGGAAGGTGAAGGGCAGCCCCCCTACACTCCCCCCAAATAACACCATATGGGGCTGAAGGGGTCGGGGCCGCCCCTGAAGCCCCCTCCCCTCCTGGTGTCCCCCCCCAACTTGCAGCAGATTTCCTGGAGCTGGCGGTGGGGCAGAAATGGGACCGGGTGCGGCTCACCTGCAGCCAGCCCTTCAGCAGGCAGGGGCAGTTCGGGCTCTCCTTCCTCCGCCTGCGCACCCCCAGCGACCCCCAGCCCGACCCCCGCCCGGCACCGGTAGGAGCTGTCGGGGTGGGGGGGGTCCCAAGGGGCTCCCGGCAGCCCCCCCGGTGTCGCCTTGTCCTGCAGGAAGGTGCCGACAGCCTCCAGCGCTGCAGCCCGGCCATCTGCAGGATGCTGTGTGCACAGACAGGATCGTGGGTAGACCGGGCTGGGGTGGACTGGGATGGACTGGGAGCCTGGGATGGGGTAGACTGCGATGGACTGGGAGCCTGGACTGGGGTGGATGGGGAGCCTGGGCTGGTT
Source organism: Netta rufina (assembly GCF_964035555.1). Lineage (NCBI taxonomy): Eukaryota > Metazoa > Chordata > Aves > Anseriformes > Anatidae > Netta > Netta rufina. The sequence continues at coordinate 862,828 of NC_140123.1, forward strand.
TGGACTGGGATGGACTGGGAGCCTGGGATGGGGTAGACTGGGATGGACTGGGAGCCTGGGCTAGGATAGACTGGGAGACTGGGCTGGGGTGGACTGGGATGAACTGGGAGCCTGGGATGGGGTAGACTGGGATGGACTGGGAGCCTGGGATGGGGTGGACAGGGAGCCTGGGCTAGGATGGACTGGGAGACCGGGCTGGGGTGGACTGGGATGGACTGGGAGCGTGGGCTGGGGTGGATGGGGAGCCCAGGCTGGGGTGAACTGGGATGGACTGAGAGCCTGAACTGGGGTGGACTGGGGTGGACAGGAAGCCTCGGCTGGGGTGGGCTGGGATGAACTGGGAGCATGGACTGGGATGGATGGGGGTGGACAGAGCCCGGGCTAGGGTGGACTGGGATGAACTGGGAGCCTGGGATGGGATAGACTGGGATGGACAGGGAGCCTGGGATCGGGTGGACTGGGATGGACGGGGATGGGCAGGGAGCCTGGGGTGGGGTGGACTGGGATGGACTGGGATGGACGGGGAGCCTGGGCTGGGGTGGACTGGGATGGACTGAGCATGGACTGGGATGGATGGGGGTGGACAGAGCCCAGGCTAGGGTGGACTGGGATGAACTGGGAGCGTGGGCTGGGATGGACTGGGATGAACTGGGAGCCTGGGCTGGGGTGGGCTGGGGTCAATCACGGCCAACCCTGGAGCCCCAGGGAGCCCCCTGACACCCTGAGCACCTCCTGGCTGGGGAGCGCGGGGCTGACGTCCGTCCGTCTGTCTGTCCATCCGTCTGTGTCCATCCGTCTGTCCGTCCACCCCAGGGTCTCGAGGCAGGAGGAGCAGCTCAGGAGCCGCCTGCAGCAGCTGGAGCCGGGCCCCAAATCCTGGAGCCCTGCCCGGAGCCCTGCCCGGAGCCCTGCCCTCCTCAGCCGCCCGGCCAGGATGCTGCTGGCGGCGGCGCGGAGCCGGGCCATAAATCCCCGACCCGGCCCCGGCCCCGGCACCACGGGGCTGCGGGATGAGGAGCGAGGGGACCCCGCAGCACCGGGTGAGCACTGCCCTCGCTGTGCCCAAAATCTGCCCCAAAACTGCCCCAGGGACCCCGTTCTGCCCACGGTTGGGGTGCTCCCCTGTGTCTGTGGGCACCCCATAGCAGGCGAGGCGCCCCGTGGCTGGGGGAGGACGTGCCACCCACCCCCTTGGTGGCCAAAAAACCGTGGCCGTGAGCCCTGCGTGGTCCCAGCCCAGTGTCTGACCCCACAGCAGGGCTCAGCCCTCGCTCCTCGACCCACGGGGGTGTGAAATAGAAATCCCCTGTTTTTCCCAGCCCCGTCTCCCCCTGCCCACATTTATAGGGACCAGCAGCCGGGTTCCTGCACCCCGAGCCGTGCCCGTGCTGCTCCACGTTTGCAGCCCCCGGTGCTGCTGCTGAAGGCTCGCTGCCTGTTTGCTGCCCTCCAGGCTCCTCGCAGGACGTCCCCGCGCCCCCAAAGAGGGTCCGCAGGCAGAGGGCTCGCAGCCCCCCAGGCAGGTAATTAATTCACCTCCCACCCCCCCCACGTTTCTCCCCCAGCCCGCTGATTTTGCTGCTCTGGCTCCCTCCCTGCACCCAAGGGTCGGCCACGCGCGGTGGGTGCTGGCTCCAGCAGCTCCCCCTGATTTTTGGCTGCCCAAAACCCCCCCTATTTTGTGCCGTGCTTTACGGGGGGGGGCAGCACGCAGCACGGCGAGCCCTCAGCTTGCAGCACCCCCACAGGGCTCCGCCAGCTCCCCCCAGGAAACCCAGCGCAGGACGGAGACCCCGAGCCCGTGGCCACAGCGAGGGACCTGCACGGGGACCCAGCGCAGGGGACGAGGTGGGGCTGTGCCCCCTCTGCTCGGGTGAGTGCTTTGAGGATCTTCCCAGAGCTCCGTCCCCATGGGCTGGGGGGGAATTTGGGGTTTGGGGACACCCCCATCGCTCCCCTTTCCCGCAGGATGCTTCAGCACCGCGCTGCTGCCCGCGCACGCCTCCCGCTGCGGTGAGGACGACTCCGACCCCGACCCGGAGCATCCATCCTGGGTGCCCTGCCCCATCTGCCAGCTCTGCTTCAGCCCCGCCGAGGTGCAGCAGCACGCCAGCACCTGTGGGGAGTGAGGGCAGCGGGCTCGGAGCCCCCCCAGACCCCACAGCCCCCTCCCTGTGCAAGGGGGACCCAGGGGATGCTGCGGGTACCGGGGGTGGTGCAGAGCGAGCCCCTCTCCGGGGGTCCCAGCGCAGGGGGAAGGAGGAGGGGAGCTGCTGGGACCCCCGAGGTGGTGCCCAAGGGGCTGAAGCTGCCTTGGTGGGGCTGCTGGGGACGCCCATGGGTGCACCCTGACCCCCCCAGCACCAGGGGGGGAACAGGGGGGGCTCAGCTGCGCAAACGCTGCCGGGGGAGGCTCCTGCACGGAGGGGTGAGGGCAGGCTGCGAGGGGAGCTGGTGGAGAATAAAATTAGAGCAAAAAAAACCAAAAACCTCTGCGTCTGTTTGGGCACAACCTTGAAGCCTCAGCTGAGCACCACCCGGAGGGAATGCAGCACGGAAAGGTGGGCACAGATGTGTCAGGGAGGAGGATTTCAGCCCATTTTTCCCCAATCCCCATTATACTGCTCCCAGGACAGCTGGACCCAGGGGGGTGAGGCTGCTGGAGCTGTGCCCCCCCCCCAGGCACCCACCCAGCACAGCCCCACGTAAAGAGCTGGTCCTGGAGGAGGGCTGGGACACACGGCGAGGTCTAGGACTTGGAGCAGGAGAAAAATACAATTTATTTACAAGTAGAAACACTTTAAAAATGCCCCCTCTGCGCCCAGGGGGGGCAGCGAGGAACCAGGGTCTCTGCTGGGGTGCGTGGCCCTGCCCGGCCTTGCCCCCCCCTTCCCCTCACCCTGGTCCTCGGGGGGCTCCCAAATCCCAACCCCCTGGCAGCTCTGCCCCAGTCTGGTGCTGGGCCAGTCCCCCCCAATCCCCCTCCCCAGCCCTGGGAGGGTTCAAACCCCTGCAGCAGGGCAGGACTGGGCCAGGCACAGAGACTGGGGGGGCCCTGGGGCAAAGCAGAGCCAGGGCAGGGGGCATGGAGGTGCCCTGGGGGAGCAAAACCCACCCCACACAGCCCAGGGGTGTTACTGGGACGTGCAGAGCGATGCTGGGGGGGGGACGGTGGCCCCCAAGTGCCCCCAGCATCGCTCCTGGTCCCGGTGCTGCTGGGGGAGGGCAGGGAGAGGCGAGGGGTCCGGGCAGAGCTGGGCTGGGCAACCTCAGAACTTGGTGTCCTTCAGCGCCCTGCGACTGGCCTGGAAGAGAGAGCAGGGGGTTAGGGGGGGGGTCTCCCAGTTAGGGGGGGTGGGGGAAGCTGTGCCCGCACCCACAGCCCACCTTGCCCTTGGGGGACTTGGCGGAGGCGATGCGGGGCGAGCGGCGCGCGGTGCCGTGGGGCGAGCTCTTGGGGGTGGCTTTGCGGCCGGCGGCGCGGCGCAGGAGGCTGTTCCCCAGCTTCTTGGGGGTGTTGAGGATGCTGAACGCCATCGACTGGCGCCTCTCGGCCTGCGGGGGAGGACGGGGGGGCTGTGAGGAGCTCTGTGGTGGATGGGGAAGGGGTCCCGGACCCCCCATCTCGGCTCTCCAGCCCCCCACTCACCGGCTTGCTGCTGGGTGCCTGCTGCTCGCTGCGCCGGCTGACCTGGGAGCTGCGCCGCTCGCTGCGGTCCCGGGGGGTCTGGGGGCGCGGGAAGCAGCTGACGGGCTTCTTGGACTGGAAGGGAGGGGACAGGGGGGGGACCTCAGCGAGGGGCCAGACCCCTGGGACACAGCCACGAGGAGGCAGAAGGGCTCGGAGCTGGGGTCCCCGTGCGCAGCCATAACCGCATCCCGGGGCAGCGCCCCGATTCCTCCAGCTCCTGGGGGTGCCGGGGGGGAGCTCAGCTCACCTCGGGGGTGTCGGGGCCCTGGTGGGACTCATCTGAGAGCCGCTTGCGCTGCTGCCGGGTGGTGATGCCCCCGGCCCAGGCGGTGCTCATGGTGCTGCGCCGGGCGGCCGTGCCCTCGGTGATCTGCGCGGGCTGCATGCTGGCGCGCCGCAGCGTCTCCTTGGGGTCGCCCGTCTTCATCTCCTCGTCCGTGATGGTGCCCAGCGAGTTGGAGGGCTGGGGAGGGGGCGATGCTGAGGGGCTGCCCAGCACGGCAGAGAGGTGGGGAGGGGGAAGGGGCAGCCCCCAGCTCCCCCCCTTACCCGGTTCTCCAGGGGGTAGCAGGTCTTCAGGTGTGGCGGGCAGGCGCGGTTGCGCTGCTGCAGCTCGGCGATGCGGTTCCAGTCGTCCAGCTGCTCCGGCTCGTCCTGGCACGTCCCCAGGTAGATGCTGCTCCGGCCTAAAAACCAAAACGGTGAGGGCCAGGCAGGGGGGGCGTCCAGCAAGGCGCAGCCCCCCCACCCCCAAACCTCAGCCCCCTGCCCCGACTCACCCAGGCTGGAGCTGCTGCCCGCCTGTGAGCGCCTCAGGGAGCTGCGCGTGGCCGGGCGGTAGCCGGGGAGGCTGAGCAGCGCCGAGTGGCCGGGGGGCTCCTGTGGGGACGAGGTCTCGGGCTTGGCGAGGGATTCCTGCGAGGGGAAGCTGGCGAGGGAGCGGGCAGAGGCGGCCGAGCGCAGGCGACCCTTGCCCGGGGCGGCTTTTTGGGGCTGCTCCGAGCGGACACTGCAGAAGGAGCTGTCTGCGCTCAGCGGTTCCTCCGTCTTGGGCTCTTTCTGGGAGAGAGGAAAAAAAAGAAAAAAAAAACAAAACAAAAAAAAACAGGGTCAGAGCCCACGGAGAGCCCCCTGCACCGCGCTGTGCCGTGCCGTGCCCTCACTTTGGTCATGGTGATGTTGATGATCTGCGTGGTGCGGCGCCGCGCCGAGCGCGTCCTGCAGCCCGAGTCGAGGGAGAGGTCGCCCAGGGAGCTGGCGCTGCTCTCCAGCTTGGACTGCGTGCGGTTGGGGATGGGCGTGAAGTAGAGGCTCTCCAGGGACTCCACCTTGCGGGGCAGCCGCTGGGACGCCCGCGACTCCGCGCTCTCCGGCACCGCCGAGGCCTCCGACTGCGAGCGGGTGACTTTCCTGCTGGACAGGGGGGAGGAGGACGCGAGGGTTGGCCACCAGGAGCCGGAGTTGGTGATGCTGGCAGCAAATTTGTGATGCTGGCGGCAGAGCAGGGCCCTCCGAGCTGTGGTTACCTGGTGGAGTTGAGCGGCTGCAGCTCGTCGAGGCTGAGGTCGAGGCTGTCGGTGCTGAGGTCGGCGGGCTTCTGGCGGAAAGCTTCCCAGCCCTTCAGGGCGTCCGTCGGCACCTGGAACTTGCCCAGCTCCCGCAGCTGCCGATCGGCAAACTCCACCTGGGAGAGGAGCAGTGAGAGACCAGGCGAGGAGGAGGAGGAGGAGGAGGAGGAGGAAGGAAGCAGAGCCCCCCCGTGCCGTGCCCACCTGAGCCTCCAGGCTGCGGACCTGGCTGGTGAGGTTCCTGCAGGTCAGCTCCGACTCCTTGGCCTGCAGCACGCTCTGCTGCAGCTCCTTGGCCAGCCTCTCCGACTCCGTCCTCAGCTCCGCGTTCTCCTTCTGCAGCTGCTCCATCGCCTTCAGCTTCTCCGCCAGGTCCTGGTTCTGCTGCTTCTTCGCGTCGTAGTGAGTTTTTGCTTTCTCCATCTGGGAAGAAGCAGGAGAAGGGGAACCTGCAACCCGCCGAGCCTCCCGTGGGGCAGGGCTGGGGCTGGCGGTGCCGCTCGCAGCCTACCTGGGCTTTGTAGTGCTCGGCCGCCTGCTCCTTCTGGGCCAGCTGCTCCTGCAGCTCCGCCACCTTCTCCTGCTGGCGGGTGGCCTCGGTCTGCAGCTCCCCTTCCAGCACCTGCTCGTGGGGAGGGAAGGCAGCGGGGTCAGAGCCACCCCAGCAGCACAGCCGCAGCCCTCGGGGAGCCCAAGTGGCCACCAAGAGCCGCAGGGCTCACTGGAGACAGCTCTGGCTCAGGACAGGGCTTCAGGTCCCCGTGGACGTACCTTGACCCGCTGCTGCTGGGTGCGGGTGGCCTTTTCGTGCTGGGTCAGCTTCTTATTCAGCTCCTCCACCTGGAAGGGCACGGCTTTGTTACACCAGCCCCTGGCCACGAACTCCCCCTGCCACAACCAGCTCCTGGTTGTGAATTCCTCCCTCCCACGGCCCCCCTGGTGCGCAGGACGGCTCCTTGCACCCCGCGCCAAGCACCCTGCATGCCATTAGCAGACCCGAGGCAGGCAATTTGGGGCTGCCCTGTGAGTCCCTGCGGGGAAGAGCTTTGCTCTACACGAGCACAGAGCTGCCAGGCACTAGGAGCAAACCGAGACCCCTCAGCCAGGAGGATGAGGGGAGATGGGGCGCAGCAGGCGGCACCGCGTCCCCCCGCACCCTCGGCTGCAGGAACCATCTCCACTGCCAATTTTGCTGCAGAATAAAGCAGCAGGAGGCTGATCCATGCCAAATCTCAGCAAGGGGCTCCACGGGGCTGTTGCCACCCCGGGCACAAGGTGTGCGCATCCCCTCGAGGGACTGGGACTGCTGCCTCCAGCTCGCCCTGTGCGCAGCCACGCCGGGTGTCCTGGGAACAGCACCAGGGGCTGGGGGTGAGGATGGGGAGGTTTTGTCCCTCCCACGAGCCGATGGCCCCTCTTGGCCTCACAGGCTCCTTGGGAAAGGGGCTGGGGGTGGCCTCATCAGCATCAGCCACGTCTGCTCCAGCAGCAGCGGTTCCCAAGTGCTGGCCCTGAGGTGGGCGCTGCTTAAAAAATAATAATAATAAAAAAAAAGGCAGCTCCAGCCAAGGCTGTGCAACCTCAGCACTCTCCTCCCAGCAGCCTGCCCCTCTCAGTTAAAGAGGGTGGAAAAAAAACAAAAAAAAAGGGGTGCTCCAGCTCTCCAGCACCTCCTCTCCGAGGAGGCAGCTCCGAGCTGAGGATTTGTGACCCCCCCGTTCCTACTCCCCACGGGGCGGATGCGCGAGCCCAGAGACCTGGAGCAAAGCAGCGCCTGCGGCACGCGCTCCGGGGACACCCCGCAGCCGGGACCCCGCTGCAAACAGCTGACGAGGAGGTGGCTCTGCTGGGAAGGGGCCGGGGCCAGGGCCATGCACCGTCACCGTTTAAGCAGCCGGCACTTGGCGTGCGTTACCTGCTTAGCCTGCTCTCTCTGCAAGACCTCGAGCTGCTCCACCTGTCACGGGGAGGGCACAGAAGGGAGAAGTGAGCGCATTGCGGGCACGCGGCCCCTCGCCACCCCCCGGCTCCCACGCCAAGCAGCCTGGGCTAAGGAGGGCTCAGAGGTGTGTAGGGGATCCGAGCCCTGCTGATGCTGACGTTCCCCGTGTGCCTTTGTGAACCTGGGCCCTAGGAAATCCCCGTGGCTTAGGAATAAAAGGGATGGGGTGGGGGCTTTGGAGGGCAGTAGTTTTTGGCCAGCAAGTTCATGGGCAATATACGTGGCTGGAAGCCACGAGAGCTCTGGCAGTAAGCGAGGGGCAAGGCTCTGGAGGAGCTGACGTGCTCCCTCAGTGGGACAGAGCTGCCAGGAGCAGCCTCAAAAAAAAAAAAAAGTGAGACTGGGGTGGGCCATGAGTGCCCCTTCCCCACCAGGCTCTGCCTGCACGCCCCCAACCCGCGCCAGGTACCCGAGCGGGGGTGTCCCGCAAGCCCCTTACCTGAGACATCAGCTTCTGCCTCTCCTCCTGGAACTTCTGCCTCTCCTCCAGCACCTTCACCTTGGCGTTCTCGTACTTGTTGCTCATGGCCTCCAGCTTCTTCGCCACCTCCTCCACCTCCTGCCGGCTGCCCGCCACCAGCTTCTCCGACTCCAGCCGCAGCCGCTCCAGCTCCCGCGCGTGCTTCTCCCTCGCCTGGCCCAGCTCCGCGTCCAGCCGCTGCTGCCCGCGGCTCGAGGTCTCGCTCAGCCCCCGGTTCTCCTCGGCCAGCCTGGCGTTGGCCTGCTGCAGCCCCGCCAGCCGCTCGGCGTAGCTCGCCGCCTCCTTCTGCAGCCGCTGCAGCGCCCGCTCCTGCTCCGCCGCCCTCTCGCGCAGGGCCGGCACCTCGGCCGCCTCCAGCTTGCTCCGGGCGAGCTCTGCCTGCAGCACGCCGGCGGTTTTGGCCCTCTGCTCCAGCTCGTCGCGGTGCTTGCTCTCCAGGGAGGCTCGCTCAGCCTGCAGCTGCTGGCAGAGGTGCTTGAGCGGCACCAGCTCGCCGGCCAGCGCCTGGGCGCTGCTGAGCTCCTGCTGCAGGGAGGAGAGGAGCTGCTCCTTCTGGAAGTACTTGTCCTGGCACACCTTCACCTCCTGCCGCAGCTCCTCCTCGCGCTCGCTTTGGCAGTGGCGGTCCCTCTTCAGCGCCTCGATGGTCAGCCGCTGCTTCTCCATCTCCTCCTGGCACCGCTGCACCTCCACCTTCATCAGCGAGCACCTCTCGGCCGCCCGCGAGGCGGCGGTGGCCATCTCGGCCTGCAGCACCCGCAGCCGCTCCTCCAGCTTCTTGCTCTTCTCCGACTCGGCCACGATCAGGCGCTTCAGCTCCTTGCTCTCCCCTTCCTTCTCGGTCACCTGCCGGTGCAGGATGGACACCTCGTGCTCCAGGCTGCCGATCAGGCTGTTCTTCCTCTCCATCTCCTGGATGCACTGCGAGATCTGCTCCTTCCAGCTCTCCTCCGACCTGCCCTTCTCCTGAGCCGAGGCGCGGAGGGATGCCAGCTCCTTCTCCGCCGCGGCCACGGCGCTCCTGCTCTGGGCCAGCTCTTTGCCCTTGTCCTGCAGCTCTTTCCTCAGCGCCTCCACGGCGCCGTCCTGCACGGCTTGGGCTGCTCGCGCGGCCTCCAGCAGCTTCTGCAGCTCCGAGGCTTTCTCCTTGTGCTGTGCCGCCTCCCTCCTCGAGGCCTCCAGCTCCGCGTGCTGGTGCTGGGATGCAGCAGCCCGGGCCTCGGCCGCCGCCTTCTCCAGCGCAGCGATGGTGTCCTGCTGTTCCCGGCACCTCTGCTCCAGCTTCTCCACCTCCAAACCCAGCGCCTGAGCCTCCTTCAGCTTCTCCTGGTACAGGTCCTGGCTCGAGCTGGATTCCTGCTCCCTGTGGCGGATCTTCTCCTCCAAGCTCTTGAGGGACATCTCCTTCGAGTAGACGGCCTTGATGCTCTCCATCTCGGCGTCGCGGGCCCGGGCGGCCCCCAGGAAGCCCTGCAGCTCGCTGTCCATCTTGGAGGCCCGCTCCTTCACCGCCTCCACCGAGGCGAGCTCCCCTTTCAGCTTGCTGACCGTCTTCTGCAGGTCCCTCAGCTCCTCGCCCCGCGAGACGTTCTTCAGCCGCAGCTCATCCAGCTCGCCCTCCTTCTCCTCGATCAGCTCCAGCGAGCGGGCCAGCTCCTCCTGGTGCGCCGACCGCTCCACCCTCTGCTCGTTGATGGAGTTCTGCAGCTGCACCTCCAGCTCAGCCTTGCGGGCTCTCTCGGCGGCGCAGTCCGCCCTGGCTTGCTCCAGCTCCTTCTGCAGGCGCTTCGCCTCCTCGTCGCGGCGCTCCAGGTCCTGCCCGTGCTTCTGCAGCGCCTCCTCCAGCCGCGCCACCTCGCTGGCCAGCCGCCCCGCCTCGTGCTCCTGCTCCCCGTGGTGCCTGGCCGCGGCTTCGAGCTCCTCACGCTTCAGCTTCTCCTCAGACAGCTCCTTGGAGACGCCCTCGAGCGCCTCGGTCGCCCGCCGCACCTCTGCCTCCAGTTGAGCCACGCGCTCGGCCGCCGCTCGCTCCGAGGTCGCCACCTTCTCCTGCAGGGCCGAGACGTCAGCCCTCAGCTTCTGCTCCTCGCCCTCCTTCTCCTTCGCCTGCGCCCGGGCGCTGGACAAATCTGCTTGGAGAGCAGCCAGCTGGTCCTGGTGCTCGCTGGCCAGGCGCTTCGCTTGGGCCTCCAGCTCCTCCACCTTCTCCTGCTGTGCCCGCAGCTGCTGGCAGGCCTGGCCGTGCTCCCTGCTCAGCGCCCGCACCCTCTCCTCCAGCCTCCCGCGCTCTCCTTCCTCCCCTTGTGCCGCCGAGGACGCCTCCTCCAGCTGCCGCTGCAGCGCCGCCGTCTTCTCCCTGCTCTCCTCGCTCAGCTGCTGCAGCCGCGCCTCCAGCGCCTGCCTCCTGGCCAGCTCCTCGCCCCTCTCCTGCAGGGCCTGGTCGCGGCGCTGCGCGAGCTGCTGCCTCTCGGCCTCCAGCTCCGCTATCCTGGCCAGGTTCCCCTCCAGGCTCTCGGCCGCCCTCCTCTTCTCGTCCTCCAGGATGCCCTCGGTGTTGCGCACCGACTCCTCCAGGAAGAGCAGCCGCTCCTGCAGGCGCGCGTTCTCCTTGGCCGCCTTCTCCCTGTCGGCCAGCTTCTGCTGGCTCTCCTTCAGCTTGCCCTCCAGCTCCCGCAGCTGGGCTTTCAGCGCCTCGGCCGCCCCGGCCTGCGCCGTGCTCTGCTGGCACTGGGCGGTGAGCTCCAGGACGCGGGCCTCCAGCTCGCGCACCTTCTGGCTCAGCTCCGCTTTCTCCTGCTGCATTTCCAGGGCCGAGGCTTGGCAGGCCTCTCGGGCTTTCTCCAGGCTCTGCAGCTGCCCGCTCAGCGCCGCCAGCTGCGCCTCCTTGGCCTGCTGGAAGCGCTGCAGCTCCTGCAGGGCCGCGTCCCTCTCCTGGGCAACCTTCTCGCACTGGGCGACCATCTGCCGGGCCTCCCCTTCCTTCTCCTGCGTGACCCGTGCCAGTTTCTCCTCGCTGTGCCTCAGGCTGCCGCTCAGCTGCTCCACGCGGCGTCCCAGCCCGGCGACGGCCTCCTGCGAGGCTTGCTCCCGGCGCTGCAGCTCCTGGGCCTGCGCCCGCTCCTGCTCCACCTGCTGCTGCAGCCCGGCCGCCTCCTGCTCCCTCTGCAGCAGGAAACCCTTCAGCTTCTCCACCTCGGCCGTCAGCGCGTCCAGCTGGGCCGTCAGGCGCGCCTCCTGCGCCCGCAGGTCCTGCTCCAGCTGCTCCTTGGCCCGGCGCAGCTCGGCGAGGGAGCTCTGCAGGTTGGCGATCAGCTTGCCCAGCTGGAGCTTCTCCTCCTCGAAGCGGCCGCGCTCGGCCTGCAGGGCTGCCTCCCGCTGCCTCTTCTCCTCCTCCAGCCGCAGGATGGAGGCCTGCAGCTCGATCACCTGGGCGGTGAGGCTGGACACCTCCTGCTTCAGCTCCTCCAGCTGGAAGGAGGAAAAAAAAGAAAACAAAAACATCCCCAGGCGTTACTCAAGCGGCACCCAGCAGTTTGATGAGAGCTTCACACCAGCAGCACGCTCCCTCCCTCCCTCCCTGCACCCACTGCACCCCCTTGAGCCCTGCCTTCAAGCACCTGGGGCCGTTTCTGACAGCAAACTCCTTTTTCCACCACGTGGATGCGGCTCCATCCCCAGCTGCCCCCTCCTACTGGGGCAGCCAGCAGCGAGGTGGGGAGCTTGCCCAAACTCCGCATGCACGGGGCGCTCAGCCCCCAGCACCCACCCCACAGGCAGCACCCAGCTCTGTCCCCACGCCGAGTTTTGGGCCCGCTCTCCTTACTGGGGACCTCTCCGTACCTTCAGGATGTCGCCCATGACCTCTCCTTTCTCCTGCGAGCTGTGGTCCCCCAGCTTGGCCAGCTGGTCCTCCAGCAGGGAAATCTTCCCCTGGAGAATCTCGATCTTCTCCTCCAGGCATTTCTGGGGACAGAGACGGGTGAAGGAGCAGGGCAGAAGGCAGGGCAACCAGGAGCCATCACCAAACTTGGTACACCAAACGTCCCCACAGCCTCATCCTCGCTGCCGGTCGCCGGAGCAGCCCCGGAGCCTCACCTTGTCCTGCAGGGCAGCCCGCAGCTCGCCCTCCAGCTGCGCCTGCTTCTCCTGGGACTGTGTCAGGGCGGCGTTGTGCTCCTCGGACAGCTCGTTCAGGGCATCCTGCAGCTGCACCAGGTGGCTGGCGATCTCCCGCAGCTGCAGGGGGAAGCGGGGCAGGCAGCAGTTAGTCTGAGCTCACCCTGCAGGGTGGAAGCAGCGCCGGGGCCATCCCAAATCCCCTGGGAGCTCACGGGGCTTCGTCAGCCACCCTGCACCGAATGCGGGCAACGTCCTTCAGAGGACGAAGCCAAAATGTTCTCTGTGCCCGATGAGCCGTGGGAAGCATGGAGAACACAGCCTGAATTTCTAAGGTTGATGTTGCCCTTGGTCTGAGGGGCGCAGGGATGCGAGTTTGGGGACTGTGCTCCTCCCCACCTTGAAGGAAAGGTCCCCGTTCTCCTCAGAGAGCTGGTTGATCTTCCGATCCATCTGGCCCTTCTCGGTCTTCAGGTCCTGGCACTGCTTCAGGGCCTCGTGCAGGCGCACCAGCAGGCTGCGGGAGAGGAGAGCGTGAGGGGCTGGGCAAGGGCACCACTGGGTATTGCTGGGGAAGGTACCCTGTGACCTGTGTGATGGTGAGAGCAGCACAAAACACCACAAACAGAGAACCACAGCCCTGGGCTGGAGCTGGGGGTGCTCCCCAAGCAAACACACCACCGGAGAAGGGACGGGGCAGGGACTGGGACAGCACAGCAGGTGACTTTCGAGCCCAGTTCAGATCTGATCAAGCTCACGGTGAGCAGCTGGGGAAAGGGAAGGGGCTGAGAGCTCCATCTGCTGCCCTCAGGTAGAGTTTCAGGCCAAAAGGAGTTCTGGGCTCACTCAGCTGCAGCCCATCATGAGCTGGGTGGCCTGCGCTGAAGATTCCTGCACCAAACACAACGGCTGGGCTCCAGCAATGCCAACCTTTGGGAACCAGCATCCAATATCCCCCCTAAAAGCTTCCAGGGACACAGAGCCTGTCCCAGAGCTGGGAAAGCTTCTTCTGGAGGGCTACATTTGGGGCAGCATGCCCTTTTCCCATAAAGAACTGGCTGCTGACGCGCAGGAGTGGCCGGGAGCAGCAGCAAGGAATGCCCTCAGCCCTGGTCCATGCATTACCCGAAGCCCCCGGGGTATTTACCTCTCGTTCTTCTCCCTCAGCTCCTCCAGCTCCTTGGGCTCCAGCTGGTCGGCAGCCTGCCTCTCGGTCAGCAGGGTCAGGCGGTCAATGCGGTGCTGCATCACGGTGATCTGCGCCTCTGTGCGGGGTGGGCACGTCACCACCTCCTCCTGCACGGCCCCACAGCAGGGCTCCGTCCTCCCCCCAGCTCTCAGAAAGCTGGAGCGAGGATGGAGAAGCCGGGCTGGCAGCCCCAGGTGCCTTTGAGTGCCCAGGGTGTGCAGAAGGGGACGTAAAAGGGAAGGAGGAACGCGCCGCCGGGGGAAATCCCCAGCGCAGAGAGCGTTTGAGCCGTGGGTGGGAAGGCTGCTGCGCCTGGCAGGCTGCTCCCAGCCACTTGGCAGCAGGACTAAGAGCAGCCTCCAAGCTCTGCCTGCTCGGAGCTGTTGTGACAGCGCTGGAGCTGCCTTGGCTCCCCCCAGCACGTTTTGTTCCTGGCTAACAGCAAGGATTCTTGGTGCAGCCGCGGCCCCACGGAGGCACGGCGAGCCCCAAGGTGCCCGCGCTGCTCGGGACAGCAGAAAAACCCCAAAGGCTCAGGCTGCACTCCAGCAGGACACACCATGCTCGAGCACGCTTTGGGAGGGCGTCAGAGCTGTGACAGCAAGTGCCAGAACAGATCTCAGCCCCAGAGACCCCCCCCTGCACCCCAGGACCCCCCGCCAGCCACTGACCCTTTTCGGTGATGAGCTTGCGGTTCTCTGCCAGCTCCAGCTCCAGCTCGTCCCTGTTGTCCCTCTCCACGGCCAGCTGCTTCTTCAGCCTCCTCAGCTGGAACTGGGGGGTCTGCATGACGTCCCCCACGGGCGAGGTCGGGGGTCCAGGCAGGATGCTGCGGGACCACAACATCCCTCGGTTATCCGGAGGGGCTGGGAGCTGCGACCCCAGCCCCCGAGCAGGAAGCCCCTCGCCCCAGCCTCTAGCCTGGGGGTACGAAGCCAGCCCCGGGACCAAGCATCCCTCCCCTCTCCACCTCTGCCTGAGCCCGTCGCAGAGCTGTCAGCGTGCTCCAGAGGCAGAGATTTAACCTGAATTTAATTGATTTGCTGCCAGAACGCCAGCAGTGCCTGCACCGGGAGAGCACCGTGGCACGCGGCGGCTCTCCTTGTGCTATGAGGGCGCACCCCAGGGACCCTTGGGGGTCCCGTCACCCCACTCTCCCCCCACCTTGTCCCCCCCTAACGTTACCTGTTGATGCTGGAGGAGGAGGAGGCGACCTTCTGCAGCTCCAGGAAGCGCACCTCGCGTGCCTGCTGCGGGGGGAGCCCCGGCGAGCGCTCCTCCAAGGGCTGCGGGGCTGGGACAGGGGAGGGGAAGGGTGTGGGGTTTGTGCTCACACCACGAGGCTTTGCAGGCTTTCAGCTTCAGGTCTGAAAGCCCCAGTGACCGCGGGGTTCCTCTGCGATGGATCAGCCCGGCCAAAAAGCTGGAACAGCCCTCGCAGCCCTGCTGCCCCCCTCCACCCACGCAGCAGGAATGTGCCTAGCCCCCCAGCTCCGTCCCCAAGCGCTCTCAGGAGAGACAAAACTGTCCTTTGCCTCCTTGTGGGACTGTCCCTTTGTCCCCTTATGGGACGCTTTTGTAGTGCTCAGTGTGACAGGCGACAACCCGGAACCGTGGGCTCCCGGTGGTGCTGCTGCTCTCATGTGTCGGCAGCTAGAGCCGTGCAAATGGGGCAAAACCCAGCAGATTTATGCTCTGGAAAAAAGCCACCTGTGCTGCTCGGATGCTGCCAGCACTTGGAACACCTCACCCTGCTGCAGCAGTTAGGGCCTGTCCCCGTGCCACCCTGCTGGCGTCTGGACATTGCCACCCAGACAAGTAACGTTAACCCAGCGCTAACAAGGTGGTTTTTTTTTACAAGCAGTAAAAAAAAATCCCCGTCTGGCCGCCTGCTCTCCCTGCACGAGGCTCATCCAACGCCAGCCCATCGGTGCCCGCAGCACAGGCTCGTAGGGTGGGCACCGATTTGGGCACCGCGCTCACCTCTCCTCTGCAGAAACGCCTCCAGGTTCTCCGTCAGGCTCTCCTCGTTGTCCAGCACGAATTTGAGGATGTTTGCCAGCTCGACCTGCGCCAGAGGAGCCTGGGGGTCAGCAGCTGCCCTGCGGCAGCTCCGGGCCCGAGGGGCTGGTGCTGGCTGCGGGGGGCGCGGGTGGGTGCTCACCCAGCCCCTTGCTGGCACCGGGCAGTACCTGGGTCTGGTAGTCGAAGTCGTTCCAGTCCCCAGGGTTCCTGCTGCTCATGGAGCTGTGGTACAGCAGCAGCACGGCCACCTGCAACGAGGCAGAGCATCAGGAGGGGAGCTGGGCAGCACCAGCCACTTGTGGGGCTGGCCCCCGAGTTGCTCAGCTCCCTTGGGTGCAGCCCCTCCATCTCGGGGCCCCCGGGACACAGTTTTCCCTTCCAGCAGGGAAATGTGGCAGCAGGGACTCGATCCGGGACAGAGGGACCCCTTGGGCACGGCGGTACCTTGGCCAACTCCAGCTCTTCTCCCTCCAGGAGCTTCTGTGCCGACACCAGGTTCTCCGTGGTCGATTTGTGCTTGCAGAGCTCTGCAACACGAAACGGGACCTGCGGTCACACCGAGACCCCTGCCACCGAGTGGAGACCCCTGGCTGGGTTTTTCCCCTCGCACACAGCCCTCCGACCACCCTCGGGCTGGCTTTTTGGTGGAGTGCCTTCTGCTGCTCCACCAGCAGCACCAGCACAGCCTGGGACAACGCCGTGGTGCTGCAGGATGGGACACGGCACCTCCCCACCCGGCACCCCTGCTGCAGCGAGGACTCTCCCAGCTGGATTTGGCCAGCAAGGACTTCCCACACCGGCTTCTGGGCAGCCCTGCAGAGCTGGTGCTGGGGCCGGGGTCACCCAGAGCCCTGGCAGAGGCGGGGAGGGGGCTGCCGTGCCCCTCGGGGCAGGCTCTTACTCTGCAGAAAGCTGTGGATGAAGGCTGCTCGCTCCGGCAGGGGCTGCTCCAGGACGGACTGCCCCTCCTCGCTCTTGTGGCTGCAAAGAGAGCGCAGGAGGGATGTTAGAGCTTTACGGAGAGGCTGAACAAAGGCTGCCTTCACCGAGAGGCAGCTCCTGCAAGCAGGGGGATTCCCGGGGTGGTAGCACGGCGAGCAATCCCCACCGCACCCCAGGGCGGCGCAGGCTGCTGCTGGCAGCCCCAGAACTGGCTGAATTTGGGGTGTTCGGCCCCCTCCAGCCCCAATTCCTCCCTCCTGTGCTGCCAGCCCCACGCTGGGATGGGTCCAGCACCGCCTGCTCTGCTCCAGGGCTTTGCTTTTGGAGAGGGCGCATCCAGAACCGCCTGGGAGCCCCATGCACCTCAGCCCCCTGCCCTGGAGCCCACGCTGGATTTAAGGGGGGAACGAGGCTGCCCCTGCCATGGCTCTGCTCCAGGATCAGCCTTTTGCTCTGCAGCAGCCAACACAAACACGGGCCACGTGCCTAAAACCCGTGCCAGCCCGCGCTCTGCTGCCGTTGCTTCCAAACCCGCGGCTGCTCTGGGACCTCCAGCCACGGGGACTTGCTGGGGAAGGGGAGGACACGAGGATTTCCCACTCCCCAGTGCTGTGGGACCTGCCAGCCCCCCTCACCCAAAGGCAGCTCCCCCAGGGCAGCCCCGTGGCACCCTCCCTGCCAAAACCAGCACCGCGGTGGGGTCGGGTCGGCTGCCTGCTGAGCACACCCTGGTGATCCCTGCTAATCCCAGCCAGGGCTGGTGCTGGGAGGTTAAACAGGTCTGGCTAAATATATCCCAGCTCCCCGCTCGGAGCAGGCTCTCGTTACGCCGTGCTGCAGTTAATTATAGCAGGCAGGCTCCGAGCAGTGCCCCCAGCGCCTCGCCGGGTGGCTCATTAAGGGCGAGCACCCGCTGTGCTTGGCAGCTTCCAGCCAGCCCCGCTCGCAGGGGACGAGAGCAGCTCTTGGGATCGGAGCTACCCCATCCCTGCACCTTGTTCTGGGGTTTGGTGCTGCTGTGTCCTCCCCAGGAGCAGCCCCTGTTCCCCGAAAGCCACTGGGACGGCTCCACGGGGCAGAGCTGCCCCCCCTGGCACCCCCGGGCTGAGCGAGGCTCAGGACAGCTGGCCGGCTGCCTCCTCGCCCAAGCAGGATTTAGGGAGGCACATTTGTGGGGGCAGGAGAGCCCCCGGGACTCACGTTTTGTTGATGATCTGGATGAAAACGCGGCAGTCCTGCAGCTGGGACAGGTCCCCCAGGGGATCCGCGCACACCTTGGTGCTGTTCACCTGGGGACAGGGTGAGACAGTGAGCAGGGAACAACCCAACAGCCACCCCACAACACCCCCACCGCCCCCATGGACACCCCCAGCCCTCCCCAGCGCCCTGCCAGGAGGGATGGGGGCAATGCCTGCACCCGCAGGGGCCGGCACGCCTCGCGTTGGGCACGGTGACACCTCGCTCACACACGGCACAGCTCTGTCCCCGTCCGTGGCACGGGGTGGGAGTGAGATTTTGAGGTCCCTTTGATCCCAAACCATCCTGTGCTTTCCGAGGCAGGACCCTCAGGCTGTTTATGGCCCAGCTCCTCCTGCTTTCCCCGCCGGCCGTGCCCCCCAGGCTGGTTTCCAGGGCTGGACGGAGCCATCGGAGCATTTCGGGCTGCTCAAGCCCCCTCCCCACACACCCCCCGTGCCCCAAACCCCACCGTGACCAGCCCCAGCACCCAGCTGCTGATGGAGGGACCCCAGCCTGGGCAGCAGCACCCAAAGGGGCAGCAGCAGAGCCCCCCCGGGACCACCCTGAGCCGCGGAGCTGCCCGGCGTGCCGCGGTGTGTTACCCAAGCGAGGAGAGCCGCGGCTCTCGTGGCGTGGAGAGGCATCTCTGCGAGGCTGCCAGGTCACTGCCCGCACCTAGAAACAGCAAAAAAAAAGGCAATTAGAGGCCAAACGTGGCAATTACATTCCTATAGAGCCTGCACGTGACGCCGGGCACCGGTGCCTGTCGAAGCAGGATGTGCCCGACGCGCTGCGTTACCGGGGGCAGCAGCCAAAATCCTCATTTTCAGCCCTAAAAAACTGGAGGAAAGCAAGAAACTGCAGGGCTGGGGGGAAACAGCCGGGCTCTGGGCTCCCCACGGAGCAGAGCTCGAGCACGGCCGGCCCCGAGGCAGCCCGGGAGCGACGCCTCCAGCCTCACGTCGCGAGGGGACAGCGGCTAAGCGAGGGCACAGAGCAGCGATTGTAGTCGGGTGACCTAAATTCCCCGGGGAGCACAGGGCCGGGAGGGGGACCGGGTGGCAGCCGGGAGCACGGTGCCAGCACGGTGGGGCCCGGGTGTCCCCGGTGTGCTGGGGACGGGCAGGAGGAAGGGAACGGCTCCAGCAGCGGCCACCTGGGTCCCATCACTGAGTTTTCGGGGATGTTTGCTGCCTCAGCCCGTGCCCTCCTTCCCCTCCGTGCCCTCCGTGCCCCCACTCACCACCAGCCTTTCAGGATACCCCAAACACCCAGCACATGACACCAAACCCTACCCAGCACCCCGGGAAACCTGCTTTTGTCTCCCGAGCCAAAAACCTGCCGGTGCCAGCGGTGCCACCCCCGGCACATCCCCGTCCCCGTCCCTGTCCCCGTCCCCATCCCACGGGGCCGGCTCCCCGAGCCTTGCGCCACGGCCGCGCTGCCCCAGCCCCACAGGAAGCCTCCTTCCAGCCCGGCTGGTCTTTCAGGTCTCGCCCTGGTGGCGTAAATTAAAAAAAAAAAAAAAAAAAAAAAAGCTCCCGGCTCCGGCCCCCCCCCCCCCCCCAGGGTCCTGTGCGCTCCCCGTCCCTGCCCTCGGCAGCGGGGGCTATCTTGGTGCTGCAGCAGCCTCCTCACCGCGGCCACTGCTGCCCTGGGGGAGATAGCATCTATCGGGGAGCCCCAGCATCACAGCCCGGCCCCGGCTCCCTCCAGGAAAGCCCCGGCCTCAGTTTTGGAGAAAAGTGGCACAAAGTGGCAGGGCTCGGAGCTGGGGAGCTCTCCGTGCTCGGGGAGAGGCCGGCAGGCACGAGCTGGAGCCAGGGGAGAGCAGAGCTTCTGGAGGTGTAAAAGGGAAGGAAAAAGGGGAAAAAATAATAATAAAAAAAAGAGTAAAGCCACCAGGCTTGGGGATCAGAGCCAGCCCTGCCGTCGGGACGGTGCCAAGGTCCTGTGAGCTCCATGAGCACCGCTGCCCTCCCCGCTCCTGCCGGGGCGCACCGGTGCCAGCAGCACGTGGACTCTGCTCTCCCCGTCCCCGTCCCCGTGTCCCCAGGTTGGGGGCACCCAGCTGTGGTGCCGGGACCCCCAGGGCCGTGCTGGCAGCCCCCAAGTGTCCCCACCAGGCTCCAGGGGGCTCCCTGCTCCCCGGGGAAGCGGCGAGGCCGAGGTTTGGCTGTGCAGGATCCGACCTCGGGACGCCCGTCTCACCTTTCACATCGGGAATAATTCCTCCGCCGTGCCCTGCCCCGAGCTCCCTGTGGGATGTGGGGAGGGCCCAGGGCTGCCCCCGGTCCCGTGGGAGGGCAGCGGGGGCTGCCAGGAGCACGGGGGGGGCCTCCAGCAGGGACGTCCCCACGGCAGGAGGGGGACGTGGGAGCGCTGCCAGCTCCCCCCGCGGCGACTTTTGCCTTTGCCATCCCCGGTGCCACCCCGATAACCCTGCCCCGGTGCCAGGGGGGGCTGAGCAGGGCCTGAAATAACCCAAAAACCCACCTGGGGAGGGGTCGCTGATAACAGAGGCTGGAGGGAGGGACAGGGCGAGCGGCCGTGCCCGGGCAGGACGGTGCCTGGAGCTCCAGGGCCCCCTCCGTGCCCCAGTTCTTCACCACCACCACGTCCCTCCTGGGGCTGCTGCCCCAAAAACGCCCCCAACCACCCCCCAACCCCTCACCAGGGGCTGATTCAGGCACCAAAACCCCGCAAAAATCCGCAGGGAGCCCAGATCCTCCCCCCACTGTCCCCGGAAGCTTTGGCCACCACCGATACTTTAACACAGCTCGGGCTGCTCGGAGACACGGAGCACCTGCAGCCCGACAGCCCCGCAGAGCACCGGCACTCCCAGGGCAGGATTTGGCCCCGGCACCATCCAAAAATTCCCCTCTCCGAGCACAGCCCCCGAGCTGCTCGCCCCCCAGCTCCGTGTTGGGCATTCCAGGAGCGGGACGGCCCCGTGGGCACAGCTCTCGGGGCTCCCCCACCCTCGACCCCCTTCCTTGACCCCATTTTCCCCTTTGGACCCCCTCTGACAGCAGCACAGAGCCCCCCCCAAGCATAAACCTGCCACGGGACGACCTCGGGCACTGCTCAAAGGGGGAACAACCGCGGGGGCTGCGCGGCTCCTTCCCTGCCCCGGGTGCCATATAACGAAACCCAAGGGGCTGGGGGTGCTGAGCCTCGGCGGGGGGCACGGGGACGCCCCCCCAGCGCTGTCCCCATGCCCCCCCCAGCTCCCTCCCCAGTCAAAACACGGCGTTACGCAAGCGGCCGCCTTCCTCCGCGCGCGCGGGGCCGGGGAGAGGAGGGTGAGGGGGGGACAAGCACCCCCTGAGCCCCCCCCAACCCCACAGAAACACTCAACGTCGCCCCCAGCCCCACAAACAGGGGGAAAAGGGGGGGGTTTGGTGGCGGCGGGGGGGGGGGGGGGCCCGCGGGCAGAGCCGAGCTCCCGGATGTTGGCGAGCGCAACTTGGCCGCGCGCCCCAGCCCCGCGATCGCACCGCGGGGACGCGGCGCTGCCCAGGGCGTTGGGGGCCAAAAAGGGGGGGCTGCAGCGAGCCGGGAGCCACGGGCTGGCCCCCCACAGAGCCTCCTCCTCCTCCTCTTCCTCCTCCTTCTCCTCCTGCCCCCCCCAAAAAGCCCCGTCGGGAGCAGGGCAAAGTCTTTGTTCGGGCCTTACCGGAGCGCGACGGCCGCTGCTCGTCCTCAGGCCGCCATCCGCGGGTGGCCCCCCAGGACCCCCAGGAGGCCGGGGCGGCGAGCGCGGCCCCTGCAGGAAAAAAAAGGGGGAAAAAAATAAAGTTGTGTTGGGTTTCGGCCGGGGGTTGGCAGGAGATGGTTCCCCTTCCTGGCCCGCGGCCACCCCACGTCACGGCCGGGCCGCGCTCGTTAAAGGCGCACGGCACAAAAAGCTGCCGGCTGGGCACGGGGAGGGAAGGGGGCAAACGAAGCCCCCTGCCCCATGGGGGGATGCCCTGGGGGGCTTTAGGATGGGGGCAGCGTTTTGGACAGGCCCTGGGGGTGCTCGGCAAGAGGGTGCTGGGGTCCTGCAGCGACCCCGAGACCTGGGGGTTTGGGGTTTAAAGCACGGAGAGGGGTAAAAGTGATCTGAAAACCTCTCCCCTAAATCCAGCCTCCAGGAGAGGCAGTGGGGTAAAGAAAAAGGTGTGAGCCTGCATCGTGCTGAGCACTGGGGCAAGGCAAGCTGCATGACCCCACAAATTTTGGGGTCCCGGAGCTCCAGGCCGGGCCCGGGGCCTCTGCTCCTGGCCCTGGGCACCCCCGAGCTCCGGTCCCCAGCCCACCCCACAGCGTCCCCATTTGCTGTGGGGGATCACGGTTTGGGGAATTCCACCCCAAACTGCTCCCTGCTGGGATCCCGTGGCCTCGGGGGGATGGGGACAACGAAGGGGGGGTCCCCCTGGATGCGGGGGGGGAACACCCAGGGCTGTCCCCACTGCCCGGCCTTTATCAGAGCTTATCAGGACGGGTTCCCTGGGGGGATCCAGGCTGACTTTTCCCAATTTTTTCCTTTCCTGTGCCTTTTTTCCTCTTTCCTGTGCCGGATGGAGGTGAGGCTGACCTCATGGAGCCCCTGGGGCCTTGCTGGGGGCAGGACCAGTGCCTGCATCCCCCAGGTGATGGGATGGGGTCAAGATCACGGCCCCATAGCGGTGCCTGCAGCCCCCCCAGCACCTCTATGGGCATCCCCCTGACCCATGGGCTCACCTATAGAGCCCCAGAGGCATTTTAGGGCTGGAACAGCCCTCCAGGACCACCCCCACCCACCCCCTACCACCAATGTCCCCACCAAGCCCTGTCCCCAAGCACCACGTCCAACCTCTCCTTGAACACCCCCAGGGACGGGGACTCCCCCACCTCCCTGGGCAACCCGTCCCAAGGCCTGACCGCTCTTGCTGAGCAGAAATGTCTCCTCATTGCCAACCTGAGCCTCCCCTGGCACAACTCGAGGCCGTTCCCTCTGCTCCTGGCCCTGCTTCCCTGTGAGCAGAGGCCGCCCCCCCCCCCGCTCCCCACCCCTTCCTGTCAGGGAGCAGCAGCGAGGCCCCCCTCTCCTCTCCCCCTCCACCCCGCCTCTGCAGGCCCCGCCCCTCTGTACGCCCCTCCCCTCCCTTTAGGCCCCGCCCCCTTCTCTTACCGCCGATTCAAACCGCCGCTCCCGCCCCGCCTCGCGCCGCCATTGGCTGACGCAGTGCCGTGACGTCACGTTACGTCACGTGGGCGGGAGGGCGCGCGGCTGTGGGGCACGGAGGGGAGGGGGGGGGGGCGCCGCAAAGTCTCGGAGCGGGGCGCGGGTCTCGCGAGAGTTGCGGGGCGCGCGGCGGGGGGAGGGGCGTTGCCAGGGAGACGGAGGGGGGAGGGGAGGGGCCGCGGGGGGGGCGCCGGTGGGAACCGGGGGGGCACGGGGGGGACACGGGGACACGCGTGGGGTCGTGGGGGGGTCTTTTGGGGCACCGGGGGGGGCACGGGGACATTGGGAGATTTTTGGGGGCACGGGGGGGGCACTGGGACACGCGTGGGGTCGTGGGGGGACAAGTTTGGGGTACTGGGGACACTCGTGGGGTCGTGGGGGGGTCTTTTGGGGCACCGGGGGGGCATGGGGACACGCGTGGGGTTACTGGGGACATGTTTGGGGCACGGGGGGGGCACTAGGGACATGCATGGGGTCATGGGGGGACAAGTTTGGGGCACCGGGGGGGGCACGGGGACATGCGTGGGGTCGTGGGGGGTCTTTTGGGGCACCGGGGGGGGCACACGTGGGGCATAGGGGGGGCTTTGGGGGTATGGGGGGGCACGGGGGCACGCATGGGGTCGTGGGGGGACAAGTTTGGGGCACCAGAGGGGGGCACAGGGGCGCACATGGGGACATTGGGAGACTTTTGGGGCACGGGGGGGGGGCACAGGGACACACATGGGGTCGTGGGGGGGTCTTTTGGGGCATGGGGGGGGCACGGGGACACACGTGGGGTCATTGGGGGACAAGTTTGGGACACTGGGGTGCGGCACTGGGACATGCGTGGGGTCGTGGGGGGACATGTTTGGGGCACTGGAGGGGGCAGGGGGACACGCATAGGGTCATGAGGGGTCTTTTGGGGCACGGGGGGGATATGGGGAAACGCGTGGGGCCATTGGGGACCTGTTTGGTGCACTGGGGGGGGGGCACGGGGAGACGCGTGGGGTCATGGGGGGGTCTTTTGGAGCATGGGGGGGCATGGGGACACGCGTGGGGACATTGGGGACAAGTTTGGGGCACCGGGGGGGGGGGGCACAGGGACATTGGGAGACTTCTGAGGCACGGGGAGGCACTGGGAGACTTGTGGGGTCGTGGGGGGACATGTTGGGGGCATGGGGACACACGTGGCATCATGGGGGTCTTTTGGTGCATGGGGGGATATATGGACACGCATGGGGTCATGTGGGGACATGTTTGGGGTACCAGGGACACATGTGGGGTCATGGGGGGACAAGTTTGGGTAACGAGGACACGCATAGGGTTGTGGGGCGGGCTCCTATGGGGTCTCAAGGGGACACTTGGGGGCCCAGGGGGGGTCCCTTGGGGTACACGGCCATCCATGGGGCAGGAGCAGGGGCTGCCAGGGGGCTGTGAGCTATGGGGGGGGGGGGTGTTGGGGACAGGGGGGAGATTCGGGGTGCAGTGACCCCCCCGTGTGCCCCACAGCTGCCCGGTTGGGGTCCCCACAGCCATGCCGTGCCCCCCGCTGCCCCCCGAGCTCACGCCCCCCCTGGACTTCTCCTTCCAGCCCCTGCAGTCCCTGGACGGTGGGTGGGGGGGCGGGAAGGGGGACGGGTATAGGGACGGGTGTGGGTACTGACAGGGGTATGGGACGGGTACTGGGTACGGGTATGGGAAGGGGTGTGGGTACGGGTAGGGGTACAGATATGGGTATGGGTAGGGGCAGGGGTACAGCTGGGTATGGGTACAGGTATAGGAACGGGGTAAGGGTAGAAGTATGGGTACAGGCAGGGGTATGGGTATGGGTACAGACATGGGGTGTGGGTACAGATACAGGTACTGGGTACAGGGGTACAGGCACACGCACAGACAGGACTATGGGTACAGGAAGGGCTATGGGTACAGGTACGGGTACAGACGGGTATGGTGCAGGTATTGGGTACGGGTATAGGTACAGGCACGTGTACAGACGTGAGTATGGGCAGGGGAAGGGGTACGGGTATGGGAAGGGGAACAGACAGGGGTATGGGTACAGGCAGGGGAAGGGGCATGGGTATGGGTAAAGGTACAGGCAGGGGTATGGGTACACATACGGGTAGGGGCAGGGGTATAGGTACGGGTATGGGTACGGGGGTATGTGTATGGGTACAGGTATGGGTACAAGTGCAGGTATGGGCAGGGGTAGGGGTACAGGTATGGGTACAGGCAGGGGAAGGGGTAAGTATATGGATACGGGTATGGGGAATGGGTACGGGGACAGGCAGGGGTGTGGATATATGGACACATACCCCAATATGGGTACGGGTAGGGGCAGGGATATGGGTACAGGCACGGGTAGGGGCAGAGGCGTGTGTATGGGCAGGGGGCACCCCCTCACCCCCCCCTCACCCCACACCCCCAGATCTCCACCCCGCAGGCCGCCCCTCCCCCAGCCGAGGGCTGCGCCTGGCCTATGTGGGGCTGGGGGATCTGTGGGGGCTGCCCCCCACCCTACAGCGCCTGCTGGCAGCCCCCACGCAGCTGCGCTGGCTCGACCTCTCCTTCAACCGCCTGACCGCCATCGACCCGGTGCGTGGGGACGGGAAAACCCCCCGGGGGGGGGTCGTGGGGGCAGATCCTGACCCCTTTTTACCCCCCCACCCCATATTTTGGGGAAGGTGCTGGGCACGCTGCAGGGGCTGCAGAGCCTGAGCCTGCACGGGAACAACGTCGGGCGCCTGGACGAGGTGGACAAACTGCGGGCACTGCGGGCACTGCGCCGCCTGACGCTGCACGGGAACCCCATGGAGGAGGAGCAGGGATACAGGTAACGGGCTGGGGGGGCTGCAAATAGGGCCGGGACCCCCCCCCCGATCCATACAGCCATCCCACTGAGCCCCCCCTGCCCGCAGGCGTTACATGCTGGCCCTGCTGCCCTGGCTGCGCCGCCTGGATTTCAGCGCTGTCACCCGGCAGGAGCGCGGCGAGGCGGCCGCACGCAGCCGGCCCCGGGGCAGGGGGGCTCCCCCGTGAGCTGGGAATAAGGTGGGGAGGGGGCTGCAGGCATTGCAGCCCCCCCCTTTCCACCCCCAGGAGCCCAGCACCGCGGCGTTGTGCTCACCCCGAAACTGGGGGGGCACCTCCGGAGCCTCGCGGCCTCCTGGAGCCACCCGCAGGGATGTGCCCCCCCCTCCAGACCCCATTTGTGACCCCAATACATTTTTTTGCCCCCCCCCCGCAGTGCTGTGGTGACTCTGAGTACGAGGGCGTTTGGAGAAAACCAGCAGCCCCCACCCGAGCAGTGGTGCGGGGAGGGGTGGGAGCCCCAGTGGGGGACTGGTGCTGCCAACTGGGAGCACTGGGCGGGGCGGAGGCGCAGAGCAAACCCCAAAAGCAGAGCACATGGGGGGGGG
The DNA here is from genome assembly GCF_964035555.1 of Netta rufina. NCBI lineage: Eukaryota > Metazoa > Chordata > Aves > Anseriformes > Anatidae > Netta > Netta rufina. The sequence goes on from NC_140123.1 coordinate 888,688, forward strand.
GGCGAAGGGAAACCAGCAGGAGGATGGAGAGGGAAAAAAAAGAGGCACAAAACGCAGGGGGCACGGCCCCAGCCCCCCCCTGCCACGCGCCCCCAGCTCCGGCACGGGGCAGAGAAGAGAGGAGGCAGCCCTGGGTGAAGGTGTTTATCTACGGTGGCGAGAGAATAATAATTAAAAAACAAAACCGAGACCCAAACATGTAAAAATGAGGGAGGGGGGGGGCTGAAGCCACCGGGACCTGCAGGAGCCCGGCTGCAGCCCACCCTCCCCAGCAGGAGCGGCACCACGGCCCCCCCCCGGCACCGGGACCCCCGCCGTGGGCCTCGGGGTGCAGTGGGGCCGTGGGGGGACGCAGCCCCCTCCCCACTGACCCCCCAAACAGCGGGGATGAAGCCTTGGGGGTGGCGGTGATCGGTCGGAACCGGGCGTCTGTACAAGGTCTGTCGGGGCGAGGTGCCGCGGGGGGAGGAAATAAAGCCAAAAAGAGGGAAAACCAAACCAAAAAACCCAAACCCCCAGGCGGTGGAGCGGTGGTGTCGCGGGGCGGGCTCAGGGGATGCCAAACTGTACAACCAGTTCTTCTTTCGCATCCACGCGGATCTGAGAGAGCGCGCTGAAGGCGTAGGCGGCTATCCGGGACACCTGGGGGGAGAGGGGGCACCGGGGGAAAATTGGGGGGTTGGGGGGGGGAAAGAAAGGGAAAGAAATGGAGAGAGATGGAAAAGGGAAAAAATGGAGGGAGATGGAGGAGGGAAAAAGAAATGGGGACAGATGGAGAAGGGGAAAAAAGGGAGAAATGGAAAAGGGGAAAAAAGGGAGAGAGATGGAGGAGGGAAAAATGGGGAGAGATGGAAAAGGGAAAAATAAAGGGAGACAGATGGAGAAGGGAAAAAAATGGGGAGAGATGGAGAAGGGAAAAAGAAATGGGGAGAGATGGAAAAGGGAAAAAATGGGGAAAGGTGGAAAAGGGAAAAAATAGGAAAGAAGTGGGAGAGATGGAAAAGGGAAAAATAAAGGGAGAGATGGAAAAGGGATAAAGAAAGGGGGAGAGATGGAATAGGGGAAAAAAGGGGGAGAGATGGAGGAGGGAAAAAGAAATGGGGAGAGATGGAAAAGGGAAAAATAAAGGGAGACAGATGGAAAGGGAAAAAAAGGGAGAGATGGAGAAGGGGAAAATGGGGAGAGAAGGAAAAGGGAAATAAATGGGAAAGAAATGGGGAGAGATGGAAAAGGGAAATATAAAGGGAGAGAGATGGAAAAGGGAAAAAAATGGGGAGAGGTGGAAAAAGGGGGAAAAAAAGGAGAGATGGAAAAGAAATGAAGAGATGGAGAAGGGGAAAAAATGAAGAGATGGAGGAGGCGGCCCCATCCCCGCTGCCCCCCCAGGAGCGGGGTGCACGGGACGGGTCGCTGGGAGCTGTGGGGCTGGGAGCGGGGTCTGTATGGCCACAGGGCTCCCGGCGAGGGGACCAATGTCCTGGTGCCAACCCAGTCCAGCCGGAGGTGGCCCCCAGCTGCCACCAGCACGGCCACACCGTGAAGCTGCCACCTCAGGACCCGCACCCACCCGGGGGGGGGGTCTCCCCCCCTCGCCCCCTCACCTGCTGCAGGTCTGCGAAGGGCACGGGGTCGCTGGCGAGCACCTGGTGGGGCTGGTTGGTCAGCGAGGGCAGCAGCGGGAGCTTCTTCCAGTGCGTCAGGTTGGTGCTCAGCATGGCCAGGCGCGTGCTGCGGGCGGGGAGGGGCTCACAGAAACCCCCCCCCCAAAAAGGACGAGGCCACCAGCACCCCGAGGGGCTTCCAGCCTCCCCCCCGGGGGCACGGGGCAGGGTCTCACCTGTACTGCCTGGCCCTGTCCATGTACTCGTGCTGCTCCATCCCCTGTGAGTCCGCTGCCGACACGTCGATGATGTTGCTGCAGGGACAGGAGACAGCGAGGGCTCGCCCCGAGCCCCCCCCCAGGTGCCCCCCAGGTGCCGGCAGCACCCCCTGGGACCGGGGGGGGGACACACAGCTCCTGAGCCAGCAGAGCTGGGGCTGGAGGAGCCACTGAGGCAGGACGAGGGGCAGAGGCTGAAGCCTGGCAGGGGGGAGGCTTCGGGAAGAAATTGGGAAGAAATTGGGAAGAAATTGGGAAGAAATTCTGCCCGCTGAGGGCGCTGAGGGCCTGGCCCAGGCTGCCCAGAGGGGCTGGGGGTGCCCCCACTGCCTGTCACCAAGTCCTAAGCCATGTCCCCGCTGCTCCTCAACGCCTCCAGGGATGGGGGCACCCCCGGGCTGCCCCTCCCAGGGCCTGGGTACCAGAAATTCTTCCTCTCACCCAGCCCAAACCTCCCCTGGAGGAACCTGAGGGCGCTGCCTCGCGCCCTATCACTGAGATAAGGGACCGGCCCCTCCTCACAGGACTTGTGTCCCAGGCCCTTCCCCAGCTTCGCAGCCCTTCCCTGGCCACGCTCCAGGGCCTCGATGTCCTTCTGGCAGTGAGGGGCCCAAAGCTGAACCCAGCACTCGAGGGGCGGCCTCAGCAGAGCAGAGCCCAGGGGGACGAGCACCTCCCTGGCCCTGCTGGCTCACTCCAGGCTGACCCCTACGGATCCCGTTGTAGGAGCAGCTCCGGGGGCTCCCCCTCGGCTCTGGCCCCCCCCGAGCCGTGCAGCCAGCCCCCGCAGCGCCACGGCTCGGGGCTTACATGGCGGTTTTGGCGAGGATGGAGGACAGCATGGCCTGCTCGTCGGTGCGCGCTGCCGGCAGGCTGTGGTAGCTCTGCTCCGCGCCGTTCAGCACCTTGCTGGGGGGGCTGGCCGCCGGCTCCAGCAGCCGCTTCGTCTCCTCTTCCTGGGGGAAAAAGCAACGGGGTGGGGGGGGAGAAGGATGAAAATCAGCCCCAGCAGCCCCCAGCTCCCGTTTCGCTCTGCCCAAACCCTGCCGAGGCCCCCAGGCACCTCCAGCTCCCTCCAGCACCCCGGGGGGGGGCCGGTACCGGGGGGCTGCCAGCAGGACCGGGGGGGCTGCAGCCCCCCCACAGGCAGGGCAGCGGCTCCAGGCCCCCGGGGGGGGCCAAAATAACAACGGGGGAAGCAAAGCGAGGACGGGGGGTGGGGGGCGGTGACCGGGGGGGGGGCAAACCCAACCGGGACGGGGGCGGCGAGCACCGGGGGGCACCGAGGGGACACCGGGGGGGCCCCGCGGCCTGGTTGGGGCCTGCACCGGGGGCCTGGGGGCGCAGCCGGGGCCTGCACCCCCCCCGCAACAGGCCCAGACCTCACGGGCGGGGCCCCGGGAGCCGCTGAGGGGCGTTCGGGGGGCTCGGGCCCGGCCCCGGCCTCCCCCCGGTCCCTCCCGGTGCCCCGAGGGCCCCCCCCCCGCACCTGGTCGGAGGCCTCGGCCTCGCTGCTGTAGCAGCAGCCCATGGCGAGCCGCAGCAGGGCCCGGCCGCCCGCGCCCCGCCCGCCGCCGCCACTGCCGCCGCCGCTTCCGGTCCCGTGACCCAGCATTCCGCCCCGCCGTCACGTGGGCTGTTGGGAGCCAATGGGGAGAGGGGGAGAGGGAGCCGCTCCCCGCCCAGGCGCGGGGCGGTGGGGGGGGTCACGTGAGGGGCAGCCAATCAGGGAAAGGGAGGTGGACACGCCCCCTCGCGGATGGGGGGGGTGGGCGCGTGAGGGCTCGGTCACGTGGGGGCGGGGTGGGGGCGGGGCCTCGAGCGCGGGGGGCGGGGCTACCGGGCACCAGTGACACCAGTGACCCCAGGGCTCCCAGCCCAGTGCTCCCAGTGACCCCAGTGACCCCAGTGACCCCATCCCAGTGCTCCCAATGCTCCCAGCGTTCCCAGTGACCCCATCCCAGTGCTCCCAGTGACCCCAGTGCTCCCATCCCAGTGCCCCAGTTCCTCCCAGTAGCCCCGCTGCTCCCAGTGCTCCCAGTTCCCCCAGTGCCCCATTGCCCCCACCTCTCCCTTTGCCCCAGTACTCCCAGTTCTCCCAATTGTCTCCAGTTCTCTCAATGCCCCCAGTGTTCCCAGTATCCCCAGCTCCCCCAGTGCCCCCCACTGCTCCCCATACCCCCCATTGCCCCCAGTACCCCCCAGTACTCCCCCCCCAGGCCCCCCCCGTGGCCACCTCCTGCTCTTTGGGGGGGGGGGCTGCAGGGGGGGTCCTGCCTGCCCTGACATGGGGGCAGGGGGTGGGCTGCTGCCCTGCGATTTTTGGGGTTAAACAACCCCGGATTGGGGCAGGGCACATCCAGGAGGGGTGGGCGCAGACACCCGGGGCGCTGGTGGCCCCAATGTCCAGTGTCTGTCCCCAAAATCCAGCGTCCTTCCCCCAAAATCCCTTGTCCATCCCCAAAATCCAGCACCCACCCCCAAAATCCAATGTCCATCCCCCAAAACCTGCATCTGCTCCCAAAATCCACTGTCCATCCCCCCCAAATCCAGCGTCCATCTCCCAAATTCAGCATCCATCCTCCCAAATCCGGTGTCCATCCCCAAAATCCAACGCCCACTCCCCAAAATCCAGCACCTATCCCCAAAACCCATCATCCATCCCCAAAATCCAGTATCCAACCCAAAAATCCAGTGTCCATCTCCGAAAATCCAGCACCCACCCCCAAAATCCAGCATCCATCCCCCCTAAATCCAGCGTCCATCCCCCAAATTCAGCACCCATCCCCCAAAATCCAGTGTCCATTCCCTCAAAATTCGATGTCCACTCCCCAAAATCCGGTGTCCATCCCCCAAAATCCCACATCCATCCCCCAAAACCTGCACCCACCCCCAAAACCCAACATCCATCCCCCAGAATCCATCCCCCACCCCGTGCCCGCAGCCCCCCAGCCCCAGCCCCGGTGCCCCCAGCCCCAGCACTGGGATCCCGGTCCCAGCGCCCACCCCGCAGCCCCCAGCCCAGCCCCCCCAGCCCCCCCCACCCCATAACCCAGTCCCCCGTCCCCGCTGGGCCCCGTAACCGTAACCGGAGCCGCTGCGGCGAGGCGACGGCATCAATAATTGAGTGGGGAGCAGAGCACGGGGGGGGGACATTGGGGGCTCGGGGACGCTCTGAGCGCCGGGACAGGTGGGAGCCCCCCGAGCTGGGTATAGGGGCAGGGGGCACGGATGGGGATGAGGGGTGCGGGGTTGGGGCTGGGGGAGCCCCCGGGTTGGGTATTGGGGGCAGGGGGTGAGGTGGGGGGCATGGAGGGGGCTGTGGGGGGCATGGAGGGGGTTGTGGGGTCCAGGGTTGGGGTTAGGGGAGCCCCCAGAAGACCCCGAGTTGGGTACAGGGTCGGGGGGGGAGGCAGGGGGCATAGAGGGGGTTGTGGGGTCCAGGGTTGGGGTTAGAGGAGTCCCAAAGGGTCCCTGAGTTGGGTATGGGGTCAGGGGGCATGGAGGGGGCTGTGGGGTGTGGGGTTGGGGCTGGGGGAGCCCCTGAGGGTCCCTGTTTTGGGTCCAGGGTTGGGGGATGAGGGGTAAGGGGTATGGAGGGGCTGTGGGGGCATGGAGGGGGCTGTGGGGTCCGGGGTTGGGGCTGGGGGAGCCCCAAGAGCCCCCATGATGGGTACAGGGTTGGGGGGTGAGGGGCAGGGGACACGGAGGGGGCTGTGGGGTGTGTGGAGGGGGTTGTGGGGTGTGGGGTTGGGGCTGGGGGAGCCCCTCAGAGTCCCTGTTTTGGGTACAGGGGCAGGGGGCAAGGGGCGGGGGGAATGGAGGGGCCATGGGGTGCATGGAGGGGGCTGTGGGGTCCAGGGTTGGGGTTAGGGGAGTCCCAAAGGGTCCCTGAGTTGGGTACAGGGTTGGGGGGCACGGAGGGGGCTGTGGGGTGTGGGGTTGGGGCTGGGGGAGTCCCCAGGAGACCACGAGTTGGGTACAGGGTTGGGGGGCACGGAGGGGGCTGAGGGGTGTGGGGTTGGGGCTGGGGGAGCCCCTGAGAGTCCCTGTTTTGGGTACAGGGTTGGGGGGCGAGGGGCAGGGTGCATGGAGGGGCTGTGGGGTGCATGGAGGGGGCTGTGGGGTGTGCAGTTGGGGCTGGGGGAGTCCCCAGAGAGTCCCCGAGTTGGGTACAGGGTTGGGGGGCACAGAGGGGGCTGTGGGGTCCAGGGTTGGGGCTGGGGGAGCCCCAAGAGCCCCCATGTTGGGTACAGGGGGCGGGGGGTGAGGTGGGAACATAGAGGGGGTTGTAGGGTCCAGCTTTGGGGCTGGGGGAGCCCTGAGAGCCCCCGAGTTGGGCATGGGGTCAGGGGGTGAGGGGCAGGGGGCATGGAGGGGCTGTGGGGTGTGGGGTTGGGGGAGTCCCCAAGGGTCCCCAGGTTGGGTACAGGGGGTGAGGGGACACGGAGGGGGCTGTGGGGTGTGTGTGGGGGCTGTGGGGTACTGGGGGGGGGCTGCATGTTGCAGGGTGTGGGGTGTGCACTGTGGGGTGCAGGTTTTGGGGTGTAGGGGCAGCAGAACCCGTGTCTGTCCACGCAGCCATACGGGGTGCTGGTTTTGGGGTGCAGGTTTTGGGGTGCAGAGGGTCAGCAGAGCTGCTGTCTGTCTGTCCATCTGTCCGTCCCCTCCAGCCCTTGGAGACCCCCCCCAAGACCCGAGCACCCCGGGGTGCACCCCACATGCCCCGAGGGGGGTCCCAAAACCACACCAGGGGTTCCCAAAAATACATCAGGGGGATCCCAAAACCACACCAGGGGGGCCCAAAACCACACCTGGGGGTCCCAAAACCACGCTGGGGGGGATCCCAAATCCACACCAGGGGATCCCAAAACCACTCCAGGAGATCCCAAAACCACGCTGGGGGGGTCCCAAAACCACACCAGGAGATCCCAAAACCACACCAGGGGGTCCCAAAACCATATCAGGAGTTCCTAAAACCACACTAGGGGGTCCCAAACCCACACCAGGCGATCCCAAAACCACACCAGGAGGTCCCAAACCCACTCCTGGAGATCCCAAACCCACACCTGGAGATCCCAAGCCCACACCAGGAGATCCCAAACCCACACTAGGGGGTCCCAAACCCACACCTGGAGGGCCCAAAACCACACCAATAGATCCCAAAACCACTCCAGGAGATCCCAAAACCACACCGGGGGGGCCCAAAACCACACCAAGAGGTCCCAAACCAACACCAGGGGGTCCCAAACCCACACCAGGGGATCCCAAAACCACGCTGGGGGGGATCCCAAATCCACACCAGGGGATCCCAAAACCACTCCAGGAGATCCCAAAACCACTCCAGGGGATCCCAAAACCACACCAGGGGGTCCCAAAACCACACCAGGGGGTCCCAAAAACACACCAGGGGATCCCAAAAACACACCAGGGGGTTCCAAACCCACACCAGGGGGTCCCAAAACCACTCCAGGAGATCCCAAAACCACACAAGGAGATCCCAAAACCACACTAGGGGTCCCAAAACCACACCAGGAGGTCCCAAAACCACTCTGGGGGATCCCAAACCCACACCAGGGGGTCCCAAAACCACACCAGGAAACCCCAAACCCACACCAGAAGATCCCAAACCCACACCAGGAGGGCCCAAACCCACACCAGGAAACCCCAAAACCACACCAGGAAACCCCAAAACCACTCTGGGGGATCCCAAAACCACACCAGGCCACATCAGGAGATCCCATACCCACACCAGGGGGATCCCAAAACCAAACCTGGAGGGCCCAAAACCACTCCCGTAGATCCCAAACCCACACCAGGAGATCCCAAACCCACACCAGGGGGTCCCAAACCCACACCAGGGGGATCCCAAAACCACGCTGGGGGGGTCCCAAAACCACACCAGGAGGTCCTATAAACCACACAAAGAGATCCCAAAACCACACTAGGGGTCCCAAAACCACACCAGGAGGTCCCAAAACCACTCTGGGGGATCCCAAAACCACACCAGGCCACATCAGGAGATCCCATACCCACACCAGGGGGATCCCAAAACCACACCTGGAGGGCCCAAAACCACTCCTGTAGATCCCAAAACCACACCAGGAGATCCCAAACCCACACCAGGGGGTCCCAAACCCACACCAGGGGGTCCCAAACCCACACCAGGGGGTCCCAAACCCACACCAGGGGGTCCTATAAACCACACAAGGAGATCCCAAAACCACACTAGGGGTCCCAAAACCACACCAGCAGGTCCCAAAACCACACCAGGGGATCCCAAAACCACACCAGGGGGATCCCAAAACCACACCAGGGGGATCCCAAAACCACACCAGGCCACATCAGGAGATCCCATACCCACACCAGGGGAATCCCAAAACCAAACCTGGAGACCCCAAAAACACACCAATAGATCCCAAAACCACACCAAGAGGCCCCAAAACCACACCAGGGGGGCCCGAAACCACACCAGGGGGGCCCGAAACCACACCAGGAGGTCCCAAAACCACACCAGGGGGTCCCAAAAACACACCAGGGGATCTCAAAACCACACCAGGGGGTCCCAAACCCACACCAGGGGGTCCCAAACCCACACCAGGAGGTCCCAAACCCACACCAGGCCACACCAGGAGGTCCCAAACCCACACCTGGAGGTCCCAAAACCACGCCAGGAGATCCCAAAACCACACCAGGGCATTCCCAAACCCCAACTGGTTTGGGGACAGAGCTGCTGCCCATCGCCCACCCCTCTCCCCAGGCCATGGTGTCCGCGGTGCTGGCCCTGGCCTTCGTGCCCCTGCTGCTGACGCTGCTGCTGCGCTACCGGCACCTCCTGGCGCTGCTGCTGCGCGCGGTGCTGCTGGGCTGGCTGCGGGACCGCCTGAGCGGGGTGCCCCGCGAGCAGCGCGCCTTCCAGTACCTGCTGGCCAACGCCGTCCCCGGAGACCCCCGCCACGTCCTGAGCACCTTCGACCGCTGGAGCCAGCGCTGCGAGCACCTCAGCTGCGTGGGGCCCGTCAAAGGTGAGCGGGAGAGGGTGGCCGGGGTGGTGGTGGCACGGTCACGGTGTTGTTAGAGTGGTTTTGGCACATCTGGCACGACCACGGCGCTGCCACAAGGGTTGTGGCACTGTTGACACAGCCACGGCACATTTGGCATAGCCACGGCACTTCTGGCACAGCCACGGGGCTATTTCAAAGCCGTGGCACTGCTGGCACAGCCCTGGCCCCTATTTCAGGGCCACAGAATATTTGGCACAGCTGTGGTGCTTGTGGCAAAGCCACGGTGCTGCAAACACAAGCAGGGCACTGCTGACACAATTGTGGCAGTATTTTAAAGCCACGGCACGTTTGGCACAGCCGTGGCACTTTTGGCACAGCCACAGCATTGCTGGCAGAGCCGTGGCACTATTTCAAAGCCACAGCATGGTCGGCACAGCCGTGGCACTTTTGGCACAGCCACGGTGCTCTTTCAAAGCCGTGGCAACGTGGGCACAGCCGTGGCACTGCCAGCCAAGCTGGGGTTGTGCTGGCAGCTGTGGCACAGCCAGCACAACCCTGACGCTATTTCAAAGCCACGGCACGTTTGGCACAGCCATGGCACTTCTGGCACAGCCACGGTGCTATTGCAAAGCTGTGGCACTGCTGGCACAACTGTGGCACAATTCCAGAGCCACAGCACATTTGGCACAGCTGTGGCACTTTTGGCACAACCATGGTGTTATGGGAGAGCTGTGGCACCATTGGCACAGCCATGGCACTGCCGGCATAGCCACGGCACTATTTCAGAGCCACGGCATGTTTGGCACAGCTGTGGCACTTTTGGCACAGCTGTGGCACTGCTGGCACAGCCACAGTGCTCTTTCAAAGCCGTGGCACCATTGGCACAGCCATGGCACTGCCCACGTAACCACGGCACTATTTCAAAGCCACAGCACGTTTGGCACAGCCGTGGCACTTTCGGCACAGCCACGGTGCTATTTCAAAGCCATGGCAGTATTAGCACACCCGTGGCACTATTTCAAAGCCACGGCACATTTGGCACAGCCGTAGCACCGCAGCTGTGCCAAAAGTGCCATTTCAAAGCCACGGCATTGTGGCACAGCCGCGGCACTGCCCGCAAAGCCACGGTGCCATTTCAAAGCCACGGCACGTTTGGCACAGCCGTGGCACTGCCAGCACAGCCACGGTGCCATTTCAAAGCCGTGGCCCTGCCCGCCGAGCCGTGGCACTTTGGGCAGAGCCACGGCGAGCCCCCCACCGGCACAGGGGGCTCTGAGTGCCACGCCGTGCCGTGCCAGGCCAGCTGCTGGAGCGGCTGCTGTGCGAGCGGGCGCCACGCACCGTGCTGGAGCTGGGCACCTACTGTGGCTACGGCACCGTGCTGATGGCCGCCGCCATGCCCCCCGGCGCCCGCCTCTACACCGTGGAGCCCGACCCCCGGCACGCCGCCGTGGCCGAGAAGGTGATCCGCCTGGCCGGCTTCGACGAGGAGAAGGTGAGCAGCAGGGTGGGGGGAACCCCCAGCGCCACGGGGGCTGGCGAGGAAGCCGAGGGTCCTTCCTCACCCTCTCCTCGTGCAGGTGGAGCTGATCGTGGGCCCCTCGGCCGAGGTGATCCCGCGGCTGCGGGAGCGGCACGGGCTGCAGCGAGCCGATTTCGTCTTCATGGACCACTGGAAGCGCTGCTACCTGCGGGACCTGCGGCTGCTGGAGGAGCACGGGCTGCTGGCCGAGGGGGCCACGGTGCTGGCCGACAACGTGGTCTTCCCCGGGGCGCCGCGTTTCCTGCAGTACGCCCGGAGCTGCGGCCGCTACCGCTGCCGGGTGCACCGAGCCAGCCTGGAGTACTGCCCCGCCATCCCCGACGGCGTGGCCGAGCTGCGTTACCTCGGCCCGCGTTGAGACAGCACCGGGGAGGGCCCTGGGGCTGCAGGAAGGGGGGAGAGCACAGGTAGGGAGGGGTCGCGAGCACCCGAAGCAGATTTGGGTCTGTTTCCTAAAAAAAAAAAGTGTTTATTACAAAAGTGCTGCGTTGCTCTGGTGCCCCCACCCTGCTGTGAGTGGTGCTGTGTGCCCGTCGGTGCCACCGGGGTCCTCAGCCCCGCCGGGGGGCTCCGTGCCCGGCCCCCTGTGGGATGCAGCAGGAGCAGGAGCAGCCCCCAGCCCCAGGGTGGGCAGTGGGGCAGGAGCTGCCCCCCCCCAAGTCTCTCCAGGTCGGTCGGGACGCGGTGGTTTCAGATCATCCACTGGTCTTGATCCTGCTCGGCCCCCTCCATGTCCACCTGGGGAGGGAAGGGGTGGACGTGGGGCACACACACGGGCAGAATGAGGCAGGAATTGGGGGCAGGGTGGGGACACGGGCAGCTGCTCCCCGGGACAAGCAGAGCAGCGGGGAGGAATCCTTCCTCTGAGGGTGCTGAGGCCGGGCCCAGACTGTCCCCAGGAGCTGGGGACAGCCTGGGCACGGGGGGGGGGGGCTGGGTGGGATTTAGGGCCACTCACCTCGTTGATCTCCCCGTCGTCAGGGGACTCGTTGTAGTCGTTCATCTCATCCATATCCTGCATGTCCTCATCGTCCTCGGAGTCCTCCTCGCTGTCCTCATCATCCTCATCGTCCTCCTCCTCCTCCTCGTCGTAGTGCTGCGGGTGTCCCGGCGCTCAGGGCGCTGCGGTGCCGCGTCCCACCACACCCCACAGCCCCCCACCCGTCACAGCGGGGCATCCAACAGCCCAGCCCCCTCTGCAATCACCCCAAACCCACCCCAGGCTCCCGCTGCACCCCCCCGTGGGGTGACAACGGCCCCGTGGCACGGCTGCACCCACCTCAGAGGCCGGCTTCCCGATGGGCACCAGGTTGTTGTCCTTCTCTGCGATGCTCTGCAGCTGGTGAGGGAGAAGAGGGGGGGTCAGTGTGAGGGAGGGAGACCCCCACCACGAAACACACACAAAGCAAGGCGCCCCCACAGCCCCTGTCCCCAGAAATGTCCCCAGAAAGTGACCCAGGAAGGGACCGGGCAGCTGGGGGCAGCCTAAAGCTGTCACAGAAGCCACGAGGCTACTGGGGACACATCCCCTGGACGCGGTGCTCAGCCCAGCACAGGGGGACTGGGCTGGCTGGGGGTGTCCCTGCACCCTGCTGGCATCGAGGGATGGAATCAGTCTGCCCCTAACGAGGCCTCTGCTGGGCAGGACGGGCACAGCTGCTGGGGGTAATTAGAGCTCAATTAAAACACCCAGCGCCTCGGAGGCAGCGGGACACTGAACATCTCCCAGGTGTTTTGTTGCTTTTAAGCTGAGTAAAGTGACTTAATTTGGCTGGGGTAATTTAATCACCGAGTCACTTGCTTTGTTTTAATCAATTTAACGGTGTCTCCCCCCTCATTCCCGTGGGCCGTGGCACCGCACTGGCAGCACGGGGCACTCGCAGGGCACCAGTACAACAGCCACCCGCCCTCTGGGGGGGGGGTTAATTAACGACTGGCTAATTAAGCAGCCCCGTTTCGGCACCGCTCTGCCCCTGCAGGCCCCGGCGGCTGCTGGAGCCCCCGCGGAGGAGCCCCCAGCCCCTCTCTGGGCACCCGCCCGGCACAGCAGTGCTGCCTGGGGCCCAGAGGGCACCTCCCGGGCTCCAGGCTGGGCCCGGGGCCTCTGCTCCTGGGCCTGGGCACCCCCCGAGCAGGCCCCGGCCGCCACAGGGGGTCTGGGCGGGCCGCCCCCCGGCCCCAGCCCCGCACCCAGGCCTGGTGCTGCTGCTCCTGCTGCTGCAGCTCGCCCTCGTCCCCGCAGGGCCGGTCCAGGTTGAACCACAGCGGCTCCGTCAGGCGCGGCAGCAGCGACGGGAACAGCGTCGACATGGCGCCGCCCTGCCCGGCCCGCCGCCCGCCCGGAAATGCCGCCCCGACCCGGAAGCACTTCTGTGTATACGGGGAGGTGAGGGGGGGCGTGTCCCGGTGCGGCGCATGCGCAGAGCGCCGCCCGCCATCGCGCGGGGAGGGGGGAGCGCCGCGAGGCCACGCCCACGGGACGCAGAAGGAGGGAGGGGGGCGTGGCCTGCACTCAGGGGGCGCGGCCTGTACACAGGGGGCGTGGTCTAGGCTCTAGGGGGCGTGGCCAAGCCGTGATTGACAGCTGGAGCGCGGGGAGCCGCGTGGCGCGGGGGGGACAGCACCGGGGGAGGGCGGGGGGCGGGGGGACCCCCCCAAAACGGGACCCCCCCGGGAACTGGGACCCCCTCTGGGGCTCTTGGGACCCCCCACACACATTGGGACCCCCCCCCAGGCACCAGGACCCCCCCGGGGCTCTCGGGACCCCCCCCCACAGGCACTGGGACCCCCTGGGGCTCTTGGGAGCCCCCCACATACACACCAGGACCCCCCCCGGGGCTCTGCGGACCCCCCCCAGGCACCAGGACCCCCCCCCCCAGGCACTGGGACCCCCCATGTGGCTCTCGGGACCCCCCCAGGGCTTTTGGGACCCCCCCTACACACACCAGGACCCCCCCCCCGGGCACTTGGGACCCCCCCCAGGCACCAGAACCCCCCCAGGGCTCTTGGCCCCCCCCCATGCACAACAGGTGTCCCCCCCCGTCTCTTGGGACCCCCACCCCAGACACCAGGACCCCCCCCGGGCTCTTGGGACCCCCCCTCCCTGACGCACCAGGAACCCCCCAGCCACTGTGACCCCCCCTCAGGGCTCTTGGAAGCCCCCCCCAGGCACCAGGACCCCCTTGGGGCTCCCTGGACCCCCCCTACACACACCAGGACCCCCCCAGGGCTCTCAGGACCCCTCCCCAGGGACCTCAAGACCCCCCCACACCCCAGTACCCCCCCCCACCCCAATACCCCCCCACCCCCAATGCCACCGCCCTGCCACCACCACACCCCAACGGGGCCGCGGGGTCACCGGGGTCACCGCCGTGCCGGGAGGGGTCAAAGGAGGTCACAGGGCGGAGGGGGGGGGGGGGGGGCAAATCCTTCCCACTCCCCCCCCGTGCCTGGCACCAACCCGTGGCCAAGGGTCGTGCCGTGCCACCACGTGCGGCTCGGGGACTTTGTCCCCGCAGCGGGGCCGTGGGGACAGGGACATCGCCCCGCTGCCGTCCCGGTGTCCCCGGTGGTGTCCCCGGTGGTGTCCCCGGTGGTGTCCCCGGTGGGTGTCCCCGGTGTCCCCCCCCCCCATGGTGATGGTGCCCCCCTGGGCCCTGCTGGCGCTGCTGGCGCTGGCGTGGGCGCAGGACTCGCTGCTCAACATCTGCATGGACGCCACGCACCACAAGAGCAGCCCCGGCCCCGAGGGGCTCCTCTACGGCCAGGTGAGCTCGGCACCCCCCCCCACAGTGCCCCCACGGTGCCCCCACGGACCCCCCCCAGTGCCATCCTAGACCCCCTCGGTGCCACCCCAGAGCCCCCCGGTGCCATCCCGGAGCCCCTCGGTACCCTTGGTGCCCCCGTGGTGTCACCCTGGCCCCCCTTGGTACCCTCCTGAACTCCCCCGGTGCCACCCTGGACCCCCTTGGTGCCCCCTCGGTGCACTCTCGGACCCCCTCGGTGCCATCCTGGCCCCCCTTGGTACCTTCCTGGACCCCCTCAGTACCCTTGGTGCCCCCTCTGTGCCATCCTGGACCCCCCTTGGTGCCCTCCTGGACCCTCTTGGTGCAATCCCAGACCCCCCTGGTACCCCCCTGGGCCCCCTTGATACCCTTGGTACCCCCTCAGTGCCATCCCAGACCCTCCTTGTGTCATCTTGGACCCCCTTGGTACCCTCCCAGACCCCCTCAGCATCCTCAGTGCCCCCTTGGTGCCCTCCTGGACCCCCTTGGTACTCTCGGTACCCCCGTGGTGCCAACCCAGACCCCCCCACTACCTTTGGTGCCCCCTTTGTGCTATCCTGGACCCCCTCAGTGCCATCCTGGACCCCCCCAGTACCCTCCCAGGTTCCACCAGTGCCACCCCAGACCCCCTTGGTACCCTCAGTGCCCCCTTGGTGCCATCCTGGACCCCCCCCAGTGCCCTCCCGGACCCCCTCAGCATCCTCAGTGCCCCCTTTGTGCCATCCCGGCCCCCCTTGGTACCCTTGGTGTCCCCTTGGTGCCCTTCTGGACCCCCTCGGTGCCATCCCAGATCCCATTGGTGCCACCCCGGACCCCCTTGGTACCCTCAGTGCCCCCTTTGTGCCCTCCCAGACCCCCTTGGTGCCCTCCTGGACCCCCTTGGTACCCTTGGTGCCCTCCTTGGTGCCCTCCTGGACCCTCTTGGTGCCACCCCAGACCCCCTCGGTACCCTCAGTGTCCCCTCGGTGCCATCCCAGACCCCCCCAGTACCCTCCCAGATCCCACTGGTGCCACCCCGGACCCCCTCAATACCCTCAGTGCCCCCCCAGTGCCATCCTGGACCCCCCTCAGTACCCTCCTGGATCCCCTTGGTACCCTCGGTGCCCCCTCGGTGCCAACCTGGACCCCCTTGGTGCCATCCCGGACCCCCCCAGTACCCTCCCAGACCCCCTCAGTGCCCTCCTGTCCCCCCTCGGTGCCCCCTGGGTGCCCCCCCCGGTGGGTGCTGACCCCCCCCACCCCGCAGTGCGTGCTGTGGAAGGACAACGCGTGCTGCACGGCCAACACCAGTGAGGAGGCGCACCGGGACCAGTCCTACCTCTACAACTTCAACTGGGACCACTGCGGGGCCATGCCCCCCCGCTGCAAGCGCCACTTCATCCAGGACACCTGCCTCTACGAGTGCTCGCCCAACCTGGGGCCGTGGATCGTGCAGGTGGGGGGTTTGGGGGGAATGGGGGGGGTTGGGGGAAATGGGGGGGTTGGGGGAAATGGGGGGGGGGTTGGGGGAAATGTGGGGGTTTGGGGGAAATGGGGGGGGTTGGGGGATTTGGGGGATTTGGGGGAAATGGGGGGTTTGGGGGAAATGGGGGGTTTGGGGGAAAGGGGGGGGGTTGGGGGATTTGGGGGAAATGGGGGGTTTGGGGGAAAAGGGGGGATTTGGGGGAAATGGGGGGGGTTGGGGGATTTGGGGGATTTGGGGGAAATGGGGGAAATGGGGGGATTTGGGGGATTTGGGGGAAATGGGGGGGTTTGGGGGAAAATGGGGGATTTGGGGGAAATGGGGGGGGTTGGGGGAAATGGGGGGTTTGGGGGAAATGGGGGGATTTGGGGTGGAAAAGGGGGCATTTGGGGGATGCGGGGGGATGCGGGGGATGCGGGGGGATTTGGGGAGTGGGCTTTTGGGGGGTTCTGGGGTTGATGCGCTCAGCCCCAGGTCCTGCAGACGGACTCGAGCAGGCGCCGGGGTGGAAAACAGGAGATTTGGGGGAAAAGGGGGGATTTGGGGGAAAAGGGGGGATTTGGGGGATGCGGGGGCATTTGGGGGAAAAGGGGGGATGCGGGGGAAAAGGGGGGATTTGGGGAGTGGGCTTTTGGGGGGGTTCTGGGGTTGATGCGCTCAGCCCCTGGTCCTGCAGATGGACTCGAGCAGGCGCCGGGGTGGAAAAGGGGAGATTTGGGGGAAAAGGGGAGATTTGGAGGATCCGGGGGGATTTGGGGAGGGGGGTTTTGGGGAGAGGGGTTTCGGGGGGGTCCGGGTTTGGCACGCTCAGCCCCGGCCCCGCAGACGGACTCGAGCTGGCGCCGGGAGCGCATCCTGCACGTGCCGCTGTGCCGCGAGGACTGCGAGCAGTGGTGGGAGGACTGCCAGGACGCCCTCACCTGCAAGGTCAACTGGCACAAGGGCTGGAACTGGACCTCGGGTCAGTGGGGTCAGCGGGGTCAGCGGGGTCAGCGGGGGTCAGCGGGGTCAGCGGGGTCAGCGGGGGTCGCCGGTGGGGTCTGGATTCCTCAGTGCCTGGGGTGTTCCCTTGGATCCGGGTGGTGGGGCTGGGGATCGTGCTGGGGGTTGGGAGTGGGGCTGGGGTCGCTGTGGGGTTGGGGGACACCATGGGGTTGGGGGGTCCTTTTGGGGTCGGGGGTCTCCATATGGCCGGGAGTCCCTGTGGGGTTGGGGTCCCTTTGGGGTTGGGGATCCCCATATGGCCAGGAGTCCCTGTGGGGCTGGGGGTCCTTATGGGGTGGGTGTCCCTATGGGGTTGGGGGTCTCTGTGGGGGCTGGGGGTCCCTTTGGGGCTGCGCTCCTCATGGGGTTGGGGGTCCCTGTGTGGTTGGGGTCCACATGGGGCTGGGTTCCCTTTGGGGCTGGGGGTCTTTGTGGGGTTGGAGGTCCCTATGGGGTTGGGGGTCCCCATATGGCCAGGAGTCCCTTTGGGGCTGGGGGTCCTTGTGGGGTTGGGGGTCCCTGTAGGGTTGGGCATCCCCTGTGGGACTGGGGGTCCCCAAGGGGCTGAGGGTCCCTGTGGGACTGGGGGTCCCTTTGGGGCTGGGGGTCCCTGTGGGATTGGGGGTCCCCATGGGGCTGGGGGTCCCTATGGGGTTGGGTGTCCCCAAGGTGCTGGGCTCCCTGTAGGATTGGGCATCCCCTGTGTGTCTAGGGTTTCCCATGGGGCTGGGGTCCCCTTGGGGCTTTGGGGTGGGTGCCAGCGGGGTGGTCACTGTCCCCCTGTGCACCCCCCACACCCCCCCACACCCCCACTCCCCCCCCCCTTCACGTCCACCTCTCCACCACCACCCGCCATGACCCCAAACCTCCCCCAACTCCCCTTGTATGACCCCAAACCCCCCTGTAACCCCCCCGTAACCCCCCCCATAACCCCCCACAACCCCCATATAACCCCCCATAACCCCCCTATAATCCCCCAACCCCCCCCTATAACCCTCCCTAACCCCCCTAACCCCCCCAGGCACCAACCAGTGCCTCTCCACCAACACCCGCCATGACCCCAAACCTCCCCCAACTCCCCTTGTATGACCCCAAACCCCTCCATAACCCCCCTATAACCCCCCATAACCACCCCATAACCCCCCCTAACCCCCCCAGCCACCAACCAGTGCCCGCGGGGCGCCATGTGCCAGAAGTTCCAGTACATCTCTCCACCAACACCCGCCATGACCCAAACCGCCCCCATCTCCCCCTGTATGACCCCAAACCCCCCTGTAACCCCCCCTAACCCCCCCCCAGGCACCAACCAGTGCCCGCGGGGCGCCATGTGCCAGAAGTTCAAGTACGTCTTCCCCACGGCGGCCGCGCTGTGCGAGGAGGTCTGGTCGCACTCCTACCGCTACAGCCCCGCGCGGCGCGGCAGCGGCCGCTGCATCCAGCTCTGGTTCGACCCCGTGCTGGGCAACCCCAACGTGGAGGTGGCTCGCTTCTACGCCGCCCGCGCCCCCCGCCCCGCGCCCCCCCGCCACCCTGCTGCTGCTCCTGGGCCTGCTGGTGGCCCCCCCTGTGTTGTTCTGGGGGTGATTGGTTGATTTTTGGGGGGGTTTGTGGGGTTTGTGGGGTGGTGCGTTTTGGAGAGGTTGGGAATAAAGGCGGTGCGCACAGAAGGGCTCAGTGGGGTTTTTTGGGGGGTTTGGGGGGGTGATGGGGGGTGTGGGGGTGTCCCCCTTCAAGCAGTGCGTCCAAGGGGTGTGGGGGGGTTGGGAGAGGGGGGTGATTTGTTAATTTTTGGGGAGGTTTATGGGGTTTGTGGGGTGGTGGCGCGGTGCGTTTTGGAGAGGTTGGGAATAAAGGCGGTGCGCACAGAAGGGATCAGTGGGGGTTTTTGGGGGGCGATTGGGGGGGGGTAATGGGGTGTGTGGGGTTGTGGGGGTGTCCCCCCCCCACAGTGTGTCCAAGGGGTGTGGGGGGGTTGGGAGAGGGGGGTGATTTGTTAATTTTTGGGGGGGTTTGTGGGGTTTGTGGGGTGCGTTTTGGAGAGGTTGGGAATAAAGGCGGTGCGCACAGAAGGGCTCAGTGGGGGTTTTTGGGGGTTTGGGGGGGGTAATGGGGGTGTGGGGGTGTGGGGGCAGCGGTGCTCGCCCTCTCCATGCGCCCTGTGGGGTCAGGGTGACCCGTGTCCACCCCCGTGTCACCCCCATGTCCCCACTGTCACTCCCCACGTCCCCCAGTGTCACACCCCATGTCCCCCCCAATATACCCATGCCCCCATATCAGCCCCATATCCCCAATGTCACTCCCAATGCCCCCCCATGTCCCCAATGTCACCCCCATATCCTCAATGTCACCCTCGATGTCCCCCCATGTCCCCAATGTCACCCCCACATCCCCAATGTCACTCCCCATGTCGCCCAGTGTCACCCCCCGTCCCCATGTCCCCACCCCATATCCCAATGTCACCCCCATGTCCCCCCGATGTCCCCAGTGTCACACCCCATGTCCTCCCCACGTCCCCATGTCACCCCTCATGTCCCACTGTCACACCCCACATGCCCCCCCGTGTCACCCCCATGTCCCCACTGTCACAGCCCTCGTCCCCATGTCACCCCCACATCTCCAGTGACACCCCCATGTCACCCCCACGCCCCCCAGTGCCACACCCCATGACCCCAATGTCACCCCCATGTCCCCAATGTTACACCTCATGTCCCCATGTCCCACCCCATGTCACCCCCATGTCCCCAATGTCCCCCCCACGTCCCAATGTCACCCCCATGTCCCAGTGTCCCCCCCTTGTCCCCCCCATGTCCCAGTGTCCCCCCCGTGGCCCTCCCACGTCCCCAATGTCCCCCCCACGTCCCCATGTCCCACCCCATGTCCCCCCCATGTCCCCCCCGTGCCCTCTGCCCCAGGCTGTCTCCCTGGGGTCCCCCACTTTGGCCCGGGGGTCCCCATGGGGCGCTCCCCCCGTGCCAGGGGGCAGGGGCCGACGCAGCCCCCAGCAGGCGGGGACAGCGGCACGCGGGGCCCCACGGGGCGGGCAGGGCCGAGCCGTGCCAAACCGTGCCAAATTGTGCCAAACAATTCTGAACCGTGCTGAACCGTGCCAAAGAGTTCTGAACCGTGCTGAACCGTGCTAAACTGTTCTGAATTGTGCTGAACTGTGCCGAGCTGTGCCGAGCCATCCTGCACAGTGCTGTGATGTGCCGGACCGTGCCATGGTGAGTGGTGCTGAAGTGTGCTGAACCATGCCGATCTGTGCCAAACCGTGCCAAACTGTTCTGAACCGTGCTGAGCTGTGCTGAACCGTGCTGGGCCATCCTGCACGGTGCTGTGCTGTGCCAGACCGTGCCGTGCTGAGCGGTGCTGAACTGTGGTGAACCATGCTGAGCCATGCCAAACTGTGCCGAACCATGCCAAACTGTTCTGAACCGTGCCGAACCATGCTAAATTATTCTGAATCGTTCTGAACCATGCTGAACTGTGCCAAATTGTGCCAAACTGTGCTAAACGGTTCTGAATCTTCTGAACTGTGCTGAATTGTGCTGAACTGTGCCAAACCGTGCCAAACCGTGCCAAACTGTTCTGAACCGTGTTGAACTGTGCCGAACCGTGCCGAACCGTTCTGAATTGTTCTGAACCATGCTGAACCATGTTAAACCGTGCAAACTGTCCTGAACCGTGCCAGACTGTGCTGCAGTGTGCTACACAGTTCTGAGCTGTGCTAAACAGTGCTGAATCATGCTGGACCATGCCGAACCGTGCTAAACTGTTCTGAACCGTGCCGAACCGTGCCAATCTGCACCAAACCGTGCTGAACCATGCCAAACTGTGCCAAACTGCTCTGAACCGTGCTAAACAGTTCTGAACTGTGCTGAACAGTGCTGAATCATGCTGGACCATGCCGAACCGTGCTAAACTGTTCTGAATCGTTCTGAACCATGCTGAACTGTGCCGAACCTTGCCAATCTGCGCCAAACTGTGCCAAACCATGCCAAACTGTGCCAAACTGTTCTGAACCGTGCTGAACCGTGCCGAACTGTGCCAAACTGTGCTGAACCGTGCTGATCTGCACCAAACCGTGCCGAACCATGCCAAACTGTGCCAAACCATGCTAATCAGTTCTGAACCATGCTGAACTGTGCCGAACCGTGCCAATCTGCGCCAAACTGTGCCAAACTCCTCTGAACTGTGCTGAACCGTGCCAAACTGTTCTGAACCATGCTAAACACTTCTGAATCATGCTGAACTTCGCCAAACTGTGCTAAACTGTTCTGAACCGTGCTGAACCGTGCCGATCTGCACCAAACTGTGCTGAACCATGCCAAACTGTGCCAAACTGTTCTGAACCGTGCCAAACTGCTCTGAACCGTTCTGAACCGTGCTGAGCCATGCTGATCTGCACCAAACTGTGCTGAACCATGCCAAACTGTGCCAAACTGCTCTGAACCGTGCTAAACAGTTTTGAACTGTGCTAAACAGTGCTGAATCATGCTGGATCATGCCGAACCGTGCTAAGCTGTTCTGAATCATTCTGAACCGTGCCGAACTGTGTGTGCCAAACCATGCTAATCAGTTCTGAACCATGCTGAACTGTGCCGAACCGTGCCAATCTGCGCCAAACTGTGCCAAACTCCTCTGAACCGTGCTGAACCGTGCCAAACTTTTCTGAACCGTGCTAAACACTTCTGAACCGTGCTGAACTTCGCCAAACCGTGCTAAGCTGTTCTGAACCGTGCCGAGCCGTGCCGATCTGCACCAAACCCTGCTGAACCATGCCAAACTGTGCCAAACTGTTCTGAACCGTGCTGAACCGTGCCGAACTGTGCCAAACTGTGCTGAACCGTGCTGATCTGCACCAAACCGTGCCGAACCATGCCAAACTGTGCCAAACCATGCTAATCAGTTCTGAACCATGCTGAACTGTGCCGAACCGTGCCAATCTGCGCCAAACTGTGCCAAACTCCTCTGAACCGTGCTGAACCGTGCCAAACTCCTCTGATCCGTGCCGATCCGCTCCGATCCGTTCCGATCCGCCCTCCTCCTCTCCCCACCCCTCCCTTTCCCGCCCCACCCCCCCTTCCCCCCCCCCTCGTTACCTCCCCCCCTACTTCGCCCCTCCCTCCCCCACCCCCCCCACCAACCCCTCCCCCCGCCCCGCCCCCCCCCTCTCCCCGCCCCATCGGTGCCCCCCCCGCCCCCTGCCGGTGCCCCCGCCCCTCCCC